>NW_004955492.1:59612-71580 GCF_000276665.1 Chinchilla lanigera | reverse complement strand
GTTCTCAATGGCAGGAGCAAGAGTGGCCCGTTGTATGGCATGTATTCCCAGGGGTTTTTCCATGTTTGAATGATTCACACACGTCCGTGGGTGGGCATCTGCAGCTGGTGCATGGTGGGCCAATTGTGTCATTGTTTCTCTGAGTCATGATAGTTCTCTATTGAGTGGCAGTGGCTGGTCTGAGGGCCGGTGCGCAACAGCGCTGGCCTCCGCATGGCTCCCCGTGCACCGGAGGCCCTCCCTCCGGGGGCCTACAAGGCAGGGAGCGAGCCAGCCGTTTTTTTACTTTAAAGAGAGTAGTAAAAGAAAAAAAAAAGAACAATATCAGCATACCAACATTGCAAACATAAACAAAACAAAGCAAGAACATTAAAAGTAAAACAGGGTTTCAAAACAAAATGATAGAAATTAACAGTGGTTGTTATATTACATATTGTTATCTTCAATGAAGTTGCTCAGATTACCACATGTAAGACTGGAAGATTGTTCAAACCATCAAAGAAAGTAACAAAGTGATTATTAGATAACACAGAGATAATACAGAGTTTTACTAGACAAGATGGTAGGAATTCACCAATGGTTGTTCCATTGCATATTGTCTTCAAATCAGTTGCTCAGATTATCAGATATAAGCATGCAAAATTGGTCAAAACATAAAAAATTTTAAGCATTAACTGTTCCTTTCAATATACCATCAGACATCAGCAGTACAGTTATCTCAGCTATTGATATAGTTGTTCCTTCCTTTGAGCAATTTCTTTCCCTTTCGTATCATCCATTGTACATTTTGAGTTTTACTTATTCTTTCTTCCTGAAGAATTTTTTAAATATATTTTTTGTAAGGTAGGCCTATTGGCAAGTTGTTCCCTCAAGTTTTGTTTCTCTGAGAAAGTCTTTATCTTTCACTCTGAATGGATAATTTCACTGGACACAGATTTACAGATTAGTTTTCTTTCCACCCTGAGCCTTTCTACAATCATCAGTTGCACTTAGTGTTCCTACCTGTATGCTCCTGGGAAGGCTTCTGCTCCAGTCAGTTGTTCTTCTTTGTGTCCTCCTGCCTTTCCAGTTTTGGGGGTGTAGATTTTCCCTATGACTTCAGTTCTCTGATGCATCTAACTGTAATTGTTAAATTTCAATTTGTTCAGCTTTTTTCTTCTTGTATAAGGTGGGAACAACAACTTTTAAGTCAGAGCAGAGATCGGAAAATTCTTTATTTTGCCCATGAAATTAACCATATATGCTAGATAACTTATTGATTAATCCATTTGATAATGGTGTTCACTTGCATTCTCAGTCCTTGTCACTTAAAATGGTCTTCTTCAGAAATAATCAGTTGAAGTTTCCCACAAACTGAAGTCTCTATTGTACCATGATTGCTGTTTGACGCACAGATTCCTACTGCAAACTCAATCATCCATCTTCACCTGAATTTCCTACTTTTTTACTGGGTGAATGGACAGCTGGAGGAAATGGTGCATTTCCCAGTCTCTCACACAGCCATGAGTGGCTATGTAGCTGAACTTTGGTCAATGGTACCTAAGTGAGACGGACTGCATTCAGGTCATGACTCTTCACCTATCCTGATGGCTCTTTCTACCCTAGCGTCCTATTTGAATACAGCCGAAGCCTCTTGCCTCCATTTCATGTATTCTGTCCATCCCTGGATGTCTGATAAGCCTGGCCCATTATCTTCTCTTACCTGGACCACCACAGTTACCTTCTGTTCTTAATAGGTAAAGCTTAATGAGCACATTTTTAAATGGGGCAAAGAGAAAGAAGCAAGTGAAATTCACGTAGCTTTTTTCCCTGAGAGATACTATACTGACTTCATATGTGACAGTGGACTTCTTTCTTGTCTCATTTTCTTTCTTTGTGCTTTTTCTTGTCAGGTTACGATTTTGTGTGCTCTGAGGACCACCTATCTTCTCTTGCTTGGAGAGCTTACAAAATGCATTTCACTGGGCTTATCTCAGATCATCAGCATGAAGCCTAAGATTTGCAATTTCTCTGGGTAAATTTTGGATGTATTAAAATGTAATAATTTCTTGTTATCTGATCAGAAATATTGAAAACAGAAATATAAATGAATCATGGTTCCCATCTTTAGGAGTTCACAAATTCAACCCTACAGAGAAGAAAAGATGTACACATTGACAATATGTGGAGGAGGGAGAATATGATAAGTCCCACTTAAAAAGCTCTAAGGAAATAAAAATGTAGATGCCTCTACAATTGATCATCTGTATCTATGCATTCCATGTGTGGATTTGACAAATTTCAGGTCAAAATTTTCAAAATATTGCATCTGTACTGAACATGTTCAGACTTTGTTTTTCATCATTATTCTCTAAATAATGCAGTATGGTTGTCAGGTATGGTAGCACACACCTGTAATTCCAGCAACTGGGAGACTGAGCCCAAGAAGATCACCGTGACTTTGAGGCCAGCTTAGGCTACATAGTGAATTCAAGGCCAGCCTGCACTACATAGCAAGACCCTGTCTCAAAAAATAAAATAAGTAAATAAATCAGTATAACAACTATTTACACAGCAATGTTCATCTCTATTAGATATTATAAGTACATTGGGGATGATTCATAGTATGTAAACAAATACACTATGCAAGTATTATGCCATTTTAAATAAGGGAATTGAGCTGGGTGTGATGGCACACACCTGTAATCCCAGCACTTGGGAGGCTGAGGCAGGAGGATCACTGTGAATTTGAGGTTAGCCTGGGCTACATAGGTGAGTTCAAGGCCAACTTGTACTACAAAGGGAGAGGGTGTCGCAAGTATAAATGAATAAATGAATAAATAAATAAATAAATAAATAAAGGAATTAATCGACCATAGATTTTTGATACTTGCAGTGGGTCCTTGAAGAAAACTTCTAAAAATTCTGGGGTATTTATAAACGTGGCCCTAGATCAACAGCAATCAGGTTCGTTTTTAAAAGGATAATTTCAGTAACAATAAGTTCTTCTTTCTCCTCCTCCTCCTCCTCCCACTTCCCTCCTTTGCTTTCCCCTCCCCCTTCCCCTCTCCTGCCTCCCCCTCCCCCACTTCCTAATGGGAGCCAGTGTCTCCTCCTTCTGAGCTCCAGGAATCTATAAGTTTGGTTGAAAGAACTAGAAACTAGGACATAAAATGTTGTAGCAAATAATATAAAAACTGGAAATCGGTAAGGTTAATCAGAAGTCCGGTTCAATACAGAAGGCAGAAGTTAAAAGCTGGGTCAAGGTTAAAGGTCATGGGGCACAAAATGCAGAGTTCAAGGTCCAAATCCCAATGACTCCTAGTTTCCAGGTCTCCACAAGGATAGCACTACTGGCAACGCTAAGTAACAGAAGTGTTTTTGATGAGAAGGTGACAGCAGTCAATATATGTTGACTGTGGCAGTGGCTGAGGCTGCTGGGGAGAGAAGTACATCATTGGGCAACAGCTTTGGCATGGAAGTGGGGCTTGGCCAGAGTAAGCTGCTCAGGAAAGGGCAGCTTTTAAAAGGGAATGGAAAGGATAAGTTACCACTATGGTAGAGAGGACTCACTCTCTCTGGGAGCGAGAGTTATGAAATACTGACACATGCACTTTGTGTGGACATATTGAGAAAGGAAAATGACACCAAGCCAATGTTTCCACCTTATGTCCTGTGCATTCCATGCTGAGCCCCTGAGAGGGCTGCACAGTCTGTCAGGTGAGAAGCAGAAAAGAGAACAGGTCTGGTCAGGAGAACATTTGTACTTATTATGGGACATCCTTATGCCCTTGTGCTCTGCAGCACTGGTTTCCTCTGAAGAATAGTTCCTTCCCTTTGTCCTGTACCCAGGAATACCTAGGAGTACCCAGTCCAGCAAGCCAAGTGACCCAAGTTGGGCTAAGGCCTTCTCTGGCTGTTGCACCCATCCAGGGCAGTCTCCCAAGGTCAGATGACAGTGGTACTAATTCATTTCTCTGTCAGAGTCAAGGACAGAGTTCTCACCTTGCCTCTAAGGTCCATTGGTTTAGGTTCTGTTTCCTCTCTGACATCTTGTTCTACCACTCTCCATCTACTCTCTTTCCTTATATTATGCCAGTCACATGGGCCTCTTTGATGATTCCACACGTGCTATTCATGCTTCCTCTTTTATCATGATTCCATATTTCTAAGACAACATATATTTTAATTTTAATTTTTGTTTTTTGTCTTTTTGAGACAGGGTCTCCCTATGTAGTTCAGGAAGGCCTTGAACTCACTTTGTAGCCCAGGCTGGCCTTGAACTTGCAATGATCCTCCTGCCTCAGCCTCCCAAGTGCTGGGATTAAGGCGTGTGCCACCACACCTGGCTGATAACACATATTTTCAAACATCTTAAAATATGCTCAGGGACCAAAAATACAGCAGAAGACATGAGAAAATTAATAAATTCCTGATATTTGAGTATAAGGAAAAGTAAACTAAAGAAGAAACAAAATGGGTTGTGTCATTTCTAATCAGTTGCTGAATAGGCAAATAATTGATGTGGCTGTTTATTCACAAAGATATTGAGCAAACATTTGTTACTTGCTATCTGCTAAACAACAAAGCCTGAAGATTAAAAGAAAAATATGGTCTCATTGGTACACTGAGGGGATCATATCTTTTGGCAAAGAATTATATCAGTTATTAAATGTAATAAGTAAATACTTAACATTTTAGTTCAGCTTTTCAGAATCATCAACTGATTTATAAAAAAAACAAAACAAAACAGACATGACTCAAACAAACACAACTCTAGCCTCTTCCCACTCATACGGAAAAGAGAGCGGGGTAGCCCTTACTTCAACAATTTCAGAAGAGGCCTTTTTGAGCCCGGCCCAGAGACAAAACCTGCACTCTGTGGCCATGATGGGGGAGAGTCACTTGCATTCTTGTGAGAGGTAACAGAAAGGGGCTTCTTTATCAAGTTGCCAATGAGCCTTTCTTTTCAGTCATGTCCTTACCCCTTTTTCCATAGGCCCTGATACCGTTCACTCCATACCTCTGGACAGTTCCACAGTGCAGATGTGTTTCCTGCTGGCTTCCATTAGATTTCTACTTTGCTTTGTGGATGCATTAGTCACCAATCATCCCTTAGCTTTCCAGTGTGCAGATTATGCCTGTTTTTACTTCCTCTTCCATTGCCTGTGTCCTCAAACACCATGTCACATTCTCCTTTCTTTTTTTTCCCTTTTCCTTTTTCTTTCTTTTATTTTATTTCTCTTTATTACCATTTTTGAGACATTGCAGATAGGAACAAAGGAAAATCTATGTACTGGAGTCACTATACCACTCATATTGTTCAGAGTTCTCTGAAAGAACAGAATGAATTAAAAAAGTGTATAATTATGCCAGGAGATTTATCAGGTAGGCTTACAGGATCAGAGGCAGGAGAATCCACAATGGCCATCTCCATGCTGGAGAGTGGGAGAACATGATAGCTGCTCAGCTCAAGAATAGAAAAGCCTCACAACAAGAGGCATCAAGGACATAGCACCACTGCAAGGTCAAAGGCCTGGAAGCTCCCTGGAAGCGCACTGGTATGAGTCTGAACAAAGGTTGAAGAAAGTGGAGACTGATGTCTAAGAGCAATGGTAGCAAAAGATACACTTGTTCGAGCAAATTGGAGCTTTTCAAAACCAGGCATCAACATCCTTCTTTGCGTTTCATTCCACCCAAGCTGCAAGCCTATTGGTTGGTGCTGCCAACAAGCAGAGTGGGTCTTTCTCCCTCTGTTTACTGGCCTACATGCCAACCATCTCTGAAACACTCCACAAACATAAATAGAACTGTGTTTTACTAATTCACTAAGCATTTCGTATCACAGTAAATGGTCACATCACTTAAATTCCTTTCTACCTTTTCAAATGTTAGGCTCCAAACTGAAGGAGAAATTAAAATAATGAGTCCACTGTGAAGCCTTTCCTTTTTTAGTTTTTTTTTTTTTTTTTTTTTTTTTTTGCTTGTTTGTTTGTTTTGTGACACAGTCTCACCCTCTTGCTCAGGCTAACCTTCAACTCTTTTAGTCTCAGGCAATCCCCTCACCTCAATCTCCCAAGTAGCTGGAGCTATAGGTATGTGCTGCTGCAACTGGAAGCCCTCCTCTTCTAAGTAGCAAAATTATTGAAATACTTTTTTTTGAAGAATCTTATTTAGCCCATGAGAAAAGCCTGAAAGACCTTAACAGTGAGGTATCCCTGATGAAGCCTCCCTGCAGATGGCTGCACAGCAAGACCATGCACAGAGCCACTGAACATAATAGAAGGAACATACTAAGGGGGAAAAAATCTTTTTAAAAAATTCTATAATCATTTAATGCCAAACTTAATAGAAAGGCCTATTTGGGTTACATAAGGACCAGAAGGTAAAATTATTCAAAAAATCTCTCAGAATCGAAATCAAAAGACAGATAAAAACTAAAAGAATAAAAATACACTTGTAGTACAGGTAAACATTTAACAGGAACAAGCATCCTCACCTGAATAAAGAATAAACAAGATCTGCAGCAAAGCATGGCATCATAAAATTTTAAAACTCAGGTTAAGCGATGATCCTAAGAGCTCTGGAGTGGAAAAGCTCAACAATAGAGAGAATTAGAAATCAGAATTGTATCAAAGTACTCAGATACAGTCCCAGACTTTAGAGACACTCTGTGGAGAGGTCATTTTCCATCCAAAGTTCCTTAACTCAGCCAAACTTACCTAACAAGGCAGATGAGTCCCAAAGATTCACTTCTCACATACCATTCATAGGAAGGCCATGGAGAAAGTGTTCACTGTTCATAAGTACAGTGGATTCAGGAAGGAAAGAATCTAAGACAGGAGAGAGTGGGGAAAACTCCCCAATTATTGTGGTTTTTACCAGAAAACCAGTACAGGTTGGAGCAAGAAGGCAGGGCTCCAGGTCAACACAAAGAAGATGAAATAGGCAGGATATCTGATGAAACTGCACACATAGAAAAGGAGACATTCATAGGAGAGTTTAGAGATGGATTTCTAATAGTAACATAAACAATTGAAACACTTGGGGGTAATGGTTCAGAAAAAAAATCATAATTTTATAAACAGATGGTATTTACATAGACACAGTCAAACAACCAAATATTTATAACAGTGTTGTGATTATGATGCTGGGGTGTGTATGAGAGGGGGTAGGTGCTTGTGAATGTGCATGTGTGAGAGTACATGTTGTCTTGGTTGCTTTTCTCATAGCTAGGACAAAATATCTGACACCCAAAGTTAAAGGAGGAAAGGTTTATATCAGCTCACACTTTGTAGAGCTTAGAGTCCATAGTTGGCTGGCTCCAGGGCAGGATGGCATGGCAGAGGATGGCATCACAGAAGAGAAACAGTTCATGGCAAGCAAAAGACAGCAAAAGCAGCATGCAAGCGACTAGTGACAAGCAACAAACACAAGAGCTCTTTCAGTCCCTTATATTTTATCCAGGCTACCCTTAGGGCGGATAGCACTCACACCCTCAATCTTGCATCACATCCTTGATCACAGCAGCACACACACCAGATCCAGCCACCTCCGAAGAGTCTCACCTATGGCCGTACAATCATGGTGGTGACATCTAGATACAAGCCATAGCACATGTGCATGTGGTTGTGAGTCAAATGGTTCTCTTTGCATAGCTCTCTGGTGATAATACCTATTTTATCAGTTGGAACCAGCTTGGTCCTCATTAAGAATGTTAAGAATGGAGAGCTAGGAGTGTAACTTGGTGGCAGAGCACTTGCCTATCATGTACAAGGGCCTGAGTTCCATCTCCATTACCACAGGGGAAAAAAGAAAAACCAAAAATGGTAACAATTGTTAACATGACCCCCAAGAGTGATGAGGTTAATTACATTTATTTTACTTTATTTACACATTGAAGGGCCTATCAGTTCAAATATTATGCCTTGTGTTTTGAACAGTTTTACCAAATTAAGAGTAATTTGTTTTAGATCATGCATTTTTTACAGTGTAGAACTTGTAATTTGAGATTTGATCTTTTTCCTTGGTAAACATTTTTCTATCTTGTAGAGCAATTTTTAAATGAGTTGTGTTATGTATTCATATACATGTCTCTGGTTCAGGAAATATGCAAGCAGAGGCATGTAGAAATGGATAGAAAAGGGGCTGGGGATTTAGCTCAGCGGCAAAAGCGCCTTCCTGGCAAGCGCAAGGTCGTGAGTTCGGTTCCCGGTACCGGAGAAAAACCAAAAAAAAAGAAATGGATAGAAAATTAGAGTCAATACTCACTAAGTTTCCTTCCGTTTCAGAGATCCTACAATCCTTACGGCTTGAAAACCTCATTAAGTTGAAACCTGAGAATTTGTAATTTGTTGTACTCGTACTAGTCTCGAGTTGTAGCATACTTTTGAGCTAATAAAAAGGCTTACCAAGCAAGTAGTGCTGAAGAACAAATTGAGGTCAAATGTTATACATTCACCATATAAATGTTTGTGTGATAATTAAAATAATTCTTAGAGGTAGTTTCCAAGGAATGCTTTTCTACTTAACAACCCTGTATTAGCATAATTTGGGTAGTAAATGTGCTTGATTTTTCACTAATTCCACTGGTCTTTCCTCCAATTAGTCTAAATTGATATGGCTTTATCCCGTGTCAGCATCTGAACTATACACAGAGAAAGATGATTTTAATGAGGTTCCTTCTAATCAAGAAAACACAAAGATAAGTCATTGAGGATGGAGATTTTGATTCCTTAGGTGGCTGTTTTAAATCTGATTATCTCCAGAACGTAGCATCTATAATTTCACTTGCTTTGTTGATTATCTCCCAAAAAGCTAAAATTCTTTCGAACCAGAAAAAACTTGGCTGACAGAATAAAGTGATGGAAACTTTGGACAAAAATGTCGTATTTTCTTAGACTTTGTGGTAGCAGTGAAAGTGAGTCCTTTCCTGTGTCAACAAGGGACACATGCCTTAGAGAAAGTCTTAGGGAGAGACTATGTAGTTCTATTTGGATTACAAATTTAAAGTGTGCCAATGATATGATGTGGTTGAGGAGAAAACTGAAATTATGTTTAGCTTTATTGTGTATTTCCCAAAGCAACAATTATCCTGTGAACCTTAAGATTTCTTGCTTAGATCAAACCATACTTTGAATATTATGTTTACATCCTGGTAGTATATATATATATATATATATATATATATATATATATATACACACATATATATAAATTTAAAAAGGAGAGAGTTTCACAAGAAATAATAGGTTGAAGTGGAAGTTAAAAAAAACTAAACTATCTTTCATGAGGAATGAGGGATAATGGGAAGGAAATGGACATTATTTCTGTATTGGATAGGATTGTAGGAAAATATGATTATTTTTGAATATTTGAAGGAAAGTAAGAAAATTATTCTTTTTCTTTAGGCATGGCAGTTTGTATCTGGTCTTCCTATATTTATTTTCTTTGTCTTCCCTTCCAGCTAAGCCCATTTCCAGTGAATATCAGACACTGAATTCTTTTTTTTTATTTTAAAAATAAAAGGAGGGAAACATTAACAGACAGACAACATTTTACAACATCACAAGCACAGTACAGACAATACGGAGTTACAAACTAAGTGGTAGGGAATTAACAATGGTGGTTGTATTACATATTGATATCTTCAAAGTGGCTTCTCATGAAAACAGATATGCACATGCAATACTGATCAACCAGGGACATTGACATTTTCTTTCACAGTTTCTTTCAGCGAAGAAATAGAAGACAGTAGAACAACCATGTTAACTATCCTGCATATACATACATACAAAATTTCTCCTTCTTTCCCTTCCCTTTTCCCACATCCCAGTTGCCCTTTACGCTTGAGTGCTTTCCTATTATTTCAAAATGTCTATCATACCTCCTAGTTTTAATGAACTCTTTCAGGCTTTACACTAGTGAAACAATGTGGTGCTTGCACATGTATGTTGCTTTTATTTCACTTATGAGTATGGTCTCTAGTTGTGACCATTTACCTATAAAAGCCTCAAGTTTATCTTTCTTTACACCTGAATAATATTCCATTATATAAAAGTACCACAATTTTCTTATCCAATCCTCGGTGGATGGACATTTGGGTTGCTTCCACATTTTAACAATTACAAATTGTGCTGCTATGAACACAGGTGCACATATATCACTGTGATATGAGGTTCTTAGATCTTCTGGGAAAATACCCAGAAGGGGAATAGCTGGTTGAATGGGACCTCTAGACCTAGTTATCAGAGGAATCTCCAAACTGATTTCCATAGTGGTTTCACCAGTCTGCATTCCCATCAGCAGTGGAGAAGGGTTCCTATATCTCCACAGCCTCGCCAGCATTTGTTATTGGTTGATTTCTTAATGCTAGCCATTCTTACTGGGGTAAGGTGGAATCTTAGTGTTGTTTTAATTTGCATTTCTCGAATGACTAATGATGTTGAACATTTTCACATATTTATTTGCCATTAGTATCTCCTTGCCTGAGAAGTGTGTATTCATCTCTGCTGCCCATTTTTGGATTTGGTCTTTGAATTTGGAGGGGCTGAAATTTTTAAATTCTTTATATGTTCTAGATAGGAGCCCTTTGTCTGAGGGACAATCAGCTAAACTTTTTCCAACTTTGTGGGTTTTCTTTTTACTCTGCTGGTGATTTCTTTAGATGTGCAGAAACTTTTCAGTAGGATGAGATCACAGTTTTTGATTCTTTCAAGTGTTTCATGTGCATTTTGGTTTTTGTTCCTGAACTCTCTGCCTACCCCTATGTCTTCAAGGTTTCTACCTACTTTCTCTTCCAATAGATTTAGTGTTTCTGGTTTAATATTGAGATCTGTGAACCATTTTGACTTGAGTTTGGTGCATGGTGATAGGCTTGGGTCTATTTTCAGTTTTTGGCAGGTATTAAGCCAATTTTTCCAGCACCACTTATTAAAGAGGCTATCGTTCTTTCAGTGAGTTTGATTGGCCCCTTTATCAAAGATGAGGTGGCTGAGTGTGTTTGTGCCTGTGGCTGTTTCTTCTAGTCTGTTCCATTGATCCTCAGGCCTGTTTTTTAGTCAGTACCAGGTGGATTTTATGACAGTAGCTTTATAGTATAATTTCAGGTCAGACATTGTGATTCCACCTGACTTGTCCTTGTTGCCCAGGATTGCTTTTGCTATTTTGGGTCTCTTCTGGTTCCAGATGAATTTAAGGCATATTTTCTCAAGATCTGTGAGGTATGCTAATGGTAGCTTAATGGGAATTGCATTGAATCTGTAGAGCAGTTTTGGGAGTATGGCCATTTTCACAATGTTGGTTCTTCCTATCCACGAGCAAGGAATATTTTTTCCATTTACTGAAATCTTCTTCGATCTCTTTTTTCAGAGTAATGTAGTTTTCACTGAGGAGATCTTTGACTTCTTTTGTTAGATGGATTCCTAAATATTTCAATTTCTTGTATGTTATATGTGAAAGGTATGGTTTCCTTAATTTCTCTCTCAGTCTGTTTGTTGTTTGTGTATAGGAATGCTATGTATTTCTGGGTGTTGACTTTGTATCCAGCTACACTGCTGAATTTGTTGATTAATTCAAGGAGTCTTCTTGTGGAGTTTTTGGGGTCTTGCATATAAAGTATCATGTCATCTGCAAATAGTGATAATTTCACTTCTTCATTTCCTATTCTTATTCCTTTTATTTCTCTCTCCTGTCTTCTTGCTCTGGGTGGTGGTTCCAGAACTATATTGAACAGGAGTGGTGACAGCAGACACCCTTGTCTTGTTCCCGATTTTAAAGTAAAACCTTTCAGTTTTTGTCCATTGATATTGATGTTAGCTGTTGGATTGTCATAGATGGCTTTGATCAGGTTAAGGTGGAGGCCATCTATTCCTATTTTCTGTAGAGTTTTTATCATAAATTCATGTTGGACCTTGTTGAAAGCTTTTTCTGCATCTGTTGAGATGATCATGTGGTTTTTGTGTTCGGCTCCATTGATATGGCATATAAC
>NW_004955492.1:0-57824 GCF_000276665.1 Chinchilla lanigera | reverse complement strand
TTTTACGAGATCCATTCTTTCACGGTCGCCAGCTTCCATGCTGTCTTCAAGGTCTGAGATTCTATCTTCAGCTTCATTCAAGCAGTTTTGGTAGCTTTCAGTGGCAGCTTTGTTTTCCTGGAAGTCTCTTTGAATCTGGTTCATGTGTTCTAAGTCCTTTGTATATTTTTCATTGAACGCTTCTGACTCTTGCCTTTGTTCTTCTATTTTCTTGAGACTTTTTGAGCATTTCCTTCATTATTTTTGTCATTTCACTTTTTGCCTGAGAGATTATTTCTGATCTCATCTCTTGTAGGGCCTTATGGAGTTGTTTCTTTACTTCCATTGTAATCATTTCAATTATTTCAGGCATGTGTTTACCAAGTTCTCCTATGTTTATGTCTCCTGGACTTGTTCTGATTGGGGTGAAGTTCTGGGATTGTGTTTTAGTCTTTCACTTTGACATGTTTGCTACCAGATGCAGAAAGCGCAGTTTCCCTCTTCAGTAGCTGCTCATCCAAGACCACTAGTGTTCCTATTTTTCCTGTTGTTCAGGTTTGCCCCAGGTGACCTCTGAGTAGTGCTACTTAGTCTCGGGTATTCCGGCAGTTTTTGATTTGTATCTAGTTATGCCCATTCTCAGACACGGGCACTTGTGTCAGTTGATGGCCAACCGTCTGATCCGGCATCCCCTTGCAGTTCAGGGCATGTGCACAACCTGACTCAGGTTGCACTGGTGTGATAATCCCTGTCCAGTGGACCTACGTCTCCAGGCAGTTTAGGGTACAGGCATAATTCAGAGACAAATTGCAGGGTCTACAGTTTGTGAACCACCTGAATCTATGTCTCCAGTCAGTTCAGGCACACACAGGAATCAGATGCAGCCCAGATGGGTAGCAGTCACAGACTTCCCCAGCCTTTGACTCACTAGGGAGTCTGGGCAAAGGCAAAGCACGGACTCGAACCATGGGTCTGGCAGCTTCTGGAGCACTTGCTCTCTTGGCGCAGGGTGCGTGGGGCTCAGAGAGTCTGCTTGCCTGGCTCAAAGAACCTGCTCGCCCCACCCCCAGCCAGAGAAGTCCCTGGGGCTTCTGAGTGAGGACCTCCTCTGTGCTGGGGGTGCAGGGAGGGCAGAGACTCAGTTTGTAATGTCAGCAGGGCCTGGTTCACGTGCTCCACCATCAGGGAGTAAATGGGAAATACCTGGCTCTCTCCGCGCGTTTCAGCTGGGAACCATGGCGGTATGGGCCAAGCACAGACTCGAACCCACGAGTCCAGCAGCTCCCGGAGCACTCGCTCTCTTGGCACAGGGTGCACGGGGCTCAGAGAGTCCAGACACTGGATTCTATTACTGGAGTTGTGTATGTGAAAGCTAGAAGACAAGGACTCTTGCTGGTCTCTATAAAAGCTTGGAAGAAATTGAAGAAATGCCTCAAGTGGTAGAGTAAAAATAAGAGTGATACTTTTAAGAGAAAAGGAGAACCCCAGACAGCTTCAGCAGCCTGGGTAACTGTGCCCTCACCCCTCCAACACTGACATGGGAAAAGGTCTGGGTCCTGGGCAGGGTCTGGAGACTCAGTGACCACAACACAACACCTGCCCCTGCACCCTTGGGAACGTTGGGGAGGCTGAACCCTGGATAGCTTCAGGAACATTCGTGAGCTGCCCCCGCCCCTCCCCCACCAGCATGTGAGCCAGGCAGAGCCCTGGACAGCTTCAGGAACCTAGGTGACCCAAATTGCCACACACACACACACCCTTGCAGAAGTGGGGCTGAATCCCAGACCGCTTTGGGAACCCCATGTGGGAACAAAACTGAGCCCCAGACAACTCCATGACCCTCAGTGACTTTGGACCCATTCTTCCCCCCACTGGTATGGGAGCCAACTGAACCTTGGAAAGCTTCAGGAGCATCGACAACCACACTCCACCCCCACATACTATCATGGGAGCCACACTGAGCACCAGGAATCTTCCAGTCCTTGCTCCACCACTCCCATACCATCCTGGGAGTGAGGCTTGGCTCCAGGGAACCTCCAGAGCTTCGAAAATGACAAAATGAAGAAGCAAAATGTAATCTCAGACCTCCAACCCACCCAGAACAAGTCCAGGAGACATTGACACAGAAGAGCTTGAAAGTCATATGCCTGAGCTGGGCATGGTGGCACACACCTGTAACCCCAGCACTTGGGAGGCTGAGGCAGGAGGATCGTTGTGAGTTCGAGACCATCCTGGGCTACAAAGTGAGCTCAAGGCCAGCCTGAACTACACAGTGAGACCCTGTCTCAAAAAGACAAAAACAAAACAAAAAGAAAGTCATATGCCTGGAATTTCTGAAATAGTAGCAACTGAAGTGAAGAAACAGTTCCATCAGGGCATAGAAGGCATTAGATCAGAAATAATCTCTCAGGTAAAAAAAGAAATGACAATAATAATGAAACAATTGCTCACCACATCTAAAGAAGACATAGATAAGAAAATAGAGGAACATAGAAAAATCAGGGAAGCCTTGATTGAACAATACAGGAAAGAATTTGAATGCATGAAACAGATTCAAACAGATATCTTGGAAATTAAAAATGCCGTAGAAAGCTGGCACTTGAATGAAACTGAAGATAGACTTGCAGAGCTTGAAGACAACATTGCTGCTGATGAGCATGAAAGGAAGGATCTCTTAAAAATAACAAGGAACCAGGAAATAACAATTCAACAGCTGTGACTCAAGGGTAAAGGGCAACTGGGGTGTGTTATGGTTTGTGTCTGGGTGTCCCCCAAAAGCCTCATGCAGTCATGGGGCAGCCTTTTAGAGTTTGATTGATTATGGGTGTGAGAGCTACACCCGCCCTGGGGTGGATAGTTTGCATATGTAAGGGAGAGGAAGAGGCTGCTTGGGGCCATTCCTCCCTTTTAGTGCTTGCTGCTTTTGCTGTGTTCTGCCCATGAGCTGTAGCCCTCTGCCATGTGCCACTCTGCCTTGTAACCTGCCAATTATGGACTAAAACCTCCACAAACTGTAAGCAAAATAAACCTTTCTTTCCTTAATTTTGGGCATCAGGTATTTTGTCCCAGCAAGAAGAGAAAAGTAACCAAGACAGGGTGTGAGAAAAGAGAAGGGAAAGAAGGAGAAATTTTATATGTACGTACATACAGGGTAGTTAACATAGTTGATCTAATGTCTTCTATTGTTTGGCTGAAAGAAACAGTTAATGAGTCCTCGATGATTAATACTTCATGTCTCTATTTGTTTTCATGAGAAATCACTTTGCAGATATCAATATGTAATACAACAAGCATTGTTAATTTCCTACCACTTTTTTTGTAACTCTATGTAGTTTGTATTGTTCTTTTGCTATTTTGTAAAAGATTGTCTGTCTGTTAATATTTTCCTGCTTTTATTTTTAAAATTAAAAAAAGGGAAAAAAAAACAATTCAACAGCTGCAAGACAAAGCAAAGAAAACTAATGTAAGATTAATAAGTATCTATTAATAGATATATTAATAGATGTGAAATAGCAGGAGTCAACACAAATAACATAAAAAGACTGTTTGCAGAAGTAATAGCAGAAAATTTCCCAAGCATAGAAAAAGAATCAGACATACAACTAAGTAAGGCATATAGAACTCAAATTAGCCATAAACAAAATAAACTTAAACCTGGACAAATAATGATCAAGATTCCAGATATTCAGCAAAAGAATAGGATTTTAAAAGCTGTTAGAGAAAAGCAACAGATCACCTATAAAGGAAAGCCCATCAGAATCATGGCAGATTTCTCAACACAAACCCTCAAGTCAAGAAGAGCTTGGAGTGAAATATTTCAGGTACTGAAAGAAAACAACTTCCATTGATGTATCCTGCAAAGCTATTCTTCAAAACTAATGGAGAAATAAAATATTTCCACAATAAAGAACAACAGAAGAAATTCATGAGTGCCAAAGGAACCCCACAAAGAGTACTAAAAGATATTCTAGAAAGAGATAAAAATGACAACAATTTCAAGAACAACAATAGAAAGGAACCACGAAGCAAAGCAAGCAATTAGTATAGGGAAAAAGGAGGAACCAGTAAACAGCAGTAAAATAACATAACAAAGATAAGCCAATGCATATCAATCGTAACCATCAATGTAAACAGTCTCAGTTCACCAATCAAAAGAAGCAGACTGACAGAGTGCATCAAGAAAGAAAATCCGGAGCTGGGGATTTAGCTCAGCGGCAAAGTGCCTGCCTGGCAAGTGCAAGGTCATGAGTTCGATTCCCGGTACTAGAGAAAAACCAAAAAAAAAAAAAAAAGAAAAGAAAAGAAAGAAAATCCAAGTATATGCTGTGTACAAGAAACATTTAACTCAAAAAGGAATTCATAGGCTGAAAATCAAAGGATGGAAAACATACTTCATGTGACAGGAACCCAGAAAAAATTGAGTGTAGCTATTCTATTTGCAGACAAGGGGAACTTCAAATCAAGAACAATCAAAAGAGATAAAGAAGGTCACTACATACTTGTGAGGGGCAAATGTCAAAAGGAAGAGATAACAATCGTAAATATCTATGCACCAAATAGAGGAGCACCAGCTATATAAGACAAATATTAACAGACATGAAAAATGAAATAAGCAGTAAACACAATCATACCAGAGGACTTTAATACCCCATTGTCACAAAGAGATAGATCAACCAGACAAAAATCAGCAAAGAAACACCAAACCTAAACCAAACTTGTGAACAAATGGACTTAGTAGACCTTTACACAATGTTCCACCCAACAACATCAGAATACACATTCTTCTCACCTGCATATGGGATGTTCTCTAAAATAGACCATATACTAACCCATAGAACATGCTTAAGTAAATGTGACCAATTGGTTTTTCAGGAGGGTGTTATTTATTTTCCATGTGTTTACGGAGTTTTTTAAATTTCTTTTGTCATTAATTTCCAATTTTATTGTACTATGTTCTGATAGTATGCATGGAATAATTTCAATTCCTTTACATTTACTTTGAAAATCTTTAGTCTCATAGGATGGAAAACACAGAAGAAATGGACAGATTCCTAGATACATATGAATTACCATATGAAGAAGACATAAAAATCCTGAATAACTCAATATCATCCAGCAAAAATGAAAAGGTAATAAAAAAACTTGGCAACAAATAAAAGCACAGGTCCTGATGGATGCTCTGCTGAGTTCTACAAGAAATTTAGAGAAGATTTAATGCCAATTCTTCTCAAACTCTTTAATGAAATTGAAAAGGAAGGAATTCTCCCCAACTCATTCCTGGAGACAAGTATTACACTGATACCAAAGTAAAAGATCTATACAGGGAAAATTACAGTACTCTGAAAAAAAAGATTGAAGAGGATTTCAGAAAATGGAAAGAAGAAAATGGACAGATATGCCTTGCTCATGGATAGGAAGAACCAACATTGTGAAAATGGCCATACTCCCAAAATTGTTGTACAGATTAAATGCAATCCCAATTAAAATACTATTAGTATACCTCACAGATCTAGGGAAAACATTCCTAAAATTCATCTAGAACCAGAACAGCCCTAGAATAGCAAAAGCAATCCTGGGCAATAAAGGAAAGGCAAGGGGCATCACTCTCCCTGACTTGAAATTATGCTGCAAAGCTATTGTAATAAAATCAACATGGTACTGGCAAAAAAAACAAAGGAACAATAGCAAAATACCAACAACATAAGCTACTGGGTCCTTTTGATTATTCTGGGGTAATAGGAAAGTGGCTGAAAACCTGATAGTAACTGAGATTGAATATCACCATCAACATTGCCTAGACAAGGTTCAGACATAAATGTAAGATGGCTTAAAGAGATGACAATTTCTTGCAAAATATGAAGTGTGGTCTAAAAATACAGTGAATATTTACATTAAAAACATTTATTACAGTAAAAGGTACATTGTTATTAATTCCCCTCAAAATACTTCCTTTCACTTCAAACACACTCATCCCCGCATTCTTGACACTTTCTGAGAAGCAGCTCTGGAAGTTCTCTTTTGTGGAAGTCTTTAGTTGTACTGCTGTTACTGACTCAAAGTCTAAGATTTTTACTTTCATGGTCTTTTTGACTTTGGAAAGATCCAAAAGTCACAGGGTTCCAGATCCACTGAATATAGTAGATGAGAACACATGATAATATTTGACAAGCCTGCCTTCCCACTGAATGGCACTTGGCACACAGCATTCACCACACTTTTGATCACACCTCATAAAGACATTCATAGAGGACTTCAAGAGGTGCTTCAAGACGTGGCAAGGGTGAGAGGAGAGTAATTGAGGGTGGTTAATGGCAATGTCTTTTATTGTAATGAATTTTTAAAATTTAAACATTCATTATATATTTAATTTTTTTTTGACATCAGATCTGTAAGTTTACTTGCTCAATGTATGACAGCTACATAATGACTTACATTCATGATATTCTATCACTGAGGAAAACTGCTAAGAATGATCCATGTGCAAAATAATTCCTTAGAGAAACATGGAGTTGCAAAAATAATCACTGATTAGACCTTAAAAATAGTTCACTGCATGACATGACAAATATCATAAAGGCTCAGTCAGAGAACATAGTCAATGTTCTCCTACACTGTAATAGTTATAATCTCACCATGATGAACACCAGACATTAAGATTAAGCTAACACTGGTGTTTCTTTTGTCCCCCCCCCCACTTAAAAACAAAGTATATAACTGCATGTCACTATAGCAACATCCAGATCAATTTGTTAGGGTCACTATTTGGTAGAGAAAACTCATTATATATTTTAATCGCACTACATATGTTAGTATAGCTCAAAGACATATAAAGGACCAATAAGTAATAAGTTATGGAACTAGTACTTTAGTTAATGCAAGAAGGAAATTTGTAACCTTCAGTTCTACATGGAGATAGGATGGACTACCTTGTGGAAACATGAATTTCAATCACTGGAAAGAAACTTCATATAATCTTTTCAGGGTGTGTTAAGGGGAAGTCCCAAGCTAAGTGGTAGAAACTGGATTAAGTGATTTCTTGCATCACATTCAGTGCTGGAACCCTGGTGATTTACAGAAATATCACACCAAGTGGGAGTGGGAATGCAGATCTAAGTAGCTTGTAAATATTTGCACAGGAGATTTTGAAAGCAATCACTGGGCATTCTGAATCATAACACTGCACTGATTAATAACTAAAGTTGTTTATTTTACTCTAGTTCCAAGAATGGGTGACTGAACTCATTTTCAAAGAGGGGGAAAGAGAGCTGTGTCAGCTTTGATTGTTCTCAAAGTTAGGGGAAGATGGTTTCCCCTTGCTTGTTCTCTAAAGAGTGTATTTTCTTTCATGGTAACTACAACACTAGACCAAGCATCAAAAGAAGAGAAATTTGAAGTACACATTGGAGGGAGGGATTAGGAGCAAAGGGAAGAGATGATAAGGACTGAGAAGAAAGAGCGGAAATGTTGCAACTATCACTCCCAAGCCAAGCTGAAACTTTTATGACAGGATATATTAGGGCTCCAAGTGTTGCTTGGCTTGCTTGTCCTGCAATTGGTCTGCTGTGTGTCAGCTGAAATTGCCAGTATTTGCAAAAGCCAATTAAAGTGGCATTAGCACACACATGCACACTGAGCTGCGCAGGCAGTGTGTCATGTCCAGTCCCTTTGGCAGGTATTCAAGCCCAGATACAGCCTTTGAAAAAAAATTATTTGGGTAAGCTTTCAGAGCAGAAATCTGTTGTTTAATTATTTTTCACTTCATGGAAACCTTCAAGAGTTCCATATGAAAGTATGGAAAGCAACTTTTCATTCTTTTTTTTGACATGTTCCTAAAAATTATTTTTGTCACTGAAGGGATTTGTTATCAAGGACTATGTAAACAGATGTTTAAAAAGGACTCTGTAAACAGATGTTAAACACAAGGAAAGGAAAGAGGTAAAAAGGGAAGAAATTACTCTGATTTAATGCTCTAGGTATAGAGTGAATCAAATAATTTATAATTGTTTACATCCTATTATTAGGGATAATAAGAAGTAAAAGTGACAAGAATTATTTTGTAGCAATAGTGGACAAATACTTTTCTATCAATTATTTAGTACTTCTCATTTTGAATATATATCATCCCATGATCTGAACATACTTACACATTGACAAAATATGATGAATAATTTGTTGCTTTTATTGAGCTAACTCTCTGGCTAATATCAATGATAAACTCTGTGTTAAATATTTAAAATAACAGTTTGAAGGCATCAGATATCACAGAAAGAGAAAGAAACTGGAAGGCCAGGATATAATAAGAGAAATAAGAGAAGCAAACTAAGTGCTATGGTTTTGATAGCTGTCCTCTAAAGACCCATGTATTGAAGCCTTAGCCCCTAGCCACTGGTGGTAGTGGGAAGTGATGGAGCTTTAAAGACTTCCTGGTTGCCCGGCATGGTGACACATGCCTGTAATCCCAGCACTTGGAAGGCTGAGAAAGAAGAATTGTTGCAAGGTCGAGACCAGCCTGGGCTACTAAGTGAGTTCAGCCTGAACTGCATAGTTAGATCCTGTCTCAAAAAGACAAAAAAACCAACCAACCAACCGAACAAAAAAAAGACTTCCTGGTGGAAGTCTGTCATTGAAGGTGTGCTCTTAAAGGGGATGTTAGTATCCTGGGTCCTACCTGTCTCTCCTATCTCTCCATTTCTTTGGGCATCATGAAGTGAGAAGCTTCCTCTGTCTTATGCTCCTCCATTTATGTACTGCCTTGTCATAGGCCCAAAGCACTAGCCCAACTAACTATGGACCTCCGATACAGTGAGCTAAAATAAGTCTTTTCTCCTCATAAGTTGACTATCTCAGGTATTTTGTTATAATAATGGGTAGCTAATTGACATGCTGGGTGAACTTAGGTTGGCCATGATCATCTGACTTTTCTCCTCAGAACAACTCCCAATTCCCTCAGAGTGTGTGAAGATAGAGTTCAAATCCAATAGGTTTTTTTTTTACTGAGGTAAATAGAAAAATTTGGAGTTTAAAGCTGCTAGAGTGGTTAGAAATGGAAGAGAAAAATGCAGTAAGGGTGGGACAAACAAAATAAGATCTTTTAAAGTTGTGCAAAAACATATCTCACTTTCTTAGCTGGCTCCTGAGCTATAAATGTATAACAGGGTAAGAATCTAAAGCAGTCCAGCAAAAACCTACAGCTGGAAAGCCTAAGAGCTGAGTAGCTATTTCTGCAGCTACCCAACCCAGAAAGAGGTAGACTGGAGTTCAGGTTCCCTCAGTTTAGAAGGACTCATCAAAAACTGGCAATTCCAGCAGGACATTGTTAAGGGCACTGATCGTATGTGAAGAATAAGGGTGTTCTGTCTTTGTTAATGTGGTGGTAAGTCATCATCATGACTATTGATGTGGTTAAACTACTAGGGTGTTGTATCACTGACGTCCAGAGCATTACCTGGCCTGGACTCCAAGGTTAATCAGTACCAAATGAATGAATGAATATATTCAATTACATATAGGAAGCAACTACTACATGTCAGGCACTCTTTTAACTGCTTTACAAATTAATTAAAATTTAATCCTCATAACAACTTGTCTTGGTTACTTTTCTCTTGTTGCTGAGACAAAATACCCAACGCCCAAAATGAAGGAAGGAAAGGTTTATTTAGCTTACAGTTTGTGGAGGTTTCAGTCCATACTAGGCTGGCTCCAAGGCAGAAGATAGCAAAACAACAAGAGCAAAGGGGGCAATGGCAGCCGAACAGCAAACAGCCAGAGCAAACCGGAGGAATGGCGGCAAGCAGCTTCTTTTTCCCTGCCTTACTTTGTAAACAGACTACCCCCACCTAAGGGGCCTGTAGGATTATTCTTTGTATCACTTGTTTACTTGTGATTTCCCTAAAAAGTGCTGAAATTTTATCATTTGGTTTCCTCCCTGCAATGCCTTCTATAGGCTCACAAACATCTCTATTTCTTGCAACTCACTAGGATAGCTGTGGGTTGCCTTGGGCATGAGAATATTTTTCCAGGGCTGGGGATTTAGCTCAGCGGCAAAAAGCGCCTGCCTGGCAAGCGCAAGGTCGTGAGTTCGGTTCCTGGTACCGGAGAAAAACCAAAACCAAAAAAAAAAAAAAGAGAGAATATTTTTCCAGGGCTGGAGATGAGTGTTGCTCAATGATTATCATGTTGACTTTGGATTACATGTTCAGATCTGACACCAGTGTACAAAATAAGGAAGAAACAGCCTTGACATCGGAAAATAAATGGGATAACAATATTCCAAAAGGAGGTGCTCTGAAGAACTTTTGCTCATTATTGCCAAAAAGAAATGGCATCAGATCCCACTATAGTGGCAGCGGGGTATGGTGGTGCACCATGTAATCCCAGCACTCAGGAAGCTAAGGCAGGAGGACAGCAGTGAGTGAGGTCAGCCTGGGCTACAAAGTGAGCTCAAGGCTGGCTTGAACTGCATAGTGAGACCCTGGCTCAAAAAGACAAAAACAAAAAAAACCCAGATCCTACCCTAGTGCCTGTTATTTCCTGATAAATGATTAGATAGAAAATACAAGTAAAATTTGAAGTGGTTTAGGCTTAATAGTATTATTTAAAAAGTAGCTTATTAGCTGGGTGTGGTGGCACACTCCTGAGACCCCAGCACTTGGGAGGCTGAGGCAGGAGGATTGCTGCAAATTTGAGGCCAGCCTGGGCTACATAGTGAGTTGAAGGCTAGCCTGAACTGCATAGAAAGACCCTGTCTCAAAAAGAAAAAAAAATCTTATTTTCATACTGGTTATAAATGGCATTGGAGATAACATCAATGCTTGAGAACTTCTGGACAAGGAAATATGGAAGTTTGACAAGTTAAATATTAAAATGTTAATACTGTTTCATCAAACATTGTATATATTAAATTATAAATGTATCACAAAATAATGAGCATTTAACCTTGCAAAGGACAAATCTAATTGTTTTAAGAGGGGTACTTCTCCTTGCATAGACCTCCCACCTACCCTGCTGTTCTTTAGGGAAAGAAATTCTGTGTACCTCCCACCCAGCATCTAAAGTCACAGACCATCTGTCACAGACAGTGTTTGATGTATTTTGTAGCTGCAGATTTCTTTCTTTTTTGTTTGTACATTTCTAGCTGTATTGGTAAACTGTCATAAATGTACCACAATATCTCATCTCTAGGATGTGACATCTGATGAAAAATAGTGTAAAATCTGATGCTCACTAAGATGTTGTGGACATTTCATAGCTGATGAATTGATACATTCTCAGTCATAGACTCTGTTCAGTTAAACAAAATGGATTGGAAAGAAAGACTTTGAACCAAGGGAGGCACCACTGATAGTGTTCACATATTTGATTCTTATACTAGAAATCATTAAAAAAAAAAACCCTGAAACTCTTTAGCAGAATGTAACTGGACAAAAAAGAAGAATGTGAATTTCAAGGATGTAGAGAATAACATATGGAAAATTTCTGATAGTGATTGCTTTTAGGTGTTGACATAATGAATGATTTTTATTTTCTTAATTCTTTTCTATATTTCTAGAATAAATACATATTTCATATTGAGAAAAAATAGTATTATAAAATTGTCTTTTAGACTATGACCTCTCCAAGCACATAGTTTTGTTTTGTTTTTGTTATTTGTGGTGGTAGGGATCAAACCAAGGCCTCATATGTGCTAGGAAAGTACTACCACTGAACCACACCCCAAGACAAGCACCCAGTTTTTTACTATTTGTATCCTTCATGACCAGGAGAGGACCTGGAATGCAGTAGGTACAACATAAGAGCACCCTAAATGAATGAAGTGTCACTAATTTCTGTTATGACTCACTTGTTTTCCCTGTCTCTGCCAATGGCAGTGAGAGGAGAGAGCAGATGGCACCAGTGGGAGGACGGTCCTTTGCAGGAGCAGTAGAGCTGACAATGGGGTCAGGGATCTGGGATCTGTCCAGGCTTTTGGTCTACACATTATGTAGTGTTTGCGCGGTGAGTCAGAGATCTAGATTCAATTATACTTCTGGCCAATTGGTTAATGAGCAGAAGAAAGGGGCACTAAGAGAGAAATTCAACTTGGGCTTTGAAAATGTGCCCACAAGGGGGAGAATTTTGTAGTGATTCCTTATTGTATGTTGTGCCAATAAAATAGAGTGATTTTTTGTTGAGATTCACAGGAGGAAACTTTTCGTGTCTCTCCTGGAATCTAGGGAAAGAGACTCCTGGCCCTTGTCTCTTGGTACTCCTCAGTCCTCATTACCCAGGTTTCTCCCTGAGCAGGTTCTGGTCCTCTGTAAGGTGACATGCATTTCTGTCTCTAAGACAATCTGATACCGCCCTTGAGGAGAAATGGGAGAGTCACAGGTTATTTCATTGATGTCAACATGAGTAGTTGGCGTAGGACTACTTCCCACCCAGGGGTATATCAGAACTAGTTTCTCTCAGCGTGCTTCTTATTTCTCATCCTGTAGTAGAAACAAGCTTAATGCCCCCACATAATGCTGAAAAACAGTGACCACATCCAAGGCTTAAGCAACTCAGCCCCTGCAAGGCCATTTGTGTCACCAACCTATCTCTGTACAGCTGTGTGTGGTCACTGAAGTCTAGGCTGGGTCCCACTGACTGTAGGGTTAGTCTGCAGATAAACAGAACAGGAAGGGGACTTAAGTCCCACCTCTCACTGTTTCCCAGGGTCACACAAACACACACACAAAGTGTAAACAATATTACTTTCAAATAGAAATTCTGGAAGAATGTAGGAAAAAAAATAAATGCATACACAGAATGTTTGCAGCCTTTTGGAGAACTCCTGATTTGGATTTTAAGACAGAAGCTGTGGAGGAAGAATTTACTGTTTCGGGCAGCATCCTGTTTGTGCAACGCCCTGGGCCCATTACAGGTGTAATAAGTGCAGAGAAAGAGTTCACTATCATTTGGTGATGAATCTTTGTTCCTAATTATAATCCTTATCTATTCATTTCATGCTTCATTCTCTAGAATTGAAGAAAAACTATTCAGATTTCCCCAAAACACCATAATCTTAGCATAGCGGAGATAGATAAAATCTTTTTTAACATTTAAAGTAGACATATTATTGAAAGAATATAGATTTCTTTGCTTATTTTACAAATCGTGGTATTCAGAAGTTCCTTATACTATGAAACATATTCTATGGAGAGATAAAAATCTTGTGGTGGAGTCAAGGAAAAAATTCATAATTTTCTCTGGTAATGAGAAGAATCAGATTGTCTTATTGTTTTGTCCTTAAGTATTAGTGATTCCTTTTCTACTGTTTAGGGAATTCTCATTTCTTTGTATTATAGAGGCAGTATTTTTATAATCATTTTTCCCAGTATTTCAAGACTATGAATTAGTTCTGAAGCATCCCCAATGTTTCTCATTACCTTGGTCGTATTGTCAGAATCATTTGGTCTGACAGATGGTCACTCTGTACCATACTAAGAATCTTGTGGAATTTCCTTTAATTTGGCCCTTGAACCTGGGCAATACCATGGTAGGCTATGCTAGTGAAATCTCTCTCTCTCTCTCCCTCTTTTCTTTTTATTTCTATTTTCATTTTTTATTTTTGTTTTTTTTTCTGGTAGTGGGAATTGAACTCACAACCTTGCGCTTGCCAGGCACGCGCTGTGCCACTGAGCTAAATCCCCAGCCCCTTTCTCTCTCTCTCTAATTTGACCTTCAGATGGGCCTTGCTCCCAAATCTTTTCAAGGGGCTGGACCAGGGCGGTGACTCCTCTTGCTACTTTATCTGTGATTTTGCCTTTTGTTGATGGATGATTAAATGAGACTTGAATAGAAGCCAGTGGAAAAAAGTCAGCTACATAAAGAGATATGTAATGAGATTGCTCACCACTTATGTCTAACTGATACCTAGTAACAACTGAGTACCACTGTTGTAAATATAGCTTATCAAAATAAATAAGTGTTCTATGCTCAATCTGCACAGTTGTATCATTCATTTACTTTCTCCTACATTCAACTTCTTTTGACTACTACAAAGTACAAATCATAATGCTGTGAACCAGCTACTTCTCTGCCTTCAAGGAGCAAAAATATGTAGTGGAGAAGATGCTGCACAACAATTATGATCCTGAGCATGTGGTCAAGGCAAGGAGAGCCTGTACAGGTTACCTGGATCCAGAGTTTCAGGTTACAGAGGACAGCATTCTGCCTCTGTTGACCAGAGAGGATGCAACTCTGAAAGATGAGTCAGAATTCTTCCTGGCAGACACGGAACTTCTTTTGCAAATTCCAAGCTGAGGAAACACAGTGTGGGAAGGGCAGGTGCCAACTGTATCAGGACAGAGTTCATGAGTAGTGTCAGAGCAGGTGCCACATCATGTCTATGTTATTTGATAAAACTTTAACTTGCTGGTGATGGGTATGACACAAAAGCCACAGGTGGGGAGTGAGGTGACCATATTTGTTTTGAGTAGATTCTGGGTTGGAGAGAGTGAGAATTGAAACTGAAACCCAACCAGGAAAAGCTTACATTAGTCAGCAGTAATGAACATCTTAGTCACTGCCCCATGAAATGTAATTCAAGCCACAGTTGTCATCTTAAACGATCTGTTAAGCACTTACAAAAAGACTCAAGTGTAAATTAATATTAAGAATGTGTTTTATTTAGTCTGCAATAACTGCAACATTATCTTGTTACTATGTAACCAATACAAAAATGATGAATAAGATACTTTGCATTCTTTACACTAATATTTTAGTGGGATGTGTGTTTCTATCCTTCTTGCTCACTACAGACTCACCACATGAGAGTCGAGTGCTCAGTCCCTAGTCCCGGGTCAAACAGAACAGCTCCAGCTTAAGATGAAAGTGATGGCTCTGCAGAGAAGAAAGAGTCACATCTTTATCCATGTAAGAAGTTTATAATTGGTAAGGCTGTTTGTGGAGGATGATGGAAAGGATAGAAAAGGAAGATGGTTCCTACTTTAAACAAATGAGAAGGAATATGCATGGTATTATAGTGTAAGTGGGTCATGCAGATGGAATCAATACTGTTTACCTTCTTACTTTCCATTGTGAACTAAATCCCTTATGGTGCAGCATCCCAACCTGTGCTGCATGTTAGATTCTCCTAAGCAGCTTTAGAAAAGTGTGCTTTTCTACCCGCCAAAATCTGACCCTGTTGTGCTGGGGTGCAGCCTGGGCATTGGGATTTGAAATACAGCCAGGACTGAGAGCCTTGGGGTTCTGGTACCCATCACTAGAGCAGTCTTGGAGATAGTCTGAGCTCCCGTCATGAACCTCCTTCTGGGAACCCCTCCATGCTGTGTCTGTAATTTTCTCATTAAATTTATGTTTTCTTTTGTATTTATATTTAGACATCTAGATCACCCATTTTTGTTTTCTTTTCAAAAATCTACTACAATAAAATTACAGTATGTGTCTTACTATATAGTTTTTAACAGGTATATACATATAGGTACTAGTAGGTATGATATATATCTTTATATATATCTCTAGGCATATGTATTTTTAGGATCTATATTTATATATCTTTATATATATCTTAGACTATATATCTCTATCTCTATATATCTTTTAAATATAGGCATTAACAGGTATCAGATGTAAGGAGTCAGGCACGGTGTTGCATGCCTATAATCACAGCACTTGGGAGGCTGAGGCAGGAGGATCGTTGTGAGTTCGAGGCCAGCCTGGGCTACAAAGTGAGCTCAGAGTCAGCCTGAACTGCATAATGAGACCCTGTCTCAAAAAGACAAAAAAAAAAAAAAAAAAAACAGGTATCAGATGTAAACAAAATGCAGAATTTTTCACGCTGTGGCCCAAACGTGACCTTGCTGGGAGACTTTTTTTTTTTTTTCTGTTGTGATACTGGGTATTGAACACAGGCCCATAATACTGATCTACATTCCTGCCAAGATGCTAAGTTTCTCCAGGCCTGGGCCAAATTTTCCTGCTTTGGCCTCCCAGAATGTTGAGATTACAAGCATGAACTACCAGGCCTGGCCATCTTTTTTTCTGGTACTTGAGAATGAACACAGGGCCTTCTTTACACTGAGCTATATCCCTACCCCTTTTATATTATTGCTTTTGAGATAGGATCTTGTTAAATTGTCCAGGCCTGACTCAAATTCCTCAGCCTCCCTCAGGATTGGTATTAGAAATATGTAGCAACATACCCTTTGCTGGGACATTTGCAACAGTATTAGGAACTTTGTGAGCACTGAGATGACTTCTTAGTTGGGCTAGGAGCCCTCTTGATTTTCAGTAACTGTTTGCCTGGCTCTGTTCCCAAATCAACAGGCAGGGAAGGTCAGGGGTGCTCTGGCAGAGTCAGGAATTTCCCTTTCCTACCTGGCTTCTACCTACTTTGTCATCACAAAAGCCTTTTAAGATTTGTAAATGTGGCTGCATGCTTTCTGTCAACATCCTGGGGGTAGCTCTGCAAAGACAAATGCACTGTCTTCCTTCTTGTCAATGACCAGTTGCTCCCCTACCATGACAGGTGTGTTCTTGCAGCTATGCTTGGTAATAAGCACCTCTCAAAGGACAGAGCAAGGGAGCAGAACAGCATTCCAGGAACATGTATGGGGCCATGGTGTGCTACAACAGATGTCCAGAGCTGCAAGCCAGCAGACTGGTAGTGTTCCCTCCTTCCACTGCAGACTGGTAGCGACAGTGTAGAAGGAGTGGAGTTGGGAATCTTGAACCTTTCCGATCATTTTAGACTCTGCTCAGACCTCCACTGTCCTAGGAGCTCTGTGGAAGCTGTTGGTTCTGGAGTTTGGTTTACTTAGCAGTGAGCTATAAACCATAGAAATACATGATAAATGCAAGACAAAATATTTGAAGCATTTCATAGGTAACAGACCCTTCAGTAACTGGGTTCCCTGTGTGCAGATCAAAGCTATACATGTTAAAGAGTAGCCTGCATTTCAGGGGCTGGGGATTTAGCTCAGCGGCAAAGCGCCTGCCTGGCAAGCGCAAGGTCGTGAGTTCGGTTCCCGGTACCGGAGAAAAACCAAAACCAAAAAAAAAAAAAAAAGAGTAGCCTGCATTTCTCTGTGCCAGGTGGCACACAAGCATTCCCCAGATGGTATGTTCTGGAGCAGTGCAATGGTATCTAGAAACTGTTGGCTACAGTTTCAGGTGACTGGTGGAGGTTATGGCAAGAGTGGGAAAGAAAGATCCCCCCAAGTAAAATTTGAGAGCATTGGTAAAGGTAACTGATTAGGTCACTATAAATCTGTCCATGCTTTCTGAATCCTGAAGGGTCCTCCCACATTCATTCACATTATTAGAATTAGATTTGAAAGCTATGTTACTTAAAATTGAAAATATATGGGCAGATTCCTATGGTGATAATCTTAATGTTTCCAGCAGTGCAGCCTGTTATTGCCTAATCTAGCAGAGTCCAAGAAAATTTAAAAATATAGGGAAGGGGTAGATAGAATTCCATAGTTCCAAGAACAACAGCACACCTGGGAAGAATTTCTGCTTGCTGTCACATTCAAGAAGTGCCTATTACTGCCTGCCCCCTTCACCTCCCTCAACAAATGAACTGTATTTATCACTCAGATGCCACATGGCTTTGCAACAAGAACTCTGTCCTCTTGTTTTAACTGCCAGTGAGAAACTAAATATTCTTCTTTTCTGGGAAGAGGAATACATTGCTGTATTCTTCAGAAATACCCTGGTAATCCAGGATAAATCATCTTGATTTACCCTGGCTCACCTCAGAGTAAATCAAGGTGAGGTGGGCTAGCAGCCAACCTGAGTACTTGGTGAAGAATTCATGACTACTCAAATTCTAAGAATGTCATATAAACTGCTTTGGCTCCCAAGAGGATTCACAGTGAAGAGAAAAAAAGAATCCACTCTCAAACGGTGGATTTCCCTTTTATGTTTAACCCTTCCACTTTGCTCAGTCAACAAATAAAACTTGTAGATGTGTAAACACAAACAGTATGTCTTAGTTGCTTTTCTCATGGCTGGGACAAAATACCCAACACCCAAAGTTAAAGGGGGAAAGATTTATTTAGCTTACACTTTGTGGGGGTTTTGGTCCATAATCAGCTGGTCCAAGGCAGGGTGGAGTGGCAGAACTGTTCAGGGTGGCAGAAGACAGCAAAAGCAACAAGAGAGGAGGGAGGAGAGAAAAAGGGCAAGACAAGCCTCTTTGTGTCTCTTTTATCTTATCCAGACTGCTGGGATTAGGCTGGTGCCAATCCAAGCAGTGGAGTGATCCAGCAATCACCCAGTCTTAATCGCAGCACCCTTAAACCCAGCACTGCACTATGAATGAATCACAAACTCTAGATTCAGCTTCCTCTAAAAAAGCCTGTCCCTCATGACTGTGTGACGGTTTGGAGGGACATCTAGATACAAACTGTAAGACAGTATATGAACTATTTATATAATTAGTTGTTAATATATTTGTCTCTCCAGATTGAGTCATATATTACCTATTTTTCCTTAGAAAGATAAATATTGACAGATAGTCTGATTAAATTAATAGGTTGTTGTATTACTAGTTTTCTACTGCTATTATATCAAATTATCACAAACATGGTTTAAAATACGTTTAGTATCTTAGTTCTTTAGGCCAAAAATCTGAAATATGCCTCACTTGGTCAAGGTATTAGCAGACTGCATTTCTTCTGGAGGCTGAAAGGAAGAACCTATTATCAGCTTGCCTTTATTAGCTTCTGGAAGATACTTGCATCCCTTGGTTCATGGTCCCTTTCTCCATCTTCAAAGCCACCAGTGGTGGATTGGATCTTTCTCACATCACATCACTCTGATACTAGACTTTCTGTGACCTTCCAGTGTATAAGGACCCTGTTGTATGCCGGCATACCTGGATAATGAAGGAAAGATTCCTTGCCTTTGGGTCAACTGATTAGAAACTTTAATTCTATCTGCAGCCTTAATTCCTTTTTCCACAGTAAGGTTCTGAGGCTTAAGACATGAATATCTTTAGGAGACTATTATTCTGCCAACCACACTGACCAATACTCCAGCAAGACAATGCATTTCTCAAATCAAAGTAACTAAATATAATTTTATTTCTAAAGTCCTCATTTTAGATTTTTTTTTTTTGTACCTGGAATCGAACTCACAACCTTGTGCTTGCCAGGAAGGCGCTGTGCTGCTGAGCTATATCCCCGGCCCCTAAGGCCCTCATTTTGGTTGTGTCCCTTTTTATATAAAAATCCTATTCAATTTTTTTTAAACAAGAGACATAAGAAGATTCTATTAAAGGCAGACATAGGACACATTCCAGAGCAAAATGTGGACAGATGCTCAGAGAAATGAGGCAAACCACAGCTGAAATCTGGGGATCCTTCAGGTGCTTTGAGAGGTGGGAATCTAAGGAATTTAATAATAGCCTTATCCAGTGGGTTGGAGAGGATGGCTCACCCATACTGAGACAATGGTGCATTCATATGAATAGTGCATTCATATGGGAAATCCCAGAAGGGTGGTCTATTCATGGGTGAAAGAGGACCACCTGCAAGTGAAAAGGGAATACAAATGGACAGACCTATTTGTAGCTGAAATTTGCTGTTTTGGGAGAAGAGAAGAAAAGAGAAGAGAAGAGACAAGAAGAGAAGAGAAAAGAGGTGAAGAAAAACAAAAACAGTAGGCTATCTCCTGAAGCTGCAGTTTTTCTTCAAAGTACATGTTTTTAAATCTCTATTTCTTTGTCTCCTTTCCACCCAATTCTATTTCCTGCACCCTTCCTCATTTCCCCCCTCTGAGACTTCAATCCCTTATTATTATCTTTTCTTTATGGTTTTTTGAGAAAGAGTTTCATTGTGTGTAGTTCAGGATAACCTTGAATTTGCAGAGATTCTCCTGCCTCAGCCTCCAGAGTGCTGAGATTATAGGTATGAACAACCACAACAGGTATCAGTCCCTTATTCTTAAAGGGATGCAGAAGGCTGATAGTCTGTCTTTAGTAACTGCTTCAGACTGAGGAGAGGCATTAATCCTGCCTATCCAGGGAGTGAAAGTCTAGTCCTGCCTGTTCTAAAGGAGACACAGGAATATCAGATTCCATCTTTGGAAGAACTGTCATCTTTCAATGGGCAAACCAAAATTGAGATCTCTGCAGTCTCTGTATCTCTTTTTAGGTCCCTTCATGGTCGCCAAAATAAATGTCACCGGACTGGGCCCAAGGGTCCCCAAGGCTCAAACAAGGAACTCAACCTGCCTATCCAAAACAGGTCTGCAGGTTTGCCAGCTTCAGCAGTGGAAAAAGAACACTCAGGAGACATCAGTAAGAGACATGAGAAGGATTCACCAGGGATAGACACGTAAGAGGCACTCAAGAGCGGAGTGCTGGTGCTCAGAGAAATGAGGCACTTGTCGTCAGTTTTTTACCATACTGTCTTGTTAAGAATTGTGCCACTTTTTACCTGTATTTAAACCATCATTTTCTCTTACCCTGTAATCTAATGCAACATAACAATTATTAAAGTTTACAAATATATAGCTTCCAGTACAATAGAGACTTTTGTTTATTAACTCCTTAGCAGCACCCTGGCAGAATGACAAAACAGCATCTTATTTATCTTAGTGGAGGGCTTCAGCAAGCAGAAGACCATGACTGGAGGGGTGGAGAAAGAGTGACAATAGGGGGAGTTGGAAGGGCTTCTGTCTGCCTTTGCTTGGATCTGGGTAGTACTTCTGAAGGCATTCCCAGGCTTCTGAAGGCTCACACTGAGCCTAAGATGGTTAAAACTGAATGTTTATCAGTGATACCATTATGATAACATCTGTTTTATAGCTACACTTAAGATACAACAAGATGCATGGAACTGCATTGACAGACACTGTACAAATTTCTTGTTTTCACATACCAAATCCACTTGCTAAGGAATGCCATTTGAGGTGCAATGCAGTTTGCTTCAGTTTTCAGCACTATATTAAGGGAAAATGATGATGAATAAACCCATTATCTCTTTATCTTTCAGTGAGTTCTCCTCATGATTAATGATGACACTGAAATACATACATATGCAGTCCTTATGTGGATTCAGCTCATGCTCTTCATCTAAGAGTTGAGGAATCATTTTATGCCAGGAGGCTATGGGTCAAAAGTGAGAAGCAGGCTGGCATGGAAGGTAAGTGCCTGTAATCCCAGGAGTCAAGGAGGCTGAGACAAGAAGATCAAGTTTCACATCCATAGTCTAATGAGGTTTTACCCTGTGTGCTTCAAAGACTCATCTGCTTCAGTTTTCAACACTGAATGTGTAGGACTGGTAGTGAGTTTACTGACTGCAGGTTCATTTCAGGATGCAAGATATGCAGGCTTGGAACCTGAGGACCTCAGCATCTCTTGACACTTCAGGGAGTGGGAGTCTGATTGCAACAGGCCCTGGAGCAGATCCAGCTGTAATAAGCCTGGAGGACTAGTGTTTTTCACTCTGTGGTACAATTTGGACTTCTTACCTATTTCAGGGCTGTGCACAGGGGTTCAATAGCATTTAAAACTCAGTAAGATCACCTGAGCAGTACCAAAGCCACAGATTCCAATTGTTCCAGCTGCAGTTGCATTAAAAATTTCATCAATCCAACTTTTGATGGAGTTCCACAGTTATTGTGAATGCTCAGGAAAATGTGGCTTGCTGGAAGAACTAGTAGAAGAGATATAGTCTCCACCCTTGAAGAGTTGGCTTTTTGGAAATGATATACACAGGGTAGTTTATAGATATTACAAAGCATCATATGGGTCATGCTAAATGAGTTGGCCACAGCAGAGTTCCTAAGGAGACCCAGGAAATGACCCACAGACACTTGCAGCACCTGTGACACCTTCTAAGACCAGACAGCTACCTATGGTTGATAGCTACAGCTACCCACACAAAGGCTCCTTTTAGACAACAGTTGTTGTATTTCCCTGGCATACAGTCCACAGCAAGATGACTTTTCGTCAATGAGAATTAGAGCTACAAGAAAGTAAAAAGGAGCTCAACCCCACAAAATAAGGAAGTCTGAAAAACATGTGTTTTTTTTTTTTTTTTTTTTTTTTTTTTAACCATGAAGCCATTTGCAAGCACAAGCATGGCAGAGGACCAGGGAGTGTCCTTCACTATAGCTAAGGTTTGCCTTTCTCTGTCACCATGCACACACTGAGTCCTGGTAACTGGATACCCCTGCAGAGTCTGAAGAAGATGGTCAGCCCTGCTTTGGCTCTGTGCCCAGTCCTCTTCTGGAGTCTCAATGGGAGTCAGGGTGTGGCAACACAATGGGGCTGGGTTTACTCACAAAAAACAGAAGATAAGGATTTTTGATTTTCAGATATGGGGACTTTGACATATCTGGAATCAAACAGGTAAGGAGTACAGGATTGAGAAAGTGTTAGACTAGACGTGAGAGAAGAAATCAAGCTCGAAGAGTTATGTACTGGGAGGTCTGGACAGCATACAGTTTCTTTCTGAGGGAAGAAAAAAGACCTCGGAAATATCGACAGGGACAGACAGCAAGAAGTTAGTAAGGAAGATTAAATTCTAGACTTTAAGAACCAGAACAGATGTCACAGGAATAGAGGAGGGTTTGAAGGACATGGAAAAGTGTTACTCTATAAATTCCTATGTTAACAAAATAAGTAGACAGAAGTACTCTGGTATTGGAACAAGGCTTTCTATTCTTTTTTTTTTTTTGGTTTTTCTCCGATACCGGGAACTGAACTCACGACCTTGCGCTTGCCAGGCAGGCGCTTTTGCCGCTGAGCTAAATCCCCAGCCCAAGGCTTTCTATTCTTATGATTGATCACACAGAGGAAAGCCCAAGGGGCACAGAAATCTCATACTGAACCAAACAAATGACAAAGGTGTACAGCTTTTATGGCATCTACAGGGTAGGCAAGGACCTATTTTTTTTTGTCAGCACATGTATAAGTCGAGTTTGCACCTGTGATCAACTTCATTGTGCCTCTGAACGGGACGTCTGTCTCATTACCATCATAGGTCTCCACCTTGGTGTGTGATTTTACTATGCTAATAAAGTAAAGGTAGCTATAGGTTACTTTGTTATGGTCTTCACCACCTGGAATTTGCCCCTTATCATTTGGGAAAGTCCCTAATGGGTTTTGGAGCAGGGCAGATCACTCCCCTGCCTCAGTCGGTTCGATTTTAATTACTTTGGTGGGGTTTTCTTGTTTTTGATCTATCTTCTTGCTGTCTCAGCTGATTACATAGTCTCTGAAGGCTGAGCTGACTTCCCATCCTTCCACCTCCTGGTGTGTTAATTGTATAGTCTTGAAGACTCCAACTTTTAACTCCCAATTTTTCGGTATGTCTGTTAACCCCACTGGTCCGAGGGCTAACCTAGCTGTCTCAGAGGCAGAGGTGCTGGGAAAAGGTCATAAAAGTTAAAGAGTATGTCAGAGGAAGCGCTGATACATCTGTTTCAGTATGGAGTGATGAAACCAGACAGCAAAAATAGAAGAAAACAAGGTCAAATTAAAACGGCAGGAGGGGCCGGGGATATAGCTCAAAGGCATAAGTGCCTGCCTGGCAAGAGTCCTGAGTTCAATTCCTGGTACCAATGAATGAATGAATGAGTGAATGAATAACTAACTAACAAACTAACTAAGTAAGTAACATAAAACGGCAGGAGGAAGGCCAGAAAGAGCAAAGGGCAGGCGCTCAACCCATTGTGGTTCCCTCGTGGTCAGGTACTTCGCGCTTACGTCCTGGCCTTGGCTTGTTCCTTTCAGCTGTGCAGGGCGGACGCATCTCCTGAGGCCTGAACGGGGGTGCATGGCTGTGTACTTGGCAGATTGCCACAGGTAGTAAAGGTTCGGAAAAAGAAGCCCAGGAGGCCTGGAAAGCGTGCAGTCTCTTTCCCCGAAGAAGGAACTCCGCGTCGACAGTATTTAGCACTGCATTGCTTTCTACACATCCAGACCGCAGCACGCTCTGGGAGTGGGACACCGGAGCCCAGAGCCGCGGTTTCCTCCTACGCTACGTGACTCGCCCTCACCGTGGCGCCACCCAGGCCACCAGAATTTTGAAGACCCCGGTTCCGGGCTCAAGGTGGGTGTCCGAACCCCCTCCTTTACCTGGCGAGCGCGTAACCTCCCCAAGCCCTCAAACTCGACGGTCCCCTATCCCGACGCCCCCAGCTCAACTGGAACCCCATCATGACCGGGGCAGACATCCGCGCCGGCAGGTGGCGCTGGGCGACTAGGTAGGTATCGTGAGCGTCGCGGACGTGACGATTACAGGAAGTGACTAGCTCACGCGCGCCGATGGCGGAAGTCCCGCCTACTCCTGAAGACGGAAGTCCGGTTCACCGAGCCGGGTCACCTCGTGTTGCCCGTTGCCGGGATGGCGCACTACAACTTTAAGAAGATCACGGTGGTGCCTTCCGCCAAGGTAGGGGGTTTCAGATAGGCTTCACCCTGTGTCGCCCTTATCACTTCTCCGCCCTTTTTGCTTGGGAGCTCTCAGACCTGCAATTTTGGGGCTGGGAGAAGGGGACCCTAGTCCCCCATTGCTGGGCCTCACTTACTAGGCTGCGTCCTCTCCTGATCAGGGACCCCCAGGGATCAGCCCCACCATTTGAAAGCAAGCCTGTTACTCCTTTCCTCCAGAGACCAGAAACATTTTGAGACCAAAGGGCCCCTCAAGAGCAAATGGTCTCTTAGGGGCCGTAGAGGGGACGAGGTGGATAGATGGGCGGTGGCGATTGGGAGGTGCTAGGGAGGGAGCCTGCCGCGGTCAGTGATGAGCCGAGACCCCATCCTTGAGATTCTGAGTTCGGCGTAGCCTCCACTTTTGTCTGGAAGTCTTGGCTTATTGCTGTCGCGGCCTAACATTTAATTTTTAAAATATTCCCCTTTGCGGTTGGATTTGGGAAAGTTAGTTTTTTCCCAGACATATCACGATAAACATAACCAGGCCAAATTTGTATAATGTATTAATTCACAGTAGCAGGAGACTTCAAAAAAATGTTGAGTGTAGAGATTGTTAGAGTCAGTTTTTTATGTGGAGAACTTTCGGTGTTTGTGTGTGTGTGTGTTGCAGTTAATAGGTGAAACGAAAACATCTTCGGGAAACGTGTTTGTAAGGCAAGACTTTGGAACCCTGAAAGGGGGAACCAGTTCAGAGAAGAGGTTAATGTCGTTAGCTAACTTGCTCAGTGTGGATATTTTCAGTCTTCCTTCAATGGCTTCAAAATCCCAGCGATGGAATCGGCTTGTGTTAGAAACCTTTTTTTTTTTTTTTGGTAATGGGAATCGAACTTAGGACCTTGCGCTTGCCTGGCAGGCGCTTGTGCCACTGAGTTATATCCCCAGCCCTCTCTCAGTCTTTTCTCGCTCTTCTGACAGCATTCTGGCAGGTCTCACTGCAACTTGATATTTGCAAGTAAATCATTTGGAGGAATCACGTCTTAGTTATATTTTTGATCTCATGTTTTCTCAGCCATCCCTCAAGTTTGTTGAAGTGCAGCATCCATTTTTTGTTATCTTGAATGGGTTGTGTTTTTCTGGAGAATAGAAAAGTTTATGTCTAAAAGATGGATAACAGTAGTTTTTTGGTGATTGAAAGTAAAAAAGCCCTACTGGAAATCTAGGATACCTTTCTTTATAGAAGCTGTCTGTGGTGTTGGAATTGCCCGTAGTGGAGTGGGTGAGATTTGTAGGTGGACTGAAGAGAAAACAACAGAAAAACAGGCGTCTCTATGTTTACCTATTTGCACAATAATGGTGGCCAACAACAGGAAACTGATGTCACACTTATCTTTCTCAGGCCAAAAAGCCTTCTGGTCCCCAGGTTGGGAAGGACCAAGATCTTGTGCTAGGATTTTTGGACACATGGACAGGCAGAAAAAAAAATGACAGGGTCCACCAGAGACCTACAAGGTGACAGCATGGATCAGAGAGAATGGCCTGTATTGTGGGGGAGGACAGCAATGGCAAAGGCAGCCTTATGGATTGTTCTCCTCACAGAGACAGACTGGGTTTTAGCACCAAATGTTTGTGATTGATTTAAGACCCCAAGATTACTGATAGAGGCAGAAAGATTTGCTTTTTTTTTTTTTTTTGGTACTGGGAATTGAACTCAGGACCTTGCACTTGCCAGGCAGGCGCTATGCCATTGAGCTATCTCCCCAGCCCCCAGAAGGATTTATTAATATGACAGATATAGTAGCATATCAGTGGTTTGAAGTAGCTTTAGCATTCTCCCAAGAGGCAGGATGAATCTCTAGGTCTCCTGTGTTGGACCTTACTGTTTTCTTCTGCCTGTCCATATGTACAAAGAGGCAAGATGGCAGCTTTTGAGCTTGGGGTGAACTTAGGCCAGAAAATGGTACTTTATCTTATGCAGTTTTGTACCCACAGTACTGCCTAAGGTAAAGTACCTACCTTTTGGAAGTCATTTCCTGGAGGAATAGGTATAAGCATTTATAAACACACTAGAAATATGACAGTTGTTATTATGGAGGTATATACACTTGACCCTCTCTTACCTGTGGATTGCAGAACCATGGATTTAACTAACAGCAGATCAAAAATACTTTTTAAAAAATTATGTCTGTATTGAACATGTATACTCTTTATTTTTACTGAACTCTAAACATACAATATATATAACATTTGCATTGTATTGGGTGTTACAAGTAATTTACATATGACTTAATAGCAGCACAGTTTGTACTTCCTAAATTGTGGAAGCAAGCCAAATGTCCATCCACTGAGAAATGGAAAAAAAAATTGTGGTATTTTTATATAATGGAATATTACTCAACTATAAAGAAAGATAAACTCGAGGCTCTTACAGGTAAATGGTCACAACTAGAGACCATGAAATAAACCAGACCTCTATGTGTAAGCAACATACTGTCTCACGAGTGTAAGAACCTGAAAGAGTGAATAAAAATTAGGAGTACCATAGACATTGTGAAATGAAAAGCAAATGCTCAAGTAAAGAGCAGCTGGGATGAGGGAAAAGAGAAAAGAAAAAAGGGGAAATTATGTATATATGTATATACGGGATAGCTATCATAGTTGTGCTACTGACTTCTATTGCTCTACTGAAAGGAACAGTTAATGATTCCTTACTTGATCAATCTTGCATGTCTCTATTTGGTTTCCTGAGAAATCACTTTGAAGATACCAATATGTAATACAACAACCACTGTTAATTTCCTACCACTTTGTCTGTAATTCAGTATTGCTTGTATTGTTCTTATGCTACTTTATAAATGGGTGTTTGTTTGTTAATATGTTTTCCTTCGTTTATTTTTAAAATAAATTTTTACAAAATGATTTAAATTACAAGAGTGTATGTGTAGATTCTACACAATACTGTGCTGTTTTATTAAGGAACTGGATCATCTTTAGTATGGTGTTGTTTGGGTGGGCAAATACCAAGGGATGATTCTGCATGAATTTGGGAGACTTGGTGATTGGTGAGTGAGAGTCAGGGGAAGCTTCATAAAGTAGGTCACTTTTGAATGAACCCCTTAACTATACAAGTAAAAAGACTCTTTGGAGGAGAGTAGAGAAGGTCTTTGTAGCCAGACCTTCCTAACACTTTTTGCTTTTCCTAATTTTTGGCAGACCATATTGTGATCATGTTACTTTTTCTGACATTATATTCTGAGTGAAGAAATGGACAAGGTCATTATTTTATCTTCAGCACCTGGGTATTCCTATCATCCTTTGTGAGAAAAGGTCAATGTTGTTGGATTAATCTGTGTTCAAGGGAGAATCAAGTAATTTTACATGGCTAGGTACATGGAATTGAGGAAGCATGGGGATAGAATCTTTACTAAAGAGGGTGGGGCTATTTGCACTGGGAATTTATGCAGTTATCTTTTATATCAAATAATCACTTTACATAAACATAGGAAATTATAAACTGAATTTTTCCCATTTTGTGTAAGTTTAAAGTTAAAGCTGTGCATGTTGAGATTGAAGGATTGTTTCTTTTTACTGTTTTCTGATTTATGCTTGAATTGTCTAAGTTTCAAATACTCTTAGGTATTCAGAAGTTAAAGTAACATCAAGAAAGCATGGAGTAGGGGCTGATGATTTAGCTCAGGGGCACAGCACCTGCCTGGCAAGCGCGAGGTCATGAGTTCGATTCCCAATACCAACAAAAAACAAAACAAAACAAAAAAACAAAAAAAGCATGCAGTAAAATTTATTTCAGCAGCCATTTGGTGTTTCTTAAGAGCCATAAATATGAACAAAGTTGTATGTAAAAGGTTTGGTTAGAAAAAATAAATATTTATAGTTTAAAATATGTAGTACTGTTACATGTTGTTTATAAGAAGCTTTCAAACAAATGGGTGAAAAGTAGATGTTTGAGTTGTGTTTTGTTTTCTTTTATTGCAGGACTTTATTGACTTGACATTATCAAAGACTCAACGAAAGACTCCAACGGTTATTCATAAACACTATCAAATTCATCGCATTAGGCATTTTTACATGAGAAAAGTCAAATTTACTCAGCAGAATTACCATGACAGACTCTCACAGATTCTAACAGATTTTCCCAAATTAGATGTAAGTGACTCTGGGGGACATGAATGATTATGTAAATGTGAGCCTTGAAGAATCAGCTTTTAGCCAGTTTGCTGTACTTATTTGACAGAAGAAACATATTTGTCAGAGGTTAGTCAGGGAGTATCAAAGCTGGGAACAGAATCTGTATTTTTTTGAATCCTTACTATATTTTTCAGTTGCTTCAACTAAAGAGGTCCAAAACTATCTTTCCAGGCTCTCTTTGTAAGTTCTAAGTTTGCAGGGCCCAACCCAAACTAAAAACTACAGGTTATGAAATCTGAAGCCCAGGAGTCTTTCATGCTTCACCAGCTCCTCTAGACTTTTGTCTCCTCCCTTTTTCTGAGGCATATTTTCCTCTGGGCTCAATTGGGCCAGTGGCCTAAGATCTACTACTGTTTGTGATCTTACTGTTTTATTAGGTGGTGATGCTCATTTCAGTACTGACAGTTTCTTCAGTGGCAAGATAGCAATTGAGGCTGAATATCTTACTCTGCAGCATATTGCACTTTGCTTGTGTGTTTAGCTGTAGAAACACAAGAGCAGAAATTGCTTGACAGAGCCTGTAAATGAAGTCTTTTTTTTTTTTTTTTGAGACAAGGTCTCAATATGGAGTTCAGACTGTCCTTGAGCTCACATTGTAGCTCAGGCTGGTCTTGAACTCACAACGATCCTCCTGCCTCAGCCTCCCGAGTGCTGGGATTACAGTAAATGAAGTCTTACGAATGTGTAGGATCACACTGTTGTGAGGTTGAAATTGTAAAGGTTGTGGGAGTTGGTATAGCCCTAGTGCCAAAATTAGCCATTGCCCTAAAATGTTCCTTGAAGGTAGATGAGGTAGAAAGAAAGGGTTGGTTTACATAGCAACTTTTATATTTAAAAAAGTAATAATGGCTTATTTCTTTAAAATGCAGAAGCACTATAAAGTAAAAACTTAGGCTAGAACCTTGGAAAGGTTTTTGACCTGCCTTTTAGAAGATGCCTGGCCTGTAGGGGTAGGACAGAGTAGAGACCATCAGAAGGTCAATGCTGTGATTGAGAAAGAGCATGGTGACTTAAGACAACTGTGATAGTGGTGAGGATATTGAGAAATGATTGGCTTCAGCACCATTAAAAAGAAGAACTCACAGACAAGGTATAGTGTTGAGGGAAAGAATGAGAGAACTTTGAGGTTCTCCACCTCAGAGAGCAGAGCTGCCATTCACCAATCTGGGAGAGGCTGAGAGGAGGGGTGTGACAGGGAGGGCAAGAGTCCAGACAGTGTATACTACTGAGAGATGTGTGTGAGGCTCTGTGTAGAAATGCCAGAGCTCAGCAGAGGTCTGAGGTCTGGCCTGGAGATGCAAAGCAGTTTTTAAAGTGTAGACGCTATTTAAAATCTCCTTGAGGTCATGTGGTCTCAGGGTGAGCTTAGGAAGAAGAGTACCCTGGGGGCTTGAATGTATGGAGCTGGGCTGTGGCAGTGAGTCAGCACAGTTTGGAGAAGTGAGTGTTACAGAGGAAGCCGAAAATGCTTCCAGTAGGATGAGTAGCCAGCTACCCAGTGCTGTTAAGAGGTGTAGAGGAAATCAGGATTGGCAGTTGGGAAGTTGTAGGTGAGCTTGATGAGCTCACAGAGTTTGGGAGGGAGCAAAGAAATAGGGTAAGATGTGAAATGACTGTGGGCTCAGAGGAGTTTTAAATTTAAAAAAAAGTCCTGAAAAGTGATATTTGCAGCCTAATGGAAATGGTCTTGTGGAGGAAAGAATTTCTGGCGCAGTATTCCTGAGTAGTACCACAGGGGGGATCTAGTACACATGGGGAGGGCTGGCCTTGGCTAGATCCTAGATAGATCTGTCTCTGTACTGGGATGGGAATTAGGGCAAATAGAAGAAGAAAAGGGACGAATATCTCTATGTGTTAATTGTGTGAAAAAATAAGTAACCGTTGGACCAGAATGACCGCTATGCATTTTTTATTTGTTTATTATAGGATATCCATCCATTTTATGCCGATTTGATGAATATTCTCTATGATAAGGATCATTACAAGTTGGCTCTAGGACAAATAAATATTGCCAAAAATTTAGTGGACAAGTAAGGTATTTTCTTACTATGGTATCTTTTAATTTAGTATCAGTAGTGGGAAAATATACTTACATATTTTTTATTTTTTTGAAGTGTTGCTAAAGATTATGTGCGGCTAATGAAATACGGTGATTCTCTCTACCGCTGCAAACAGCTGAAGCGGGCTGCCCTTGGGCGGATGTGCACTATTATCAAGAGACAGAAGCAGAGTTTGGAATATTTGGAACAAGGTACTTGTTAACACATTAGCAGAATTTTTTTTTTTTTTTTTTTTTTTTGAGACAGGGCCTTAATACGTAGTTTAGGATGTCCTTCAACTCACTGTGTAGCCCATACTGGCCTTGAACTTGTGGTGATCCTCCTGCCTCAGTCTCCCCAAGTCCTGGAATTATAGGCATGCACCACCATGCCTAGTGCAGAAATGGTTTAATGTGTCCTGTTAAGATAATAGATGCTTGTTGAGGAATTATTCTTAAAATGGTTGTTTTCATTTTAGAGATTGTGCGATCAGTTTTTTTCTAGCCTAGCGTGTAAGAACTTCTAATAGGCCTGTTATTGGAGAGAATGTAGCTAGTGATTATAATGCTTATAGAGTAATGGGACTATTCAGAATATGTATGTTTTTTTTGTTTGTTTGTTTTTGTTTTTTTGGTTTTTCTCTGGTACCGGGAACCGAACTTACGACCTTGCGCTTGCCAGACAGGCGCTTTGCCGCTGAGCTAAATCCCCAGCCCCTGTATGTTTTTAAATATTGACTACGTAAGGCATAGACATGAATCTTGGGAAAATACTGAAAAATGTAAAAAATAAAAAGACTCATAGTTTTACCTGTTGACATTTTCATTCTTTAAAAATGCCTTTATTTAGTAGGGCCAGTTCTGATTTGATGTAATAGAGTTTTATAGAAAACATTACTTGCCCTTTTTTATTTTAAAGATAAAAGAACAAAAACATTAACAAACACACAGACATTTACAAAATAACACAAAACTAATACAAGCAATACAGAATTTCAGACATGATAGGAATTTTTTTGGGGGGATGGGTTCTTTTTTGAGACAGGGTCTCACTACGCAGTTCAGGCAGCCTTGAGCTCACTTGGTAGCCCAGGCTGGCCTCGAATTAGCAAAGATCCTCTTGCCTCAGCCTCCTGAGTGCTGGGAGTACAGGCGTGCACCACCACGCCCAGCCACGATAGGAAATTAATGATGGTTGTTGTATTACACATTAATATCTTCAAATTGGTTATTACTTCCCCCCACACTGGAAACCGAACTTGAGACCTCACACTTGTCAGGTAGGCACTGTGCCACTGAGCTAAATCCCCAGCCCCAGCCCCCTTTACTTGCCCTTTTGCATGCATTTTTATACTGCAAATCATTTTGACTTGTTTGGTTTTATTCTCCTTTTCCCTGCATCTTGTAAATGATTTTTCAAATAACATTTATGCACATGGGTGCCATAAAAATTCTTTCCTACAGGTTGTTGGGTCTGCAGTAGAGCCCTGTGCGTGGGTGCCACTTGGAGCTGTTTTGGTGTTACAGATGAGTCAGTTAATGCACACAGCCCATGTTGCAGCCAGAAGATTTTGGCACATATTCTTCAAAATACACTGTGTTGTCCAAATAATAAGAATCATTTATTTAAAGAAAATCTTAAATTTTGAGTTTGATAAATTTTTAACTAATTTAAACTTTTCATAGTGCGTCAGCATTTATCCCGCTTGCCAACCATTGATCCAAATACAAGGACTCTGCTTTTGTGTGGGTACCCAAATGTTGGGAAATCCAGCTTTATCAACAAGGTAGGTCTGTTTTTTACTGTAAAGCAGATGATCTGTCTTACGTCAAAGTACTACTGTTTTCTGACTTTGTGGGACTTAGGATGCATTTGGTAATATTTTTCTGCTGATTAGTTAGTCCTTTAGTAAACATTACTGTAGTCTTCAAGAGGACTTGACAGCTGAGCACACTCAAGTTTCTGTCTGGAACCTAGATTATATTGCTGTTACAGAATCCATTACTTCTGTTTGTTTGTTTGTTTGTTTGTTTTTGGTTTTTCTCCGGTACTGGGAACCGAATTCATGACCTTGCGCTTGCCAGGCAGGCGCTTTTGCCACTGAGCTAAATCCCCAGCCCCCAGAATCCATTACTTCTGATTCTTTTGTGCACCCTGTAATTTCTAAAGAATTTGAGAGAATTAAGTACATTTTTGTTGATAAATGGAGAGCTTTACCTGGGTGTGCTGTGTTAACTTATTCTGAAACTGGTCATGCCAGAGGGTTTTCTCGGCCAGGTGACTTCCTCTAACAGACAGCATTCTCGGAGCTAGAGTCTCCCAGTCTGCAGTTACTTTTCAGGTGGTTTGTCACCTTGATTACTGGGTCAGCTTTCATTAAAATTGGGTCCATTGCGGTGGTGAGTTGCTGAGTCTTTCTTGAGTGAATTTATGTACAAGTATAACATTTAAGAAACAGTAATTTTACCTGAGGACAGTTTAGTGGACCATGAAGGATCTGAAAAGAGTAGAAAGGGCATTTAAATAATTACTTTGTAACTAGTAACACTCAGGTGCCAAAAAATATTATTAATTCTTTCAGGGCTTATACTTTACTGCCAGGAACACTTAAGCTTTGAAACAGGTTTGTGGGTTTTACTTTGTCCAAAAAGTGCCCTGACATGGTGACAAGCAAAACTCCAGTGTTCAGGTGAGGTTTCAAGTTCTTGCCAGCAGCCAGGCATGGTGGCGCGCGCCTGTAATCCCAGCACTCAGAAAGCTGAGGCAGGAGGATCGTTGCCAGTTCAAGGCCAGCCTGGGCTACCAGGTGAGCTCAAGGCCAGCCTGAACTGTGTGGCGAGACCATGTCTCAAAAAGGCAAAAAAAAAGTTCTTGGCAGCATGTCTAAAACCTACTTTGACTGGCCCATGCTGTAGGAGCTAATGTAGTGACCACTGTCTGTGTGTCTTTTTAAATTGTAATTTAAGCCAATTAAACAAAATAAAAAATTCAGTTCTTCAGTTGCATGAACCACATAGTATTGATTAGCAGCATGTCACTGGTGGGCTCTGTCTAGACAGCACAGATATTTAGCATTTCCATCTTCAGAGAGTGCTGTTGGGCATTGCTGGGCCAATGATGCAGGTAGTAGGAGTGAGAGAGGTGGTGGCCACCCTTCAAATGCTGCTGCTCCATGACCTCCCTGATACCTGTAGCACGAGCCCACGGGCATGAAGGAAGTTCATAACTTCTGTCCTACACAGTTTAATCATGTGAAGTCTCTTGTTGGCTTTTTTTCCTGATTAGCCAAAAATTAGTCCTGGTAACATGTAGGTGCCATACCTGTATTGTTTGAATAGAACTGTTTGTGTAGAGCTGTGAGGGTGGAAGTTTTGATTGTTCTGTTTCAAGGTGACCAGAGCAGATGTGGATGTTCAGCCATACGCTTTTACCACCAAGTCTTTGTTTGTCGGGCACATGGATTATAAGTATCTACGTTGGCAGGTGAGTCTGGAAACAATAGAAATCTTGGTTTTGGGGTTAATGGAATTCAGTGATTACAAAAGAGCTATAGTGATGTTTTATAGTACAGAGTCAACTATGAACAACAGTCTGTAGGGAGAATCCTGAGGAGGTGGGGAGCAAAGATTCTCTGGAATCACTAAAAACTTAAAATATCTCCATCACCTTAAAGAAATCTCTTCTGAGCTTTGGGGATGCATACGAGCAGTTCATATTTATGTAATTCAGAGAAAGCAGCCAGCAGCCAGATAGATTTCTGCATTTGAGATTCCATTTCAGTAGTGATGCCTGTAATGAAGTGAAATCTCTTTGTATCATTTCTCTGTGCCTAGAGATGGTATATACTATTTAAAAGCATGAAATAGTCTATTTCCATGAGTGAATTCCATTTAACTTTATAAATGATGAAGAAAGTAATTTTTTTTTTTTTTTTGGTGTTTTTGAGACGGGTCTCACTATGCAGTTCAGGTTGGCTTTGAGCTCACTTTGTAGCCCAGGCTGGTCACGAACTCACAACGATCCTCCTGCCTCAGCCTCTTTGAGTGCTGGGATTACAGGCATGCACCACCACACCCGGCCTGAAGAAAGTACTTTTTAAGACTGGGAGAGTTTGCTGTTATTCCAGTTTTTATATTTTATGATGTCTCTAATGAAAAGGGAAGTCATTTTTTCTTTTTTTTTTTTTGGTTTTTCTCCGGTACCAGGAACCGAACTCACGACCTTGCACATGCCAGGCAGGCGCTTTTGCCGCTGAGCTAAATCCCCAGCCCCTTCTTGAGATCATTGGCTGGTTCTTTAATGAGGCCTCCAGGATCCCTGCTCCCATTTTTGTTGTTTTTGTTTTTTAATGTATTAAGAACACAGAGTTTTCTTTTTCTGCTTTGTTACTTTCATGTGGTCAGTTTCAGAGACCTACATTTTATTTACTGGTTTTGTTAGGTCTGGTCTGACTGTGTGAGAATTAACTGCTAGAAAAGAAGGTTGTGATAAGTACACTTTAAAGTAATAAAGACTGGTTATTAGGTTGTAGATACTCCAGGTATTTTGGATCATCCTTTAGAGGATCGGAACACCATTGAAATGCAAGCTATCACAGCGCTGGCTCACCTTCGTGCTGCAGTTTTGTATGTGATGGATTTATCTGAGCAGTGTGGACATGGATTGAAAGAGCAGTTAGAGCTCTTCCAGAATATCAGACCCCTCTTTATCAACAAAGTAAGTATGCTAACTAGTAGTTTAATTTTCACAGTATTCCTCCTCCTCCGTGGGGAAAACATATTCCAAGACTTCTGTTGGGTGCCTGAAACTACAGATACTACCTGAACGCAAGCACTGTATTGCCACAAATGGTGATCTGATAATGAAGATAATTGCTTGAGTGAGTGGCTGGTAGCATACATAGAGTTAAAATACTGGACTAAAGGTAGTTCATGTCTTAGATGGGGTAGAGCAGGATACCATGAAATTTTACTATACTACTCAGATTAGTACACATTTTAAGAATTATTTCTGAAACTTTCTGTGTAATATTTTTAGACTACAGAGGACCTTTGGTAAATGAAATAGAAAGCAATACCGTGGATAGGGTTGGGGGCAGGACTATCATATTCCACAGTTGAAAGTAATAATTACTTTTTTCCTTGCTAGCCTCTTATAGTTGTAGCAAACAAATGTGATGTGAAGAGAATACCAGAACTTCCTGAAGATGATCAGGTAAATTGCCTAAATGTTATAAAAATTTGTTTCTAATTCTCAATTCTTAGACAACCAGTGTTTAGAAGGAATTTCAGCACTACAGTGCAAGATAATATCTTCAGTGGTTTAGTGACATGACAGTATAACATAGGTTTCTTCAGAAACATTTGTGTTTGTTGGATTGACACATTTGACCTTTAGGATATGATGATTTAAGAGTATTCACTAAGTTGGTGCTTTAGAGGAAGCTAAACACTTGGAGGTGTGCTTTCTCTTTTGTAGGCCTCAAGGTATCAGGTCAGTGTTTTCCAGAATAAGTTTTTTGTTGGGTTGAGCATTCATTCGTAGGTGTTACTTAATAAAAGAGGTTACGTGAGTGAGTTGGGGAAACAAAGGATTGAGTGAAGGAAAATGAGGATCTGTAAGCTCTTGTAAGGTGCAGCTTCCAGAACTGTACATGCAGTGTCTGCTGATGTTTTCCAAGAGGCAGGCAAATGTTAGGCATAATTTTTCAAATTCATTGACTTTGTACTCCTTTTTAATAGGCAACTTCTGGGTAAGTGCTTTGAGAGATGTGCACTGTTACAGTAGTTCTCACACTGGTCCTGCAACAGCAGCCTCAACTCACTTTTTTTTTTACTAGCTGTTTGTCAGAAATGCATATCATGGGCATTCCAGGCCCCTCAGTCAGAAACCTTGGGGTGGCAGCAGTCTGAAATGAACAGGCCTTCCCAGGTTGACTGATGCCCACTTGACTTCTGAGAACCACTCATTAGAAGGGTAAAGGCTGTCTGGTCATGTCTTCCGGAATGTACTTTATTGACTAAACTAAAGTAGAAGATTCTGAGGTAGAAGATTCTGGGGTAGAAGGGACATGTTTCCCATTCAGTGTCTCTTGTTCTATTTGAACTTGTAATACTTGGTAAGGATTAGCTTTTTAAAAACAGCCATACTGGTTTTCTCAGAGAACAGTAGTACATTTTAAAAATTATTTATTATGTGTACATTGATGTCAGAATTGATTTGCTTTTGAAAAATCCCTTGATCTATTATGTTATTTCAGTTTTCAGTCCAAAAGGCATTGGTGAGTGAAGAAGGAGAGTAGGTAGGAAAGGTTTAAGATGTGATTTATTAAGTTATGGTTATATGCTCATACTTTGGAATTAGACAAGCTCACTTCTGATGGAAGTGAGAACCTGCATCATTGGTTACTTGCCAGCTGGATACTAAAGAAATGCGGTCACTTTTTGGAGTCCAAGTTGATGTATTCACTGGAGGAAATGCCTGTATCAGTTATAGAGAAGATTTTATGAAATTAGAGTGCAAGTGCATAATGGACACTTTCGTATTTTTACTGCTTGGTTAATTCTGTAGTTTACCTTTCAGTGTGACAGTTACCACACAATGATGACACTTGATAGTTACTGTCACATAGCCAAGCTCAGTGACTGGCTTACTCAGGGTCATGTGCTGCTAAGGGGCAGAATTGGTGCTCAGACCAGGTTTTTCTCTGAAACTACTGCTTTGGACTCCATGGTAATGGGATTAGACCTTCTTCATGGGCAGCTTCAATATCGTGGGTTGGTCACCTTTTCTGAACTGTGGTCACATTTACAGTTAGATATAAATGAGGTATTTGATGGAGACTATTCAAACCAGTCCTTTCTTTTTATACTCATATTGATTTATCAAGTTACTAGATTTGTAAACTTAAATTGTTTTGTAAGGAGTTCTCTTGGACCATGGAAGACAAATTTTTTTTAAAATAGCATGAAGATTCTATTTTTTTAAATCAACCTCGATCTTGTCAGTTTCTTTTTTGGAATATGAAATCATACAGAATGTTCCATAGAGCTTGAAATTTTACTTGGCTATAATCTAGTTTGATCTCAAATGTTTGCATTTTTTTAATTGCAGAAGAATATAGGGAAAAGTAAGTTTATTTCTTTAAGGATTAAAAAAATAATAGTTGTTGAAAAATTCGCATTTGCACCCTCCATTTGCAGAACAGTATGGTTTGTTCCACAGGGAACTGAAAATCTGTAATATATGTCTTGTTCTTCTTTTATTTTCCCAGAAAATATTTATAGACTTGCAGACTGAAGGATTCCCTGTTGTAGAGACCAGCACCCTGACTGAGGAAGGTGTTATTAAAGTTAAAACAGAGGTTAGTGCTTCCCTAAATCAGGCGAAGTCAGTCAACAGGAGAAAAGAATCGTTTTCTTTCTCAAAGTACTCACTGTAGCCAGACAGGAGTTGTGCATTGTAAGGTGGATCCCAACACACTCAGAAGGCTTGTGCCTTGTTTCACTTTGATGAATGATGGCATGTGAAGCGACCCTTGTGTGCCTTGGTAGCTGCTTGGGAATTAGTTCTGCTTGTACCTCTTCCCCTCATGGGGTACCAAAATCTGCAGACATTCTTGTTTCTCATATAAAGTGGTATAGTATTTTCATGTAATCTACATACATCCTCTCATACTTTATTTAAATAATTTCTAGATTACTTATGGTACATAATAATTGTAAATAATATGCAAATAGTTGCTCTACTCTATTATTTGAAGAATAATGACAAAAAAGAGGATATATGTTTAGTACAGGCACAGTTTTTTCTTCAGCTATTTTTGATCTGCAGTTGGTTGAGTTCATGGATACAGGATCTGTGGATCTGGAGAACTGCATGTACTTTACAGTTCCTACATAATGAGGCAGCTGTGTCTTTTCACATATTCCTTACCAACTATGGTAAAAAGACTACATTAAGTCCCTGACTTATGAATTAGTTCTGTTTGAGGAGAGAACATTCGTAGGTCGGATTCATTCATGTCTGACAAAGTGAGACTTACATACCTTTGACACAGATCTGCAATCCATACTGCTTTGCACTTCCTAGCAATCCCCTCCACATTATTGCTGCTTTTCCTCTTGCTTCTGAACATTGCCAGCTCTGATTGAGCACTGTGCTACTGTGCAATATCATGCTACACAGTACGCACATAGCAGTACAACTGTGATGATGTCTGGCCAACATGTGAGCTATTTCTGTGATTTGTTTCCATCTACACATGTTTGTAATGTGAGATCCATTTGTGTCTGTAAAAGTTTGCAACTTGAATATAAGTCAAGGACTTCACTGTACTGTCATGGAACTTGTTCAGAAGTAGAAAGAAAACTGCAAAGCAGAAGCAGCTTGAGGGAGTCTCCTGTTTGATTTTACATGTTATTTTAATTATTTCCTGCTTATTGTTATTTTAGTTGAAAGTGATTAATTGTTCAAATTTCAAGAAAAAAGCAAAACCAAACCTAAAAAAGCTGCAAACATACCTGGGCATGGTGGCACATACCTCTAATCCCAGCACTCTAGAGGCTAAGGCTGGAGGATTACTGTGAGTTGGAGGCCAGCTTGCACTACATAGTGAGACCCTGCCTAAAAAAAAAGAACTCAAGTTTCAGGACTTGGGGTGGAAGGGAGCTTTGCACCTATGTAAGGAGATGCAGGTACAGGGCACTTGAGTCTGCATAGAGTGGCACTAAGGGTTGGAGAGAGGCCACTGTGAGACATGAGAGGGTTACTTCAGGATTTAGGCCCTTGACCCAGAAAGAGAATGGGGTCTGCCTCAGTAAAAGAGGGAGTGTATGGGAACTTGCAAACCACAGCTTCAGTGAATGGAGGTTCTTCTTGGAATTTGTGGTTGGGGACTGTTGTATGTTTTTGTGACTCTGCACCTTGTTTTTATACTTTATTAGGCTTGTGATAGGCTTTTGGCTCATCGAGTAGAAACCAAAATGAAAGGAAATAAAGTGAATGAAGTGCTGAACAGATTGCATTTAGCGATACCAAACAAGAGAGATGATAAGGTAAGGTTCTCTTTTGAGGGCGTGGTAGAGATACTGTTGTGCCAGTGCTACAGAGTAGTACAGTAGATGCTGGCCCACATACACAAATGGATTTCATAAGTAGGCTTCAGTTTCTCATTTGTAATAAAAATACTCACGGTGACAAGTGAAAAAGAAAACAAAGTAGTATGTAAAACCTGCTTCTCATTCAGCCAGCAGTAGTTCCTGCTAATTTGTTAGTTTTTCTTCCAGAAATAGTTTAAAATCAGATTTTTCTTTAAAAATTAAGCAGATAGAAGTGCTTTTTAAATTACCATTTTCTTGCCATAAGACAGTGCACACTTATTTCTTGGTGTGTTCTTGCAAATAAATTTCAAGATGTAGCATTAAAAGTATTACTGTCCTTCAGAAATGCCTTAATTTTTTTATAGTCTACTAACGGAGAATTCATATTTCCCTATATTATTGACAATTTTGGCTATAAACTTCTATCAATCTGATGTATTTTCTATGTAAAGATGAGTACACTTGAACATTTACATGCTTGTTGTTTATCAAGTTATTCTTTTCTCAGTGATTTGTATTTTTTCTACATCAAGGAAATATTTACTGTTTTAAAAAATATATTTGTGGGACATTAATGGTTTAATTTTTTAGGTTACCTTAACTCGGTTACCTTTTTCTTCCTCCCCCAAATACCTGTGCAGCACCCACGCAGTGTCCTGATTTCATGACACTTTGGCTTTGAAATTACTCAGCTTATAGAATATACCTCTCATCCAAAATCTGATACCTAACATGTTAGAGGACAAGAAGTTTTTGAGACACTGTAGATGCAAACACATCTTAAGCTCTAGACCTGATTCTGATTTAAGATTAATTTGTGACCTGTAATTAGCTTCTCTACTAGCTCAGGTATCCCTTGAATCTGGTTCTTAGAGAGATGCCACACATCTGGGTGTTATAGGCTATAAGATTAGGGTGGTTGTGTTCCAAGTTAGTTTCCAGAGAGGTCTTGAGGGCAGAGAGCTGCCAGAATGTAGACAACAACTCTCTCAGTGATGTTTAGGCTTAGTGTGTCTAATTTTTTCAGATTGCATAACTTATCAGGTAGACAGCTAGCAAAGAAAAATTTTAAAAAATCTGAATCTGCTGGAGATGAAAACTTTTCGGATGAAGTTTAGATGCTATGGGAGTCTGAAATTTAGACTATATATCTAACCATTGTTAATAAATGTAGAATCCCCACATGTCAGTTTTATCTATTGCATCTTACCAACAAAGTCTTTAGAAGGCGAGGGTGCCATCAAAATACAGGAACATTTATGTGTACAGTGGGCTTCTTTTGTGAGATTTGAAAGATCCTTCCCTCCATTCCTCCCCATGTCTAAATTAGGTAACTTTATATCACATCCAAAGATGTGATATGCTAGTAGCCAGGAATGATCCTTATGTCACCCATGGAGGCATGTAGATGTAGTGCTGCAAAGGTTCAGGGACTCTGTGTCTAACACTGTGTCTTTAGCCCTCTGGTTGTCACAACAAAATCAGCTTAGAAGAGAAAACTACCTTTTATAACCTCTGATTGCTAGCAGAGGCTTCCTGGACACAGAAACTGTACTTACCTTTTTGCTCTTGAGGGAGAGGCTCTTCAGCAGGATGAACTTCCCTATCAGCAGAGGTGGGAGATTCTTTGGGTCTTGTAGGACAGTCAGTGGTCCTAGGTTAGGCATTAGCTCCTGCATCTCTGAAGGGAGTTCAGTTAGCTTTAGCTTAAGCTGAAAGACACTAGTTTTCTGCCTGGTTTCCATGTGAGTGTTGAGGACACTGTTTCTTACCCCAGCAGCTGGCTTAGGTTTCACTGAGGAGAGAAGGCTCTGCAAGGGAAGACCGAGGACCTGCAGTCCTGACATACACTCCCAGGGTGGACTGTAATTTCTCTATTAGGAAATTTGATATTTATGCCCTGTAAATATTTCTCCTCTCTTTGTCAGTTGCCTTAGTTGTTATTATTTTTTAATTCTCTATTAGGAAATTTGATATTTATGCCCTGTAAATATTTTTCCTCTCTGTCAGTTACCTTAGTTATTGTTTTTTAATTCTCAAATCTCTTTTAAACCTATTAATAAATTTCCTTTATTATTGCTACATTTTTTGTCAATTGTAGTAGCCTGCTTTCCATTCCAGAACTATTTTAAAAGTGTCTTTTACTTTTAGTACTTTTCATTTTGTTTTTAACCCTTTTTTGGATAGAAATCCGGGCTGTTTATCTTTTCATTGAATTTTCATATGCACTTGGGTTTAGGTCTGAGTTTCTCAAATTGATCAATTTGTTATTATTTATTTCACTTTCATCTTACAGAATTTTTCTTCATAATTTTGATGTTTATTTTTTCTGAATTAATTTATACTTGGTTTGTGGGATCCTCCTGACCTCCTTTCCCAAAGTCACACCCCCAGAGTAAGTGTTGGTTTTTAATTGGCCTGGGAATAGTTTTATATTTCCCTGTCAGACAAAAAAAATGCTTCTAGATTTCCCGATTTTTTTCATTCACATTTAGCAAGGCATTTCACATAAATATTTTCAATGATCTCTTCTTAGGAAAGGCCCCCTTACATCCCAGAAGGAGTAGTGGTGCGCAAGAAGAGAATGGAAATTGGGGAGCCCAAGAAGAAAAGGGTATGCTGTAATTCCTAGTCAATAGTTTTCTTGTGGAGAGGGGAGCAGAAACGTGGTGTGGGCATTGGGCACAAGATGAGCATCCCAGGTGCTGGACCTGTTAGGTTTTGGGATCTGAGTGAATCCCCAGTAGAAGTCTATTCTTACGGAGTTCTTCAGTTGATACTAGATTGCAGTGAAGGAAATACATAAGATATGTAGTTCATCAGATGGTCAAAAATAGCTCTGTAACTAGAAGTAGAAGTCAAACCTCAGAGATACTGAAAGGGTTGAAAAGATTATTTCACTGCAACAAGGAGGGGGCAAAAACATTTTGGCACATAAAAACTAATTTTATATATATAAATAAAACTATATAGCTATAAGTAAAGCTGATTATATATCTATTTTGCTTTTCCATTGCAGGAACGAGATCTTGAACTGGAAATGGGAGATGATTATATTTTGGATCTTCAAAGTAAGCACTAGACTGTAATAGTGTTTTAAATGCCATTTGCATATGGTGTTTCAGAAAAGCAGAAATAAGTATTCATGAGTAAAGGTCTTCCAGCACACATTTGTCTTTGGTTTTTTTGAGATAGGGTCTTGCTATATAGTTCAGGGTGGCCTTAACTCACTGTGTAGCCCAGGCTGTCCTCAAATGGTGATCCTCCTGTGTTAGCCTCCTAAATGCTGGGATTACAGGCATGCACTACCATACCCAGCTCTAATTTGTAATTTTCTGAAGATCAGAAATTAAATACTGTTAGGGGTCTAAAATTTTTTCCTTCCAGGTCATTTTCTATTGTTTGTAGGTGAAAAGATTATTTTTTCACAGCATATAAATGTTGGTAAGTGCTGATCTTGTTAGTAATGTTACATAGTGTTGAACATAAATGCTTTATAATTTTTGTTCTGACTTGGCAAAAATTTTAACTCAGTTTGGATACATTGTACTTAAAGATGTTAGAAACTATTATAACTTTTTTTTTAAACTTTAGAATACTGGGATTTAATGAATTCATCTGAAAAATATGATAAGATACCTGAGATCTGGGAAGGCCATAATGTAGCTGATTATATTGATCCTGCTATCATGAAGGTCTGTGTCACTTTTTAAATGTTTTTTTTTTCCCCTATTTCATACGTCCACTTGAAGATACAACCACCCTCTCCCGCAGCTTTTTGATAATCTTTTATCTTCATTTCTCTGTACCCTGGCCCTGATGCAAAGTCTCCTACCCCATTCTACACTCACTCAGAGACATCACCACACCTTCCTTCTCTACTGGCACTCTGCTGTCTGCATTGCTGGGTCCTAGAGACAGCCCAAGCCTTTCTCATCGGCTATTACAGGCTGTGTTTCAGTAGGGCTGGCATTGGTGTCACTCTGCAGACCTATCACTGGCTGAGCAGCTTCTGTCACAGGTAGTTTCTAGCTTTTTTACTTCTTTGAGGCCTCCTACCCATATTTCTCTCTGCCACTTCTGTGGATGGTGCCACATTATCAAGAAAACTGAGCTTGTGGGTGTGAGCTTTGTGCTCTGGGTTTTTGTCCATATCCCACTAACCCTTCAGTCTGAGATGGAGGCTGAGCTCTTGACGAGGCTCTGCCACTTCCCAGGTGTTTCTTCTCTAGAGCTTTGCTCCATCACTGATGTGTTTGTCCTGTCTGTCCCCTTTCCGTGCTTGCTTTTAGATAAATGTCTGTAAGTTTCTCTTACCTTTTAAAAAGATGTTTTCCTTTAGTCGATACCCTGTTTTTTTCTCCTCAAACTTTTTGAACAAATATTTATACAATATTTATGTCTACATTTCTTCATTTTTCCACTATTCAGATCCCTAAATGTCCTGCTTACTTTATTTTTTAATTTTTAAAATTTTAAAAATTTTTTTGTCTTTTTGAGACAGGGTCTCACTATGCAGTTCAGGCTGACATTCAGCTCACTTTGTAGCCTAGGCTGGCCTCGAACTTGCAACGATCCCCCTGCCTCAGCCTCCCAAGTACTGGGATTATAGGCGTGCACCACCACGCCCGGCTCCTGCTTACTTTATATTTTCTGTTAAGTTTTCATGAGCTCTTCACATCCTGCATCCCAAAATATATTTCCTCTCTGGAAGCTGGGTAGCAGTATTGTGATTTGGGCGTTTATTGAATGAACCTAAGTGTCAACCTGCTCACTCTGTATCACTCTCTTCATTTACAAATTACCTTTGGCACCCTCTCATTTTCATCCTGTGTGCCTTTGCCATAGTTAGGTCTCCCTGCTTTTCTACTCTCTTCCCCTTTGTATTCTGTCCACACCCTAGCATTGAGAAATCATATGATTCCATTCCTTAAACTCTTCAGCTGTGCTTCATGCATTCTTCTTGGCTTGTGTCACATCCCACTTTTCTTGGGACAAGACAGGGTGGTCTGTGGAAGGCCTGGACTAGCCCCTCCCAGCCTCACACCTTCTGTGATTTTCACCAAGGTCGGGTCATGGACACATCACCCCATGGAGCTCCTGTCTAGATTGGTTTGGTAGGGTATAATATATGTACATACGTTTTTTAAATTGAGTTTTGTCTTACTAACTTTGTAACCAGAGGTTCTGTTTAGTAAGGTGTCAAAATGGATCAGTGAGTATTGTACAAGTTCATTTTATGCTTCCTTTAGGAGTGATGGGGAATGAAGGAAGTGTCTCTGCAAGTTTTTAGTGTTGAAGTTTGTTTTAAAGAAAACAAAATGGCACAGAACAGTACTGACATGCCATCAGTGTGTTTACGTAGTCTCCATTTCCCTCCCAAAATCTGTTTCCTGTGACAAAAGGTCTGTGTATAGACGGGGCCCAATTGTGATCAGATCATGGTTCCTATAAACATGTTACACACCTACTTAGGAATTTTTCCTTTGTTCATTTTGTTTAATTATAACCATTTTTAAAGAAATTGGAAGAGTTAGAAAAAGAAGAAGAGTTAAGAACAGCTGCTGGAGAGTATGACAGTGAATCTGAAAGTGAAGATGAAGAAATGATGGAAATTCGACAGTTGGCAAAACAGATTAGAGAAAAAAAGAAATTGAAAATCCTGCAATCGAAGGAAAAAAATACCCAGGGACCAAGGATGCCTCGAACTGCTAAGAAGGCAAGTTTTATGTTGTGCCAAAGAGGCATGGTATATTTTTTATATATTGGATTTTTGTGTAAATCATGTAAGTGCTACATTTCAACCCATTTGTGACCCTAAGGATTGCAGATACTTTGAAAATTCGTTGGTGTATGCACTTGCAAGATGTTTTGCTCTGATGACAGTGCTTTTTCTTGGTGGCTTTCAGGTTCAAGTTCTGCACTATTATAAATCTTAATCATTTGGTAATTATACAAGTTAAAATTGTTAGTTTATGACAAAAGTAAAGCCATCAATTGGCATTTTCTTACACTTTAATTTCTATATTAATGAGAATGCTTTACCTTTTGCAGTTTATAGAAACCTAACCCAGTCTAACTTAAACCCAAAGGCAATTTATTGGCCCTTGTGACTGGTTAGGATGGGGAGAATCGCACTTTAGAGATGAGTGGGTCAGACAGTGTCAGGATTCTTTGTACTTCTCAGCCCCATCCTTGTTGGGATGTCATTCTCTGCTTGATCTTACCTGGGTGGCATATCAGACCTAGGTCATGTACCCATCCCTGTAGCCATGACAGGATCTTATGATTGCTACCCTGGACCACAGGAATGGGTAGGTAGTTCTGCAAAGACAGTATGGAGGGCAGTTATAATGTAATAGAAAAGGAAGAAAAATAATTTGACATTACAGATACTTTTCTATGGATATTTATATGTTTGAAAATAATGTTTTTTTTCATATTGACAGACTTGGGCATTTTTATATTTCTCTTGGTGGTACCCAGTGGTGTCTGGGAGATGTTATTATACTGATTCTGTCTTAGGATGTGTCACCAACCTCAGCTTTAGTATCTCATCTATACTTTGAAAACAGTCGCTGTCTTATTTGAAAAATGAAAAGATACAAAGTATGTGTTACTACACATAGGAATTGCTTAGTCAGTGTTACTTTTTGTGGGGTTTAATTGAATTCTCCAATATCATGAAAGTGATCCCAAGTAAAAATAAGTGTGATGGGGGTCATTGTAAGAGATCTAATTGGAAGATAAAGAGGAAAATCACACTTTTTCGTACTATCTGGTCATGATATAAATAACTTCTGTGAGATAAAGAATATTTTAAGGGACGGAAATAAGTAGTCAGATGAAGCAGTAAATAGGACGAGATCCAGAATGGTCTTGCCTATAGGAACGTGTGTCCCTTGGACTTGGTGTGCACCACCCTCTCTTTCCATAACTGAATTTTTGTTCACTTTTCTGCAGACCTTCATATGTTTATTTTTTCCAGAAGTTTTTTCAAACCTGTCCTCTTGCGTTTTTATGAGGACTTCATTACATGAGCAGGATTGAAACATGCACAGCTTAGAAATATGATAGGGCAAAAGGATCTGACCTAGTGCTAACGTGAAACAGAAAGGCAAAGGAACATTAGGGTACATTTTTAGTTTTTATGACCTGCTGTAGGCAAAAGAATACTTTCTTTAGGGAGAAAAACAAACAAGTGAGAGGGCAAGAGGTCAAAGAGAGTTTTTGCTTTGTCAGCCCTGAAGCACCCAGTTTGTAACAAGTCTGTTGTTTACCTCTGTCATTTGGGAACTGAGCACTAAAGGCCACATACTTTAACCTCATTGTTCTAATTATTAGGTTGTTTTTGTCACCTGATGTGGAGTTCGTGAATGGAAGCAAAATTTTGCCGAATGCTTTTGTTTGCGGACAGAAGTGTTCAGGAACTTTGGCCTTACTGTATCACATGTATGCTTTTCCTTGATTTAAAAAAAGGCATTTTATCAAGCTAATTTGGCTTAATACAACTTCTTTTCAGGTTCAGCGGACAGTTTTAGAGAATGAGATGCGAAGTCTTGGTATTGACATGAATGATAAAGACAATGTAAGTGCACAAGGATGCTTTTAGATGCAGTTGTACTTTGCTTAATGGGGACATGTTCTGAGAAATCTGCCAGGCGATTCTGTCATGCAGACATCACAGCAGATACTTACACAAACCTAAATGATACAGCCTACTGCATACTTGGGTTATATAACGTACACACGGTATTGCCTCTTGTTTTAGGGTCAATGAAATCAACATGAGATTAAATCAGGCATACGAAAAAATAATGTAATAAAGATGCAGTAAACATGAGTGGTAGAGGCTGCTGCCAGTGTAACACTGCGCTGTTTTACAGTGACCTTTTCTTGTGAGTCCACAATAAAATAAGGGCAAAAAGTTGTAAATATATGTCATTAACAGTCTGTACATAATTGTATGTGCCATACTTGCATGCAGCTGACAGCACAATAGTTTATTTATATCTGCGTCACCATAATCACATGTGTAATGCATTCTGGTACGGGAATTATGACAGCTTTGTCACTGAGCAGTGAGAATTTTTCAGCTCCATTATAATTTTATGGTACCGTTGTATATGTGCCTCATATTTGACTGAATGTTGTTATGTGGCACATAACTGGATGTGATTAGGTAGAGCTTTTTAAATAAAGAAACCAAGGTCTTTGGAACCTATGAGAGTACAAAATTGATTTCTAACTTAGAGGGAAAAGAATTTAGAACATTCCACATTTCTGTTAATTTATTGGCAGAGGGTCTAGTTTGAGGTGATGGGTTATCAGCCATGCTACTCTTGTTCCCTGTGGGGAGTGGTTTGGGAGCATGTAGCTCAACATCCATGCTGTTGGTGCAGAAGGGTGATGTTTTCAGAATTCAGCTGTTGGTCACCATTGGAAAAGCATTAGAGTCCATTTGCACATTCCATTTTCTTTAGTTTAGAATAGGCAAGGATTCGCCATGTGTTAATTTCCACTTTAATTGCTATCAATTATGTGAGGTGATCCCAATGTTTATTTTTACTTTCTGTCCATATTTTATTATGTGTGTATATATATATTATCTTTTACTTTCATGAATGGAAAATTTGGAAAATGCTGAAAATTTGAAAGAAATTCTTTATGGTTGTGTCACAAAATAGTAGGTTGAAAGGTAGAAGGTGTCTTTTTGTTCACTTTTTTGTTCACTTTTCTGTGCAGAAGATTTTTCATATGTGTTTCTTTTAAAATACATTTATATCACATTCCACATATTTTATGTATAGCTCATTGTGGTATAAGCATTTTTTTCTCACTTTTTAAAGTTTTTTGGTGGTGCAGGGATGGAATCTAGGGCTTTCATAATGAGCTACATCCCCAGTGTATTTTTTATTTTGAGGCAGTTCTTGCTGTTTGAAATAGTTCTTGCTGGATTGCCTAGGCTAATCTCAAACTTGCAGTCACCCTGACTCAGCCTCCCAGAGTACTGGGATTTCAGACGTGTACCACTGTGCCTGTTCTTACAGTTTAACAGAATTCAGTTTCTTTTTATTTTAGACCTTTTAGGTTAGTTTCATTTAAGGAATTCATTTATTTGCTTTCACCTCAGAAACCAAGGTGATATGTAAGAAATACATATTAAAATGATTTGTATCTGGGGAAAGTATAAATTAGAGTGGGATGTTGAAGTGAATAAGTAGCTGTCTTTATGGAAGTACAAAGATGTGCAAGACATTTTTTATATATGAGAGGATTTCTGACTTTTTCCTATGATGAATTATGTTGGAACCTATACCTCTTCATATAATAGAATATTTTCATGTTCTTGACTATTTTCTCAAAGGAGCCCTAGAATTGGAATTAACCAAATTCAAAAGGACAACACTGTGTTGAAGTTTCATTCAAAGAAGGCTGGGATAATTTAAATTTCATCAGTAATGTTTAAGTACAGTGGTACCTTGATTCACAGACACTTTGCTGGCTGGGTGGGTTGCACACTCCGTAATCCCAGCACTCGAGAGGCTGAGGCAGGAGGATTGCTGAGAGTTTGAGGCCAACTTGAAACCTTGTCTCAAAAAGACAGAAAAAAGAAAACCAAAGTCTTAGACTGTTTGAAGTAGTTGTATTGTCCTTTTTTTACAAACAAAAAAAACCAAAAGTGACTAAGGTTGAGGGGCTTATTTAAAGCCCTAAGAGTAACCCAAGGCAGAGTCTTGTCAAGGATGTGACTGTAGAACCTATCTGAGAGAGAGGCAGTCTGCATGTCTTTGCTTAAACTTGAAGCTGACTTTCTGTCTCTTTGTGTTCAGATACATAACCCCAAAATGGACTAAAGGAGAGATAATTCTGTATGACTGAAATATAAATTATTGTGCTAAATCTAATAATCAGCTTTGTAACATAAATAGCTGTATTAGGAATATTTATAAGTAATTATGTGAAATTAATTATGTGTATCTTTTGCTCTTATAATAATAGTTCTTCAAACTCGTAACTGTTCTCTCTCCTTGTTGGAGTAGTGTTGATTGTCACTGAACCTTGTCACTGAACAAGCAGGACTGGATCTTGAGCTCTGCCGATTGCTTTCTGTGCATTTCAGGCCCACTACGCAGTTCAGGCAAGAAGGTCTCGGAGTGTCACTAAGAAAAGGAAGCGGGAAGACTCTGTGCCACCAACCTCCGTTGCCAGGAGTCGGAGTTGCTCTCGAGCTCCACGTGATGTTTCTGGCCTTCGGGATGTGAAGGTTAGTCTCCGCACTATGTAATTTAAGAGTATAAGTGTATTTACACCAGAGCTCAGAGCAAACACTAACAGTTGTTTTGGGCAGCAGGACCTATTGGCTGGGGTTTATCCATGTACTCCATCCCCTATTTTCTTTATATCCTTTATAGTTGAATGCTCCAAGCAGTTACCTGGGTGAACCATTCTCTTTTTCTCTGGAGAGTGGACAAAAATATGTTCTTAAAAAGTACCACCAGTCTGGGAACAGGTCCACCTCTTTAGGGGAGTGAGAGTACTAGCAAATGGCCTGTCAACACCTTGAGGCCTCAGTTCTGGAGAGCCTATGGAGGAACCGGCTCAGAGGGAATTACTCCAGTTGCTCATCATGTGATCTTGCTTGTGTTCATGTCATTATGGAGAACACACCCCCACACCCTTCCTCCCAGTTGATAGCTTGGTCACTGTCTAATCTTTTGTTGTGTTTTTTGACATACACTGGATGTGCACAGTTTCTTTGGCTAAAGGTCTTTTTAAAAAACCCAAAAGTTTTTTGTTTCAGCATTTTGGAAATTACGGTATAGGAGGAAGTCTGTACATAAAAGTCTGCTTTATAGATACTTGAGTTTTTCATTTCCCGGCCATTTATGTCTGGAAATCTGGGCTTTTAATACTGGCATTGTTGACCATATGTGAATAATATATTCTCATGGGCCTGAGATTCAGTCTTAGTTTATGTAAGGGGTTAGAACACACATACTGTAATCTTCTAAGTCTAAAATGTCTTAGTTTTTCTAGGTTTAAAACTTGTCCTGCTAGGTGTGGTGGCACATATCTATAATCCCAGCACTCAGGAGGCTGAGGCAGAAGGATGCCTGCAAAGTTGAGACCAGCCTGGGCTACATACTGAGTTCAAGGCCAGGCTGAACTATATAGTGAGACCCTGTGTCCAAAAAAAATCTTATCCTAAATACAATTTTTTTGAATTTTAATACACAAATACCCATTGAGTTCCTGCAGAATCTGTGTTGGGCCTAAGGGAAAATAGTGACTGAGACTTGGGTCTCATATAGAACGGACCTGGTCCCTAGAAGCATGCAGTGATTTCCTTACTTAAGTTTATTTTCTCCCCATCTATAGATGGTGAAGAAAGCCAAGACTATGATGAAGAATGCTCAGAAGAAGATGAATCGCTTGGGGAAGAAAGGGGAGGCAGATAGACATGTGTTTGATATGAAGCCCAAACACTTACTTTCTGGCAAGAGGAAATCTGGTAAAAAGGACAGAAGATAGTGTTCTTTTCAGTACATGGTTTGGCTAGACTGGCTGCTTCTTTGGTATGTTTTCATAAAACTGGAGTAATCTGTTCACTGAAAGAACAATGCAATAGCTAAAGGGCTTGGGGCTGAAAATGATGATTAACCTTATAGAGGTGTGCATAATATGAATATTTTGATTAGATAGTGTTTCTGTATTCTATAGAGTTGATTCAGATTTCAAACTGAAAGATTCATTGGTATGATTATTGGGGTTTTTGACAGAAAAAACTTCACTTCGCAAGAAGTAGCTTTGATTTATCACACATGAATAGCCGTTTCTAATGAAGAAGACATCTTCACTTTGTGATATATGCAGAAAGCTACTGGCTCTGACTTGTAGGCCTGGGAGAAAACCAGTTTATGAGTGTGTCAGGACCCTCTGTTTAAAATACTCTCAAATTATTTTCTAGTCCTTTTGTACAATATATCTATCATTGTAAGCTGTCTTCAACTATTTCATCCAAAATAAATTTCCAGAGAAAAATAGCTTTGATATACTGAAGTTTTGGGTGGCTTTTTTTTCTGTTTTGACTTGTTTTAGATACAAATCAGTATTGATTCGGCCAAGTGAGAAAAGGAGACCGAAATATAATATTTTTTTATTTTTGAAACAAAAGTACTTTTTGGGAATAAAGTGCCCAAAGTATTGCAGCAGTTAACTGTGACATCTCCTGTTTTAGTAGACCATTGCTGAAAATTTTATGTTGTGTAAAAGACAAAAACACCCTAGCACTGCCATAAAGCATACTTTTTGGGAGCCCATTCTCAAATATTTTTAGTGGATAAAATTATGAGGTTTATGTTAGCTCACAATTCGCAAGCATGGTAAAATATAACAAGTGAATGTAATGAAATATTAAAAGTTTGAATACGACTTCTTTATTACAACACAGTTGTTACACTACTTTTATTTGTAGTTAAAAACAGAAATGTTGTAAATTGTGCTGCCAAATTGTACATGCTCAGAGTACATCTGTGTGTTGTGTCTTTTGTGGTTTTTATAATATATTCGAAGATTTCTTTAAGAATAGATGTGTTTACAATGTTATGTATAGGGGACATAAAGGTATATCTGCTGAGAAAGGTTACAGTAAGAGAAAAATTCCAGTGATATCAAGTAGAAGTACTAGGAATTAATCACTCCATTTAGAAAATAGTTATACTTTTAGAAATAGATCTAAGTCTTGGAATATGAGTTTGTTCATCCAGTAAGGAGTAATTTCAGCTCTTAGCATCATAGCTTCCACCCTCATGGCAGTGTGTGAGATTCTTGGAATTGGTTAGAAGTCAAGAGTGGGCCCCAAAGACTTCCACTTTTTGTTTTTTTTATTTTGTTTTGGTTTTTTTTGTTCAGGTTTTTCTGAAAATATGTTTTAATATTTTGGGCTTCCTAGTTAGCCAAGTATCATCTATTTTCTAATATATCTATTTTTTTTAATTTTAAAAAGTAAAAGAAGGACAACATAGCAATAGGGGGATTCACAGAATTACAGATAAAGTGGTAGGATATTATCAATGGTTGTTATTTTACCTATTGGTGTCTTCAAGATAGTTTCTCAGGAAAACAAATAGACAAATAATAGTGAGTTACAGACAAAAATGGCAGGAAATTATCAATGGTTGTTGTACTATATCTTGGTTTCTCCAAAGTAGGTCTCTAGGGAAAACAAATAAAGCTATACAAAGAGCGAGCAATCAAATAATCATTGACTATTCTCAGTGGTTGTTGTTGAAAAAACATAGTAACAAACGTACATCCATTTATGAAATAGCATAGGAACAATACAAACATTACAGAGTTATGGACAGATTTGTAGGAAATCATCAACGGCTGCTGCAATACATGTTGGCATCCTCAAAGTGGTTTCTCAGGAAAACAAAGATATGCAAGAAAGATCCAACAAGTAGTTATAGCCCAAGGGTTGTGAAAAATAGCGGATTACCTCCTCATTAGTGACTCCCCTCATTGAGATGTGATGGCTGGAAGGAAGGCTAGGATTAAAAAGAAGGACCAAGAGACCAGCACCAGTATCCAACCATGGGCCATCCACTTTCTCCTCTATAGACATGATTTTGCAGGGCTCCTCCTTGGAGACAAAGGTCCTTCACCATGAAGGCGGTTCTATAGAATCTGAGTATTGGGCACCCATGTAATCCGTGAAGTCTCGGTGCAGACCTCTCCGGAGTTCCACTCGCTCCTCCACTGCAGCCTGTACAGTTAGGGGAAGAATGGCCTCCAGGGCGTCTCCGCCGTGTTGCGCAAGGTCCTCCTGGTTTCCGGCTCCAAAGTGGCTCACGTGTCCCCAGTCAGCTTGACCTCTGAGTCGTTGGGTGTCAGTACTCTCGTGTTCTCCGAGTCCTTGTTCACTAGCTGCTTCTCCGCTGACTCCAGACCTTTCTGGCTGTCAAAGGCAGGGCCAAGAGCTACCCGCTGTGTGACATGTTTTCCCAGAGGTTTCTCCATGTTGGGATGGTTCACGCAGGTCTCTGTGCTGGACTATTGTGTCGGTGCTTCTCTGGGGCATGGCGGTTCTGGACCCCGTGGCGGTGGCTGACCTGAGGCCTGGCGCGCGTCCGCGCCGCCTCCCGGGCGCCTACTGCCTGCCTTTCTGGGCGTCTGCGCGGCGGGGCTGCGCTGGGCCTGTGAGGGCTGACTTCCATATTTTGAATTCTGTTTTCTACACATTTGCTGTGTCTGATGGTGGGTGTCCAGACAGAGAGATGGGGCACTATTGTTGCAAACCACCATTAGCTGAACTGGTTTAGGGGAATTTAAAGTGGCACTGCCTGTTTGTTTACCTCCTTTCCTCTTTGGGCCAGACCTTCTAGGTTGGTGTGATGGTGCAGGTGTGTTATTCTAGTCCCTGGAGTCTGAGGTAGGAAGAGTGCTGCAAGTTTATAGTGAGTTCAAGGCTAGCCTGAACTACATTGTGAGACCCTGTCTCAAATAAACAAAGAATTAAAACTTCTAAAAGTTAAGGATAAGGAATTTATAAAACAGCTGCATGTTCCAGAGAATTTAGAGTCCCTGCACATTTCCAGGGAAGAACACATGCTCAGGAAAAACACTTGAGAAAGACCTTCAGTTTTTTATTTTTCAAGCTGATCTCTAGCACTCATACCCTGAAACAGTACAACAAAACTATTCCAGCAAATCATAGGGAAGGCAGATAATTTTATTTTTCAGAGTTAACCACCATACACAAATGTCAGGTTTTCAACAACAAAATCCAAAGAAACAATAATGTATTAATTGTTAAGAGTAAATTGACAGAGGGGGCTGGGGATTTAGCTCAGCGGCAAAGCGCCTGCCTGGCAAGCGCAAGGTTGTGAGTTCGGTTCCCGGTACTGGAAAAAAACAAAACAAAACAAACAAACAAAAAAAACAGATGTGGGAAGAGTAAATTGACAGAAACTGTCCCTAATGGCAAACTTAATAGTTTAAGACTTCAGTAGTCTTAAGTACACTCAGAATGCTAAAAGAGAATATGGGCAACATTAGGAATTCATTGTACAAGTGAAATAGCAAACCAAGAAGACAAATTTTGCACCTGGGATGTATAACTGAAATGAATTTTTTTTATTTTCGGTCTTTTTGAGAGAGGATCTCGCTATGTGGTTCAGGCTGGCCTTGAGCTCACTTTGTAGCTCAGGCTGGTCTCAAATTTGCAATAATTCTTCTGTCTAAGCCTCCCAAGTGCTGGAATTCCAGGCGTGTGCCACTATGCCCGGCTAAAATGAAAATTTTACTGGAGAGATTCAAAAGCAGATATGAGCAGGAATGAGAGTGAAATCAGTGAATTTGTAAACAATTGAAGTAAGTCTAAGGAATGGGAAAAAAAGTAAAAGCGGAGCCAAAGGGATCTGTAGATCAACCGATCAAGCAAACTAACATATGTATTGTAGCCCCCAAATAGAAGGACGTTAAATGAACAAAAGTCATACTGAAAAAATGACTGATACTGGTAATTTCCCAAATTAGATGCAAGGTATGATGCTCTGAGGAACCCAGAGGCCTACATGAAGACTCAAAATATTTAAAGACAAAGAGGGACTCTTCAAGTGACTCATAAAAAAGTTCATCAATGAAATTCTAGACTTCTTATGAGAAATCTTGGAGTCCAGGGCAGGGAAGCAGCTTTATGGTAGCGCACTGGCCTAGCATGCTTAAGACTCTGGGTTGGATAATCAGTGTGCAGGGGGAGATTGGTGGGTGGAACCTTGGAGTCCAGAGGGCAGTAGGTTGATATACACTGAAAGGAAAAAAGTAAACTGAGTATTCTATCTGGTAAACTGTATTTCAAAAATGAAGGCTGAATTAAGATATTTTAAGATTAAAAAAAAAAAACTTTAACAAAGTTTGTGACCACTAGACCTATTCTGTAAAAAATGCTAAAGTAAGTCATACAGGTTGAAATGAAAAGACACTGGACAATAAAGCAAATGAACAAATATGTTCCATAGAGGTATGAACAATTATAAAAGCTAATTTGTAATTTTAGTTTGCAACTACTTTTAATTTTTTATATACGTTGAAAAATAAATGGCGTGTGAGTCTTTTGGGGGGGCACAAAATATCTAAAGATGTACTTGTAATGTTATTCACTGCAAGGAGATGGGAATGGACCTATTAGAGTTTTTGTATGTTACTGAAATTAACCTGGTATAAATTAAAATCAGAATGCTCTTACTAGGTTATTAAATGAAATCTGGTTGCCACGAAAACAAACCCCCGAAACTAGAATATACACAAAAGGAATTAAAGGAGTCAAAATTTTGTTAGAGAAAAAGTTAGCTAGGGCTGGGGATTTAGCTCAGTGGCACAGCACCTACCTGGCAAGCGCAAGGTCATGACTTTGATTCTTGGTACCGAAGAAAAAAAAAAAAGAGAAAAAGTTAGCTAAAACAAGACAGTAATGTAGGTCATACAGAAAAATACCAGGGTAGCAAGTCCTTCCTTATCCGTAATTAAATGCAAGGGGGTTAACCTTACCAATCAAGACAGAATGATTTAGACCCTCAGCCCTGCGCGCCCTGCACAAGAGAGCCAGTGTTCCGGGAGCGGCTGGACCCCTGGGCTCGAGTCTGTGCTTGCCAACCTCCTCAGTTCCCAGCTGAAACGCGCAGAGAGAGCCAGGTATTTCACAGCTACTCCCTGCTGAAGGCAGAGTGCGCGCATCAGGACCCCGCCACCATTACAGACGGAGTCCTAGCCTCCCTGCTCCCGAGGCAAAGAGGTTTACACTCGGAAGCCCCAGGAACTTCTCTGGCTGTGGGCGGGTGAACAGACTCTCAGCCCCGTGCACCCTGTGCCGAGAGAGCCAGTGTTCCGGGAGCATCTGGACCCCTCGGCTCGAGTCTGTGCTTGCCCACACCGCCACGGTTCCCAGCTGAAACGTACAGAGAGAGCCAGGTATTTCACAGCTACTCCCTGAGGGCAGAGCGCATGCATCAGGACCCCGCCGCCAAAGCCCCAGGAACTTCTCTGGCTGTGGGCAGGGCGAACAGACCCTCAGCCCTGCATGTCCTGCGCCAAGAGAGCCACTGTTCCGGGAGTGGGTGGACTCCTGGGCTCAAGTCTGTGCTCGCCCACACCGCCAGGGTTCCCTGCTGAAACACGTGGAGAGAGCCAGGTATTGCCCAGCTACTCCCTGAGGGCAGAGCGCACACATCAGGATGCCGTTGCCATTACAGATGGAGTCCTGGCCTCCCTGTGCCCGCGGTAGAGAGGTGGTTTTCACTCAGAAGCTCCCGGGTCTTCTCTGGCTGCGGGTGGGGCAAACAGACTCTCAACCCTGCACGACCTGCGCTGAGTGAGCGAGTGCTCCAAAAGGTGCTGACCCACGGTGCAAGTCTGAGCTTTGCCTTTGCCCAGACCCCCTAGCCAGTCGAAGACTGGGAAAGTCTGTGACTGATACCCATCTGGGCTGCATCTGGTTCCTGTATGTATCCTGATCTGACTGGAGACATAAATTCAGGTGGTACACAAGTGGTAGATCCTGCAGTTTGTATCTGAATTACACCTGTACCCTAAATTACCTGGGGACATAGGTCCACGGACTGGGATTGCCACACCAGTGCAACCCGAGTCAGGTCGTGCATGTGCCCTGAACTGCAAGGGGACACTGGATCGGACGGTCGGCCATCAAACGACACAAGTGCCCGTGTCTGAGAACAGGGATAACTAGATACAAATCAAAAACAGCCAGAAAACCCGAGACTAAGTAGCGCTACTCAGAGGTCACCCAGGGGCAAACCTGAACAACAGGAAAAGTAGGGTCACGAGTAGTTTTGGCTGAGCAGCTACTGAAGAGAGAAACTGAGCTTTCTGCATCCGGTAGCAAGCATGCCAAAACAAAAGACTAAAACACAAGCCCAGAACTCTACCCCAATCAGAACAAGTCCAGGACACATCGACATAGGAGAACATGGTAAACACATGCCTGAAATAGCTGAAATGATTGCAATGGAAGTAAAGAAACAACTCCATAAGGCCATAGAAGAGATTAGATCAGAAATAATTGCTCAGGCTAAAAGTGAAATGACAATAATAATGAAGGAAATG
>NW_004955491.1:9139477-9220621 GCF_000276665.1 Chinchilla lanigera | reverse complement strand
TTTATGGTTCTGTTTGTGATCTAACATTCAGTTACTACTCTACTCTGGACCATCTCTCCACGTGCCCCTCAGCATCTAGTTCTAACGAGGAGACCGTGGAGGTAACCCGGGGGGTGCTGAGCACCAGTGGGGTTCCATGGTTCTGTGGACTCAACCTCTGTGAAACAAAACTTTGTTTTGTTCTCATTTGAGGTCTGAGTTCACTTTAGTTCAGGAGGTTGTGTAGTGTGTCCTGATTCACAGAGCCATATGACGGGGCCAGTTTGAACCCTGAGGCTGGCTTCAGAGGCCAGGCTGTGGGGCACTGCTGTGTTCCTCTGTGAGCCCCAGAGCTATACAGTTGCTTTCTTGCTGAGGGGCCCTGCACTCTCCATGTCTGTGTTCTCACCTGGCTTCCTCTGCGTGCAGTGCCTGCCTCCTCTTGGCAACTCAGGCTCTTGGGTGAGGTGCTGCAGCCAGCAGGAACACAGGCCAGACTCTCCTGTCCTCTACTGGAAGTAATCTTTCTGCCTCTGATGTTTTGTAACATTTTAAGGCTCAGTTTTGACATTTATGTTAATCCTATAATTACTTTTTAATTCATCTTCTCTCTTCTGGTACTGTTTGAGGTCAGGACTGTGTCTTACCTGCATCTAAGCCCCCATTAGCCATAGTAGTTATAAAAGGAGGCCTTTTGGGAAACTTCTGTTTCTTGGAATACAAAGTGGTAATGACAGTCTGTTTCTCACAGAGTCATAGAAAGCAAGGGGGGTGATGTCACAGGCACTTAACACACATGCCCGTGACATCTCAGGTGGTGTCTGTTATGTGATAATTTGTACAGTGAGATAAAAGTCCATTTGACATAAAAATGGTCAGTTCTCATCCAAACAGTAGAAATGAGGAGAAGCATAGATGGCAAGAAACTTCTTTCATGGCTCACAAAGATGGGGTTCCTGCCTTCTTACGCGTAGGAACATTGTCGAGGGCTCCCCTACTCTTATTGTTGTCGAGTCAGTCCTGTCAGTGGGTCACTTTCTCCCCGACCCAGGACCATCACCTGCTCTGGCCCACACAGCTTGTTTTGTCCCTGGAGAGGCCTTTCCCTTTCCTTCCTCTCCTTTGTCCCTCGTGGGCTGAGCATTCTCTGTTGTTACGCATTTGTTTATATTAATTTATTCTTACTATTTGTTCTCTCTCAGGTTTAGGCTTCCCACGGGTAGAGATAGTATGTCTACCAGAGATTAGTTGAGTGCTAGGCCACAGGGGACCTCAGATATTTGTTGAAAGATTGTGAATTTTTGTATTGCTTGATATAAATTTCACATGAACTGTGTAAATTTGAATCCTGAAAAAGGGACCACATGATTTGAGACTGTCTCATCAGGCAGCTGAAAGGGCACACAGATGTATTTTGCTGAGAATAAGTTGGTAATGTTTGAATGATAGAAAACACTGATATCGGTTCTTGGCTTCTTTAACATTTTTCCCAATGCTGGGAAGAGAGAGAGAGATGGAGAAAGTCCACTCATAGAGAGCTAGCTGTATTAACAAAGCTAGAATTGAATGAATTTTAGGTTTTCTCAATTTTGAAGACAGTGTAGATAATACCCATACAACTGGTGAGTTTTAGTGAAGTATTTTTTTTCTCTGCTGTTGAATGGCATGGGAGTGAATGATTTATATATAGACACACCATTTCAGTAGGATTCTGTTGGATGACTTTTTGGTTTTTTATTTTTATTATTATTATTTTTTGGTTCTCAACCTATTTACTTTTAAAATTATAACCTTGAATACATATTAATTGCACATTAATGGGGGTTACTGTGATATTTCTGTACATTCATGTGTCCTGCATTGGTCATGTCCACACTGAATTGTTTTTACTGTTCCATTTATGGAGTCCCTCCAGTATATAATGATGAAGGTTCTGCACATCACTGGTGTACTTTATAGGTTTCTTGTCTTGTCATGTGTCATTGACTACATGATACTCATTGTGTAGGTAAGTACAAATGGGAGAACAAACACTGGGCTAGATTAGATGATCTATTCCTTCTAGCTCAAAAATAATGGCCAGGGCATAAAGATGTATTTTCTTCTTTTTTTTTTTTTTTTTTAGCTTTTTGTCTGTTTAAAATTTATACATTTGTTTGCTATCAAGAAATCTGGAGAATTCTGTATTTTAATCCTTTAAACTTAAAAAATACCCAGTTTATCTGATGCTGCACACCTGTAAATCTAGTACTCTGGGAGGTTGAGGCAAGAGGATCACAAGTTCAAAGCCCAGCCTGGGCAACTTAAACTCTCTTAAAAAAAAAAAAAAAAAAGAAAAAAAGAAAAGGACTGGGGATGTAGCTCAGTGCAAAGGCCCTGGGTTCAACTACTGCCCCCCAGCTCCTAATTTAAATATATGTAGATTTTAAAGTAATCAAATTTTGATGTTTAGTTATATATTAAAATACTAAATATAAAATCTGGGAAGTATACTTTATGAAAAATTGATTTGAGCATTTTTATGTTGGGTTCTTAGTTATTTCAGTGAATACATTATCTAAAATAATAGACCAAGTAGCCTAAACATTTTTGTAAGCACAGACTTTATAATGTTACATTATTGAATAGTTTTATCTTTAAATTTAGATTCTTGAAGACCTGGATGAGCAAATTTATATTATTACCCTGGAGGAAGAAGCACTCCAGAGACGCCTAAATGGTATGTGTATATTTAGAGCAGGATTAAAAAAAAGTATTTTAATCAAAAGAGACAAATAATTGAAGGGGAAAGAAATCTAAACCTCCCAGAGGCTTAAGGATAACAAAGAACTTCCCTGTGAAAGGGGTTTGCCTAGAAGCTGCTGAGGATGAGCTGTGACCAGCAGGGTCAGCTCCCACTGAGACAGTGGCCACTGGGGGCCAGCAGACCTCCACCACCAGCTCCGCAGACACCTTGCAGGTGCAAGGGCACAGAGCTGAGGCCTGTGCTGCATTTCCCGCCTGTCAAATCTTCAAGGGAAAGGATAGCAGGTTTCTTTGACACAGAAGGGCCAAATGTGCCCAGCTGTCACTTTGCAACTCTCTTGTTTGGGGCAGTACTGTTAGTTATCAGCTACTAACCAAGTTAGCATGTCAAAGATTGTTTAATTTTAAGTTTATAATTGTTTTGGGCCTCCAGTGAAGAAAAGAGTAATGATGTAATTTAAAAGAGAAATAACATAGTGTAGGTAAATTAATTTGCAGTGATCTTCACCCTGTACTCTTTCATATATTGTTTTACATGTTGTTATCTACAAGATAGTTTCTCAGGAAAACAAATAGACAAATAATAATGTGTTACAGACAAAAGAGGTAGGAGGTTATCAATAGTTGTTGTACTATACTTTGGTATCTTCAAAGTGGCTTCTAAAGAAAATAAATAGTTATACATGAGTGACCTATTGAATAATCATTAACTTTTCTCAATGGTTGTTGTACTCTTTCATATAGTCTTTAAGAAAAATAGTAGAAAGGGACCATTCCTCACCAAAATCAGGCTATTCTATTTCAGAATCATAATTTTAAAAGCAGGTATAAGTTGGAAGTTACTTTAAATATGGGATATTGAGAAGTAGGAAGAAATATATCTTTCTTTAATTACAGATAATACATTTAAATCATCAATCCAAAAGTGTTGATAAAATTTACAGTTTTGTTCTCAGATAAAAAAATTCCGGTTTGTATCTATTCTAGAAGGTTTTGTTGGTAACATCATGTATAGATAAACTTTTAGACTGGAACTATATATATCTTTAAATCTCTTAACTTTATTAAGGCTACTTCAACATTTAAGCTTACTTAATTTCAGAATTACAAACTTAAGTGAGCACCATCAGCTTTATAAAATTTTATTAAAATAGTAGGTATTAAAATTAATTTGTCTTACTTAGATGAGCATGTCTGAGTTGTAAAGAGTAGGTGTCAAGCTGCCTCATGTACTGTGGGATTATGTATGAGGCTAAGGTATGTGCTATTTCTGACTTACAGATCAGAAAGTGGAAAATATCGTGCTTTAGGAGTTAAATAATTTGAGTTAAATCTAATCAAAACAAAATGTAGCCTGTTCTCATTTTCCCATTCCACAGGAAGGGAAGTTCCTTTTAGAACCTCTCTCAGTCCTTTGGCTCTTCAAGAGTGGTTCATTATTTGTAAAGAAATTGAAAGAGAAGTACTTGCTAGAGGGCTGAATGTATTACAGAATGAAGCCAAGGTAAAAAAAATCCCAGCCAGTATAGAAATGGTGCAGAGGAGATGGCTTGGGCTCAGAAAGGATTTGAGGTTTTAGTTTAGTGAGCGCTAAGTGTAGTTTGGTGTTAGGCCATGTTGGTCAGCCATGCACCATTTGTAGCTGCTCTGGTTGGCAGGTTGTCCTTAGTCTCTGCAGTGACCCTCTTCAGTGGTGAATTGGGATGATTGTTATGATCTTGCTGTTCCCTGTTGATTAGCCTCTGGGTGATTTCAGGTAGAAAATAATAGGCTAAGCAGTTTATATTTATTATATAAATGACTATAGCAAAATTGACATTTTGACTAATGGATTAAGAATTGCAAGCTTCAGTAGAGTGTATTGATCAATACATGCTGAGGAGCAAGATGAGAACAATATTTCGTGATTTACTGGTTTTAAAGAAAGCACAGAAACAGGTTAGTGGGATAAACCATTTTCATGGATTTTATTTAATCTAGTATTATGTCAAATGTATGTTGTCATAACAATTATTTAAATTCTAAAACAAATGGGAAGTTCTAATTTTTTACTCTTGCGTGCAAAAGAATTGCAGAATGAGAGTAAAATGCTTTTAAAAAATACGCATTACATTGCTGGTTCATCACAACACCCAGGCTGGTGTTTTGCTAATGGCACGCTGCATGTGTCGGACTATGCGGTGCACGGCACAGAAGCTGTGGGCACACGTGTGTAGCTCCCCCCAGCTCAGCTTCACATTGCCTGAAAAACTTGGCACCTGAACAGTGGCAAGAGGTGGTTTACTGTAGGAATCACACCAGTTGTTTTCTTCAAGGCAGTATGGCTTGTGGCAGTTGTTATATTCTGGGAGTTGAATTTTCATGCCCCATTTAAAAAATACCAGCATAGTGGGATGGCCAACTATGACTTTCCTCTTGTTCTTCATTGACATTTGATGGTACCCTCAGTTTAAGGCTGTTGAGAGTCTTTTTTCCTATTAATACTATTATTTCATAAAATATGTTGACAAAATGAAACAAAGATGTGCATTGCAATGTTGATGAGTATTGCAAAGAAGCCGTGCTGTCTCCGTCTGCTGTTGCCTCTCTGTTGTGTGTGTGACCCCTGTTCTAAGCATCAGGCACAGGGCAGATGAACCAGGACACTGAGGTCTCAGGATGGGGAAGAAGGTAAGAACCCAGTAGGACACATGGCGGTCCCTGCGTTCTGAGAGGCTCATGTGGCTGCCTCTAGTCAGCTGGAGGTGTGGAGAGCCCTGTGTCCCTGCGTCCTGTCCCTTCACTCAGCTGGGAGGCTCTGGATGCCCTCTGTGGTGTCCAGGCCCCCCATGTCTCTTGTGTTCCCTTTCTGACACAGTTTTCCGCTTTCCTCTGGCTCCCAGGCTTCCTCCTTGTGCCATTTAGAACTGAACCTTAGCCTCTAACAAACTCTGCTAGATTTTCAGCTTTCCCTTCTTGGTCAAAGAAACTTGGCTCCCCACAGCAGCTTAGCATGTCCTAGAACCCTCTTGCGTGAGACTGCATTCATCCCTGCCTGCTTCCCTCTGGGGCGTTGGTAGGTAGGTGCCCTCTTATCTCCCTTGATGCTTTCTAATCCTTGGACTCTCCCACACCAGATCCTGCACTTGTCCCCTTCTTTCTTCTCTCAGGTGGTCTCACTCCCCATCCTTGACCCACTCGCTTAGGTTCTGTGTGAGTCATATCCTTGCTTATGCCCTTTCCAGCACTCTGGCAGCTCCTTGCTCTGTCTAGCTGCTACTTTGTGTGCCTGTGACAACAGCAGGCCTTGCCCTCAGCGGGGACTCAAGTCCTTGTATGTCTCCTGCTCAGACACCCGCCTTCCTGTTGCCACCTGTGATTCCTCACACCTGTGGTCTGCTCACCATGCAGTGCTCATTTCCTGGGGTTCTTCCAGACACAACTCACTCTCCCTGCCCACTGTCCTCTTCCCTCTCGGCCTTATCCTGGCCACATGGATCAGGCCCCCGGCGAGCCCTCACAGCTCCTTTCCCACCAGCCTCGCTGCATTCACTCTCATCCTGCAGCAGCTCTTCCTTGATGTACCTGGCTCATAGCTTAGGTTCACTTTAGATCCTCCTGAATGATGTTTCATTCCTCAGACCTTCACCATTTTCATCTCAGCTGCTGACCTTGTTTCCCATCTTCCTGAGAAAATGTTCAGCGATTTCCAGCTGGCCCACCTCCCCACAACTGTCCTCTCAAGTGCCACCTCTTCTGTTCCTGTGGCTGGTTCTTCCCCTGCTCCCTGACTGTGGGAGTCCACTGTGACCATTCTGCACTCTGCTGCATGACTGACTGGTCCACAGACGCAGAAATCTGTTTCCAGAGAGCTGTGAGTTCTGTCCGACCTTATGCCCCCTCACTCTCTGCCAGGTTGCAGAGAGCTGGCAGGAGGTGTGTGCTCATGGGTGCGGCTCTGTGCTGCATGCTGCTTTATTCAGGCTTGCTTCTGCTCCTCTACAGACTTCCGTTGTCAGGTTGGCCTGTGACTCCATAGTCCTCATGTCACTGTCTTTCCTCCTTCAAATATTTTTTATTCCACTTGTTTTTCACCTCACACTTTCTTGTTCCTTTTATTATTTTACATGGAGTCACACTGTATTGTCCAGGCTAGCTTCAAACCCATGATCCTCCTGTCTCTGCTTCCCAGAATAGCTGGAATGACAGAAGTACAGCACCATGTCCTGTTCCTTTTAGAGACTTAACACACACTTATCCGAGTAACTTTTTCTAATAACTGAATGGATTGCTTCTCTGTCTGTTTACTAGGTTTCCTCTGTGTCCACAGCTGCTTCACACCAGCTTGTTTTGTGTCTCCGTCTTTGCCCTAGTCTGACTGTACACACTCCCTTGTTATCTCATCTGCTCTCATGGCTTTAAATCCCATCTGTAAGTTGGTGACCTGTGCTGAGCTTAAGGACCCAGCTGTTCAGTAGTCACTTGCACCTGGTTGTTCAGTAGGCATCTTGAACATCACCTGCCAAATCACCTCAAGACCTCACCATGCGGGTGGAGATCCATTCCTCAGGTTCTCAGCTAAGTGGTCCCAGTCCCTTTCTCTCAGTTCCCATACAGATCCCTTCATTAAACTTATTGCTGTAGCTTTAGGGAAACTCCCGAATCTGACCGTGCCCAGACACCTGCACTGTACCACCTTGGTGTGAGCAGCTGGCATCTCTTGTGAAATTTTCACAGGCGCTTCCTGTTTCTTCCATGTGTCTGACTTTGGTCTTATGAATCAGATCTCACCTGTGACTCCATCCCCTGCTGTCTCCTAGCTGTTTCCCGACAGAACCACCTCCTCCCTGTGGGTGTTTGTGCTGTTTCCTTTCCAGGTCCTGACCTCAAAGCTTCTGTCTTAGTCTTCCCACACTGTGGGGTGACACTCTGGGTTTTCATCACATGCCACCAGAGGCATCTGCACTGTTCTCTGTCTTCCTAACTCATCACTCTTGGTGTCATCTGTCTCTCCGTACAGGAACGGACGCTCCCCAGGGCCAGGGGTGGGTCAGTTTTCTTCCCTACTGTGCCCTTAATCAGTTTACACTGTTGACACATGGCAGGGATGGGAGCAGATGTATCCCACTGGTGAGGTAGTAGATGAAACACACAGGATGGCCGTCATTCCACCGTAGCAATGAAGAGGTAAGGGGAAGTTTGGTGAGAAGCTAAGTGACAGAGTCTCTTGAAAGTGTTTAGAAAGGCCACAGCAGACATACCACGGTTAGGGGCAGCAGGGACGCCCATGCTGGAACAGAAATGGGGTGGTTTCCCCTGCTGCTGTGGCCACAAAATAGGAGCAATCAAGAACCATTTCTTCTCCAAGACCCTGAACAAGAACTCAACAGAAAGTCCCATTACATTAATTGTAGCAGAGAATCTTTTGTAATTCTTTCCCAGTGTTAAGAGGATACATGTATCATTAACATGTTTAAATGTTTAAGTAATGCAACAGCATTAATTGAAATAATTAGCTTTCGTGTGTGTAGCCTATGGGTATACTGGGTAACTTTAGAAGTACCATAATGAATAGAAATTATTTTTTGTTGTTTAAGTTCAAAACCTCCACAGTTCTTTTAATGTAATTTATTTTAAAATATTGTAGCCTTTGAACTTAATAATTCAGCTCAATTTTGTTAGATACTATTTTCATCTTCATGATAAAAAGTGAGAGTATCATTTTTGTAGCAATTACTTTCCTGCTTGGTTCTAATCATTTTAGAAAGCCTTTCTCATTGAAGCTTGTAGTAGTCTCTTTTTTTTTTTTTTTTTTTGAGACAGGGTCTCGCTATGCAGTTCAGTCTGGTCTTGAGCTCACTTTGTAGTCCAGGCTGGCCTTGAACTCCCAACGATCCTCCTGCCTCAGCTTCCCAAGTGCTGGGATTACAGGCGTGTGCCAGCACACCCGGCCCGAAGCTTGTAGTATTCTTAAGAGCACAGAAACAGTAATTTTTTTCATTTTCGTTGAATACCAGTTTTCAATACCTTCGTATCCTGAAAAATTCAGATATTGAAATAATAGGACCTTTCCTATACTGCCTTTCCTGGAACTTGGTGACCTCTCAACAGCTGTCAGTCCACTGTTGGTCCTTGACTCTTGCTGCTTATGGCAGAGTTGGGATTGCAGCGTATATGGAAATGTCAAGGCTTGGTGCTTCTTCTGGGTAGTGCATCCTATTGGAGGTGGTGCCCTCTGTCACGGCAGCATGATAATGTGGTACCTGGTGTTCTTCATGTAGCACACTTACAAGGAAGCTGTATTCAGATTTTATCATACTCTTTTGTATTGCTCTCATGTTGGCTTTCTCTGCATTCCTCTAGGTTCTAGCAGTGATTGTACTAGGGATATGATGTATGTATGTATCACTGAAAGAAGAATATCTTACAGTTTTCAGACTTGGGCCCCTGTAGTCAGATAGCCTAATAGTGATAAGATGTTGGCAAAAATCATTTGTGTACAAGGGGTTAAAACAGTGACACATGGCTCGTTATAATTTATTCAGCCTGTTGGGCCCTTCAGTCACTTTCCTGACCATAAAATGTGGCCTGAGCAAGTTATTTGTTGCAGGATGAACTGAGGTGACTGTGAGAGCTATAAATTATTCTAACATGAGTAGGTGAGGAACACTTTGCAATAACGAAGTAGAATGGGAGTCAGTGTCATATTCTGTTACATTTAAAGAAATTGTACTATAAAAATGATTCAAATTTGTTTAAAAGAATATGATTTTAATATACATGAGCTAGTTTCTAAAGCATAATCTACATGAATCGTAGTGTTGCTAAGAGTAGCAAGTATAAGTCTGAAGGTTGAAGAATGATATTAACATCTTATTTAAAGTTTACCAAGCTTATATCCAAAATAGAAAAAAGCCAAGCCATTATTTTAATTTTACATAGCATTATATAATATTCCTAAAGGTGATTGTTTAATTTTTCTCTCTCCCTTGCAGTCATTAATAATGTAAATACATTTGCGTTTTCACAGTTGTGTTAGATGTCAGAAGTCTCACATTGCTGGGTTCATTTTTCTGTGGCTATTTCAGAAATAGAAACTGTTTACATAAATATTAGCATCACGAGTGGAATAAAAATACAAGGAGTTTTTGTCTCCTTTGTAGGTACCAACAGCATTGACCTCACACACAGTAGACATTTCAGAGGTTTTGGGTGTGGCTTTAATTTACGCATGCTTTCTGGGGTCTGTGGTGTGTAGCAAGGTCCATCGGCTTGGGGAGACAGAGATTATTTACTCTATGAGTTATTACGAGTCTTGCGCTGGTATAACAAAGTTGTTTGCCTAAGTGATTGGAAATAATTAACAGTGCTTGAATGACCTCCCGTTCTTGGGGATAGAGATCACATTGGTCAAGTAGGTGTTTTCAAAAGTTATTTAGGTAAGATTTTCTAACCAAACTTTTTTTGGTTATATGCTAACTTTAAAAATAAAATATAAAAAGAATCTATATAGGAGGTCTCTACTTCCAAATAATATTTATTATGAATAAATTTAGGATACTGCATTAAGATACTGAATTGTTTAGCAAGATAATTTTATTGCATCAAATTATTTGAATTGTTTACATGTCTAATTGGTAGTATATATTTGTTTTAAAAGTACATTTTATATTTTAAATTAAATAATTAGCATCTGTCCTTAACATATGAAGGCTGTTTTATGTATTGTGTCTGTCTTTTGTATTAAGAAAAGGCATAGTTATTGAGGAAATGCTGGACTTTGGGAAATTGTTTTCTTGGAAGCGAAATATTTTCAATACCACATTAGTTTTTCAGCTTAAGAATAAAGCTGGGAAAATTTGCCTTCAGCTATTAGTTTTCCTGAATCCAAAGAGACGGGTGGGGCAGGATCAAAAATACTTATTTGATCAAAGTTATTGGCTCTGAAGGTATTCTTACCTGTGTAAGAAAGATGAAAGGTGTTGTTTTTATTGCATGCTAGTAACAGTGTAATTTTGAACTAATTGGTGTTGAACTGCCAATCACCTGGGGGAATGCAAATAGATACTCTTACAATTTCCTTTGAGGTCGAGAAATCCTATGTCGGGGCTGGAAGAAAAACAGAATAATACCGTTAAATTGACCTTAAATGAGCTGCTTTGTGGTTTTGTTGGAGAATCCCTTTTTATTTTTTATAACTTGTCCAAACAGGTTTTGTCTACCAATTTGACTTATTGACTAGACAATGCTGACATTGAACATTTTAGATTTTTAAAAAGTAAAGTAATGATAACCCAGTTTTTGATGATATTTTCATTTTTTTTTAGTATAACTTTAGTATTTGTTTGGCGCATATCATAATTTCCCCAAATAGCTACTCTTTCTGTCTGGTTACTTGTATAAGGAAATATTCTGTTGCACAAAAGCTTACTTTTTCACTTAGGTATTTAATATCTTACCATGTTTGAGAGGATTGTACTATTCCTGCAGAATCTACTCATGTAATAAATGTATGGCTTATTTCAGGACAATAGGAGTGTGTTTTTTATTTCTGTATGCCAATCAGTATTTACTAATCACTCATTGTGTGGCTAGAGTTGGGTCACCTGAAATAAAAGCATTTCAGAAATGTCACTTCAGGATTTTCCTTTGAAAAATCATATGTTGAATGGTCTAGACATTTGTATTGAGCTTTGTAGACATACCCACAAAGTAAGCATTTATGTCTTTTCACTTAATTTCAAATTGGCAGCAGGCATATTGTCTGTTCTGATATCCATTCTCTTTCAAAATTCTGAATACTCATCGTATTATTTTTTCTAGCTTGGAGCTGGTTACTAGCATAATACTTCTTTACAAGTACAGAGAATGAAGTGTGTATGGAATTGTATTTTTAATTAATGGAATATAGACATTAAATGAGTGATAATTACAGACACTATAATTTATAAAGAATTAAGATAAAAAGTAAAATGTACTTATCACTAACGCTATTATATTGTTTAAACTTTGATTCAGAGATATTTGAAAATCTTACACTGCTATGCCATCTTATCTAAATCTCCTTGTTATATGAAAATGCCCATTAATTTTGTCACTCAATTGCTTTTCCTTTTGCTTTGGTTGCCAGAAATTTAAAACTAGATTTGTAGTCCAAGTTTAGTAGCTTGGGGTCACATTACCTGAATATCTCTGTACTATCTTTACTCCCACTCTCTTCAAAATATCAATGATATATTAACAAGTAAAATGATTAATGAGCTCTGAAAATACTATATAACATTTCTGTGCATTTCAGACCTCAAGTTCTCCAAAAGGGAGGATATTGGATTTCTCTTTCTTTTGCAGTGGGAGATGGGAAAAAAAATGCAAAAGGAACAAGCCTACTGCTAGAAACCTGGACTGAGCCTGGGGTTTTGTGATTCCCCAAGGGGGCTTAGAAAAGGAGCTTCTGAATTCCCTTCGTGAGACTGCATTTGTCTCCTTGCTGCAGGCTCTTTCTCGTCCTGCTGAACTTCTTGTATTGGGCTGAATTCTTTCAGTTTCTCCCTTGAGAAAGGACTACTGTTTACACCTACAGAGACCCAATCAGGCTTCTTTCTTCTTATAGTCAGTTCTTCCGAAGTGTTGGTCTGTAGTCCCCAGGAACCGAAATTTGAGCCGTCCAACTGATTTGTCACTGTATTAAGGACTGTCTGACCTAACCAGATGTGAACAGCAGCAGCAGCTAGAGAAGGATTTCCACTCATTTAAGGACACTACTCAAGTAGGGACCTCTTCTTCCCAGTTCCGAGGGCGAAAGGTGGCCCTGACTGTTCCTGCCTTCTGGCTTCCTCTGCTTTTCTTCCTGGAACCTCTCCTGTTGGTCTAATATTGCATGAATCCCTTTTCTGTTTTACCTCGAGAGTCAGTTTCATTTGCTTATAACTGGTGACTGTACCTGGTACAAGTGAAATCTCAGCTATAGGTTGTGTTGGATAAAAGATGAGGAGAGAAAGTGAAATGAAAGGAGCGTGTATGTAAACAAGCAAACAGGATAAGTGAAAATGAAAAGTAGAACTTAAAGTCTACAGAACAGAATGTAAGTTGTAAAACATTAGAGACAAGGTGGGTCATTATGATACGATAAAAGACTTGATTCATAGTAAGATATAAGAATCCTAGTGGTTTTTTAAAAACTTTTTTAATAACTAAGGAAATGTAATCAAAGCACAATTATAACAGGGGTTTCAATTTATCTGTTTCAGACTTTAATGGATAAAACTGAACAAGGAAGTACTATTACAAAACCATTAGAGAAACAAGCAAAAATATAAATATGAAGAATCTATGTGATAAACATGAAAGATAATTACATTTAGACAAATGCATATGAAAGTAACAATCAGGGGGCTGGAGATTTAGCTCAGCGGCACAGCGCCTCTCTGGCAAGTGTGAAGTCATGAGTTCAATTCCTGGTACAGGGAAAAAAAAACAAAAAAAAAACAAACAAAAAAAAAGAAAGTAACTATCAGAAAACATTTTTCACTCATTATGTTGGAAAAAATTTCGAAGTTACCATATCTGGTGCTAGGGAAAATACTGAAAAATACTAAAAGAAAATTTCAAAAGCTATGGATAGAGATTTAAATATTGTAGTAATTTAAATTATTACAGTAAATTGCAATATTTTGGGAATGTAACCTTTAAATATCTCTTGAAACTAAAAATGCTCACACCCTTTCACTCACCTGAATTTTGGAACTAATGGATATAAATACAAGAAAGTTTATTGCATCATTGTTTGTTTTTTTTTTTTTTTTTTGGGTTTTTCTCCGGTACCGGGAACCGAACTCACGACCTTGCGCTTGCCAGGCAGGCGCTTTTGCCGCTGAGCTAAATCCCCAGCCCCTGCATCATTGTTTGAAGTGACAGAAAATTGAGGAAAACCTGAATAATCACAAGAGGAGTGCTTCGGAGCGAAACTATACATCAGTAGCATGGAAAGTTGTTCAGCTGTTGTGGAGTTGGGCCTGGCAGTGTGAAGGCATCACTGGCATGGAGAGCAAGTGGCCAATTAGCATGTCTGATTGGGTCCCATCTATAAATGCATAGTGGAAGTGTAGGCGTCACAGGAATTAAATTTGCACATGAGGAAGGATGTGAGTGTATCAGCCACACTGGTAACAGTTGTCCCTTTAGGGAGATGGGGAGAAGAGGACCTGGATTCCCCTTCACTGTCTGTAGGAAGTGTGTAATGCTTTTGTAGTAGATCAAGTAAAGGTTTTACCAACTTAAAAAATCTTCTTGAAAATGCAGCTTTTAATCCATAGGAACATGTTGTTTTAAATAAAGATGTGGATGTAGTTTTCTATGAATCACAGCAGCATATTTTTTATTCTCAATAATCTGAATTTGTAAAAGTTACTTATTTTTAGTTAAAGGACTACCTGTTAAGTAGGGTTAGGGATTCTGTTTTAATTCTAAATATTTTTGCATTGAATAGGGATGTCTTCATCGGTAGAATGCAACATAATGGAGTTGGAGCAAGAACTTGAAAATGTAAAGACTCTTAAGACAAAACTAGGTACTGTACTTTTTTTCTTGATGTGTATATTTGTTATTAAAGACCTTATGATAGTCTGAAATATTAAAAAGTTTATGAAACTTAAGTTTATGTTCATTGATCAAGACTATTTTTGTTTGGGGAGAGAGTAAGGTTATTCACATTTTAAATTTTGTATTTATACAGAATGATGTTTCAAAGGTGGTATATTCAGAGATGTTCTCCTATTTTTTACTTGCTTTATTTCTGATAAATAATCTCTCATCTTTTAATGTGTCTTGTTTCTATCTTCTTTTAAAGTGTCCTCTTTTCCATTGGTTTTTTTTCTTACCATTGGTTTTGGGTGACTTGATTATGATATGCATTGGAATGCTTCTTGTTCTTTGGCTTCATTAAGTCTCTTGGATCTGGAAATTTGTAGTTCTCATCTAATTTGGACAATATTTGGCCATTAAATTTGCAGCTATTTTTTCTTTTTCCATTATGCTACCCTTTTTTAGGGACTTCAGTTACATGTGGCTTGAGTCCATCTTTCGAGGATGGTGGGATGATTATTTTAAAGTCCTTCTCTTTCATTTTGGATAGTATCATTGTGTTATCATTTGCACGGCTCTTTCATTCCATCTAGTGTATTTTCTTTTCAGATACTGTAGTTTTCATCTCTTAGAAGTATTATTTGAGCTGAATACCTTCCTGCCTCTAATTAGCATATTCAATCTGTGGCCTCCACCTTTATGATAATGCTTGAATGTTTTAGTCTTGTAATTCTAGTAACTGTGTTAGTTCTTGGTAAGTTTTGATTGATTATCTTCCTTATTGTTGGTTGTATTTTGTGCTGCTTTGCCTGCTGGGCAGTTGTAACATTGCAAGTTTTTTCCTTGTTAGATGCTGATGTTTTATATTTCTGTAAGTGAGACACATTGTTTTGGAGTGCAGTTCACTTCCTTGGAAAGAATACAGTGTTGTTGGCTTGGACTTGAAGACTGTTTAGGTTAAGCGGGGCAGCCCTGCACCTAGGGGGAATTGCCCCCATTTCCCCACCGCCGAGGCAAGCACTGTTCTTGGCCCTTTGTGATTGTCAGGTGCTGTTCCCTCCTATTTTTGTGTGTTCTTTCTTCAGGCATGGCTTGTTTCCTCACATGGCTGAGCTGGTCATTACTGTGAATGCCCCAGGGTGACTTTTGCCAATCCTGATAATTCTCTGAGCCACAGTCCTCTTTCTGTACTTTGCTCTGCAAACTGTGGCTGATTTAGACTCTTCAGACTCCCGTTTCATGGGCTGGACTCAGGAGGAGTCTGGCCTCTCTTTGGGTTCCTCCTGATTGAGTGCAGGACATTGCTAACTTGAAATTGTAGCAACAAGAGGGTATATTCTTTTTGTTAGTGATGTTCCTTTAGCTTTTGCTAGCGGGTAGAATGGGGACATAGCAGCTCAGTCCGTTTGGGCTTTTGGTCTTTACACAGGCTGGTTCATTTCCAGTTTGGCATTAATCTTACTGTACAGTTTTTCCTTGGTCCTAAATGTAAGCCTGGCTGTTTTGAGCAGGCTTTCATTTTTACTGCCCAAGAAACTGGAGCCTGAGAGAGCTTTTCAGAGGTTCCCAGCATCTCTGTTGTGTTTCTGCTCTTCCCAGCCACAGTTGCGGAGGCCTCATGGGGAAGGGAGTCTGTGTGTCTGACTCACCGCTTTGCTCTTTCCTTCTCTCTATGATTATTGCATCCCCCATTCTGGCTGCCTTGCAGCCTCAAACTCCAGAGTTTGTCTCTCTGGCCCTGTTGCGTTTGCTGAGAGCTTTTCTTTAGTGTCCTTGCCTTTGACCCACCAGTTTCTGCTTGATCTGTCAGCCTCTGGGATCCTTGCTAGCTACATACTAGAACATACCTTGCAGGGAAAAGTGTCACACTGGGGGACTCAACTCTACCATTTTGTAGAAAGCAGCCCCTCAATTTTCTTGGTGTTGGTAGCTCTCTGGTATCTTGATACAGTCTTTTAAAGCTTGAATCATCCACTGTTCTCAGCATGTGGCTGGCTATGGCTATGGTATGGGGAAATCTGTTGTAGCTACAAGTGGAGGTTTGCTTTCAGCCTTTAGGTCCTTGGGACATGAGATTAGAGATCTTATTTATGTTACTTTATTCATTCAAATATGTATCTATATCTATATATACCTCATCAAATAGTTACTTCTCTATTTTCAAAGAAAGCCACATATCAATAATAGATTTCCTTAGAAACAGAATTGTCTTTCCTGAGGTGAAATTTAAGCTTCACAGGATTGTACTGTTAATGTAGCAAACTGATTTTCAGTTTGTGGAGAAAAATAGATAGTTTATTTTTCCAAAAATTTGCATAATGTTTGTAGCATAATGGGATGAAACTATGAATCTAGAGAGGACTTTTGGAAATTACTGAAATTTTTGTTTTATTTTGTTTTTCCTTCTATTAGAAAGGCGAAAAAAGGCTTCAGCATGGGAAAGAAATTTGGTGTATCCTGCTGTTATGGTTCTACTTCTTATCGAGACAGTAAGAATTTATTTGCCTACTTAAATAAACCATATTATATTTTTATCTGCTTTAGCATTTGGGTGAACCAGCTCTCTCAGCTAAATGGCTTCTAGTAAACTAGTTTTCTTTCGACAGGATTAAAATCCATCAACACTTTTATTTGTAAAAAGTTAACAGAAAAAGAAATGGAAGTGAATGGCACTTAGAAAATGTCCTCAAGATGATCTGTTTTCGCATGAAAGCAGAAAATTCAGGCTTTTATTCTGTTGAAAATTAGGGAAGATAGGGTATTGCAGAGACTGTGCTTCAGAGTCTTCAGAAGGCTATGAAAATTGTATTAGGAAATTAGTGCTGGTAATATTTTACTATGTTTGAAGTCTGTGGAGTTGTGGGCTCCAGTTGGTGAGACTACTTAGTAAATGGATCTATTTTACTGTCTCTTGTCACAAGCTTTGAAATGATAATAATGTACAGAATCTCTTGGAATTTATTCTGGAGTTTTTATATACAGTCTACTTACGTAGCTTTGTGTGTAGAGTTTTGATCTTGACTGTTTTTCTTTTATTCTGAAACACATGCATTATAATATCTGTATATTGTCAGAGGAGTCTCTGGAGGGGAGGGCTGACTGCTTCCTTTTTTGTGTTGTAGTCCATCTCGGTCCTTCTGGTGGTGTGTAATATTCTTTGCCTATTGGTTGATGAAACAGCAATGCCAAAGGGAACAAGGGTAAAGTAAATGCTTTCAGATGTTTTGCGTTTGCAAGTTTCTATGTATATATACCCGTGTGCTTCAAGTAAGTAAGTGAAAACACTACCTTTTACTTGTATATACTTCCAGTTGTATGAATATCTTAAGAGAGCTTTCATAAATAATGTTCGTAAACTGTAACTTCTGTTTTCTTTTTTTTACTTTGGATGACTAGGGCCTTTTTTTTTTTTTCAAGTATATGAGTTTTTTCCTGATTTCATGTCAGAGTTGATCTTGGTTTTACTGACATTTGTATTTGTGATTCTCTAAGACAGTGCATGCATTAAAATAGGGATGTGGCACTGGGGATATAGCTCAGTGGCACAAGCGCTTCCCTGGTAAAGTGCAAGGTCCTGAGTTCGATTCCCAGTACCAAAAGGTAAAAAATAAGGATGTATAAAAAGTATATTTCATGGACTTGGAATTTACAAATATATAGCTGTAGGGGTTTATGCTTCAAAAGTGTCACGCATTTGATGAATCTATACCAAATATACAGTTACTAGAGGAGGGTCAGATGTACTTTTCATGAATTAAAATTTTTTATCATTTAAAAATTAATGATTTTCCTAAATTCTATGAATTAGCCTATTTGAATATATTTTCTATACAGAAGGTAGTTACCACTAAACATTCATATCTGACACACTTTTTCTGGGTTTCTCTATGAAATTTTGGATACTTAAAATGGCACTTACATTTTGACACTTTATTATATTTTTCCTAAGTCAGCAGCTTTTACATTCTGCATAGCAATGACTTTAAAACTGTCCAGACTTACGATTCACTTGTCTTTCTCTGAACCAGATGATAGTCTTTTTCTTTCATAGAAAAATGTCAGTGTCTGTTTTTATTCCTTCCCTCCAGCCTGAGATGAAGATATTTGTTCTTCCAAAAACTAACTCCTTTAACCATTTTCTGGATTCGCCCAGCCACCATCCTGGCTGGAATTTGAGCCACCTACTATCGTCCTTTCTCTCATTTAGCTGTGTGAGCCGTCTGCCCCTAGCTTCCCACACACTTCACTCTGCAAACAAATAAATGACACTTGTCTTGCACCTAGTCTTATGTCTGTCTTTTCTTTGTACCTGAATCCTCAGGTAGAACAGGAAGTCGCTCCTGCATAGACTTCCTGTTGGTTCTTTAACACATTGTAGTGTATAGCAAAACAGGTGAGTTCCTTGTGGTTCAGGTCTGTACCACCCCCTTAGTGCATAGCAGAGTGCCTTGTACTTTGAGGGGCTGCATGTGTGATTACATACATAGATGAACTTAATCCTGCTTTAGCCTTTTGCTTTATTAAAAATATATTTTTATCATTGCCTATTAATTTTATAAAATACTAGATTTCAATGTGGTATTTTTGTATAGGCATATGAAATATTTTGATCATAACCCCCAAATTACTGTCCCTTTTGTCCTTCCTCTTCTTTTTATTCCTTTCCTCTTGTCTAATAATAGTTTCCTTTCTATGTTTATGCCATCTATTTTTTTGATTATGATTTCGAGTTTCACTTACTTTTCTGCAAATGACATGATTTTGTTCTGCAGGGTTCCACTGTGTATATATATACACCACTCTATCTATTTGTTGCTGGGCATCTAGGCTGATTCCATATCTTGCTATTGTGAATTGTGCTGCCATAAACATGGGTATGCAGATGTCCCTGCAGTATGTTGACTTTAATTTCATTTTCAAATTATGTTGACATAATTTCTGTATACCAAGGAATGGTATAGCTAGATCGAATGGTAGCTGTGTGTTTCATTTTTGATGAACCCTCATACTTATTTCCATAGTGGCTCTGCTAATTTATATTCCTACCAGCAGTGTTGAAGAGTTCCTTTCCTACTTCCTCCTTACCAGTGTATTCTTGATGATAGTTATTCTGTCTGGGGTGAATTAGAACCTCAATATAGGTTTCTTCTTTTTCTTATTCTTTTTTTTTTTTTTTGAAATGGGGTCTCACTGTGCAGTCCAAGGTGACCTTGAACTTGTTACGTAGCTGCGGCTTACTCATCCTCCTGCCTCAGCTTTCCGAGTGCTGGGATTATCGGCATGCACCACCATGTCCAGTTTCAATGTAGTTTTGATTTGCATCTCCCTAATGGCTGGAGATGTTTGAGTTGATTTTTGTACAGGGTGAAAGATAGGAGTCTATTGTCAGTCTTCTATATATGGATATCCAGTTTGCTCAGTACCATTTGTTAAATAGACTATCTTTTCTGCAGTGCATGCTTTTGGCTCCTTTGTCAAGATAGCTTTGATTGTATAGGTTGGTTTCTATTCTATTCCATTGATCTACATGCCCCCTTTTGTATAATACCATACTGTTTTTGTTACTATAGCTTTGTAGTAGTATTTGAAATCAGGTGTTGTGATGCCTTGGGTCTTGTTCTTGTTGCTTAGGATTGCTTTGGCTAGTCTTGGTCTTTTATATTTCCATATGAGCTTTAGGATAATTGTTTCTAATTTTGTGAAGAATGTCACTGGAATGTTGATGAAAATTTTACTGAATCTTTAGGTAATATGGCCAATTTAACAATATTAATTCTGCTGATGCATGAACATGGAGATCTTTCCATCTTCTAATATCTTCTTCACTTTCTTTCTTCATTGTCATGTGATTTTTATTGTAGATAGTTTTTACCTCCTTGGTTAGACTGATTCCTAGGTGTTTTTTTTTTGAAGCTATTGTGAATTGAATAGTTTTTTTGATTTCTTTCTGGAAAGTTCATTTTTAGTATATAGAAAAGCTGTTAATTGCTTTTTAATGTTGATTTTGTGTGCTGCTACTATGCTGAATTTATCAGCTTCAGAAATGCTGCAAATGGACATCTATGGCTTATTCCTGATTTTAGAGGAAATGCTTTTAGCTTTTCCCCATTTAGGATTATATTGGCTGTGAATTTGTCATATAGAGGTTTTATTATATTGAGGTATGATGCTTTTATTAAGGGATATTGAAGTTTGTTGAAGGCTTTTTCTTTATCCGTTGAGATGATCATGTGATTATTTTTATTCTTGATTCTACTCATGTGGTGTATTAATTTTATTGATTTGCATATGTTGAACCATCCTTGCATCTTTAGAATGAAACAAACTTGGTCATGATGTATTGTTGAACTTGGTTTGCAAGTATTTTATTAAGCATTTTTGCATCTGTGTTCATCAAGGATGTTGATCTATAGTTTTTGATTTTAGTTGATACTAGTTGATATTCAGGTCTAAAATGTCCTCCAGAAGTCTTATGTGTTCAGAGGTGGGACTTTTGGAAGGAGACTGGATCATGGGGGGTGCTGTACTCATCAGCAGATTGGTTAATCCATTGATGAGTTCATGGCTGAGGTGGGGCTTGGTTAAAAGAGGTGGATCACTGAGGATATAATGTGAAAAGGTTTATTTTTATCTGTGGCTCTTCCCTTCTGTCTGCATCTTGGTTGCTGTTGGTTGAGCAGCTTTCATCTCTCATGTCCTTCCTTTATACCATTTCTGCCTTGGAGCAAGCTGACCATGGGCTGAACCTTCTGAAGCTGTGAGCCAAAATAACCCTCTTCTCCTCTAAGTTGTGAGTGTCAAGGTATTTTTGCCCAAGGGAATGGAAAGTGACTAAAACAGTAGTGTCTTTGTCCCGTTTTTGTACGAAGGTGATCTTACAGAATGAGTTTGGAAGCATTCCTTTCCTTTATATTTCATGGACTAGTTTGAGGAGCATTGGTATTCTTTAAACATCTGGTAAAACTTAGTAGTGAATCCATCTGGTCCTGGGATTTTCTTTTTTGGGATACTTTTTATTACTGCTTTGTCTTATTGTTTTATTTATATTATTTATTTATTATTTATTTAATTATTACTTTATTATTATTTATTATTAATAATTATATTATTTTATTGCTTTATCTTCAGGGGATACTTTTTATTACTGCTTTACCTTATTGATGTGTTTTTATCTTGTCTTGAAATGTATCCATTTTTTCTAGATTCTCCAATTAGAATATAGGTTTTCAAAATAGTACCCAATGATCCTTGGTATTTCAGTGACATTTCTTGTAGCATCCCTTTTTTCATCCCTAATGGTATTAGTTTAGGTCTTCTCTTTTGGTTAGTTTGGCTAAGTTTATCAGTCTTACTTATCTTTTAAAGAGCCAGCTCTTTGTTTCATTGATCTTTTTCTATTGTTTTTTTAGTCTATTTCATTAATTACAGCTCTGATCTTTATTATTTCTTTCTTTCTGTTTTGTTTGGTTTTGAATTGTTCGCATTTTTCTAAAACTTTGAGATATGTCATTACGTTATTTATTTGCAGACTCTATGATTTTTTGACATAGCCAGTCATAGTCCCTGTTAGAACTGCCTTTGCCATATATATCAGAGAGTCTGGTATATTGTTTTTCCATTTTCATTTAGGAATTTTAAATTTCCCCCTTGATTTCATCAGTGACCGATTGATTGTTCAGAAGTGAATTATTTGACCTCCCTGTGTTTGTATAATTTCTCCTTCTATTGATTTTTAGTTTCATTCTGTCATAGTCTGTTAGGATGCAAGAAATTATTTTATTTTATGGTATTTGTTAAGACTTGCTTTATGACCTAAAATACGATCTGTTTTGAAGAATGTTTCATGAGTTGCTGAAAAAAATGTGTATTTTGTTTCTTTGGGGATGGACTGTTATGTGGACATCTTTTAAGTACAGTTGATCTATAGTGTAGTTTAACTCTTAATGTGTCTTCGTTGATTGGAATGGAATATCAAAGTTACCCTCTGTTAGTATTTTGGGATATATGTGTCCCTTTATATTGAGAAATGTTTGTTTTATGAAGCTGGGTGCAGTGATATTTGGTGCATATATGGTTACAGCTGTATCTTCTTGATGGATTGTTCCATTTACTAATATGTAGTAGTCTTTGTCTCTTCTAATTTTGAAGTCTGCTTTGTCAGATATGAGTATATAATCCCACTTGCTTTTGGATTCCCCTTGTGGAGCATATTGTTTTCCATCCTTTCTGTCTGTATGTCTTTGTTAGTGAAGTGTGCTTCCTGCAGGCACCAAAGGGTTGGGTTTTGTCATTAAATCCAGTTTGTCAGTCTGTCACTTTTATTTAAAGAATTTAGACCATTTAGCTTGGTATCATAGCACATCTTATAATACCCGCATTTGGGAGACAGAGACCGGAGGATTGCTAGTTTGGTATCAGCCTGGGCTATAAAGCAAGATCCTGTCTTAAAAAAATTATTTATGTTCAAAATTATTATAGAAAGGAATTCATTCCTGTTTTTTTTGTGGTTGAATTTTTAAAAAATATTTGATTCTTTGCTAATTCTCAGTAGCTTATCTGTTCTTCATTCTTTTAGTGTAAGATGACTTTATCTTCTGCAGTGCTGGCTTAGTGGTCACGAATTTCTTTAGTTTATGTTTATCTTGAAAAGTCTTTATTTCTCCTTTGATTTTGAAAGATACCTTTGCTGAATATAGTCATCCATGTTGACAGTTATTATTTTTCAGAGCTTGAAATACATGCCCTCTTGGCCTTTAGTTTCTGCAGAGAAATCTGCAGTTGCCCAGATGGGTTTTCCTATATAAATGAGTTGCTGTTTTCTCTTGCAGCTTTCAATATTCTTTCTTCTTTAATTTTAAAGAGAAAAAACAATAAAAACAATGATACAGAATTTCAAAACAACATAGTAGGGATTTCAAGTAATAGTAATTTATTGTCGTTGTTTTGGTTTTTTTTTTGGTTTTTCTCCGGTACCGGGAACCGAACTCATGACCTTGCGCTTGCCAGGCAGGTGCTTTGCCGCTGAGCTAAATCCCCAGCCCGTAATTTATTGTCAGTAATAATTGTCAATAATAGCAATTTTAAAACAAGATAATAGGAAATTAATATATTGCATATTGTTTCTTCAAAGTAATGTTCTTTGAAGAGCCGTTTTCAAAGTAGTAGCTCAGCTTACAAGATAGAGGCATGCAAAACTGATCACAATATAAACACAAACCATTCTTTTCAATGAGTTAATAGAAATTAGTAGAAATTATCTTAGCAATCTTACATATACATGTATATATATTTTTTCTTTTCCCTTTCTTCTTTTTTCCTTTCCCCCATCCCAGTTGTTTTTTCCTTCTAAGCAGTTTCTTTTCTTTTCTTTTTTGTTTTTTGTTTTTTTTTTTTGTCTTTTTGAGACAAGGTCTTGCTATGCAGTTCAGGCTGGTCTTGGACTCATTTTGTAGCCCAGGTTGGTCTTGAACCCACAGTGATCCTCCTGCCTCGGCCTCCTGAGTGCTGGGATTACAGCACTGGCTTGAGCAGTTCCTTTCCCTTTCACAATATCTATTGTACATTTGGGATCTTATTTACCCTTTCAGTTTCTTACCCTAGGGATACAATGTGATGTTTATACATGCGAGTCTGATTTATTTCACTTATGAGTATGGTCTCTAGTTGCATCCATTTACCTCTAAAAGCCTCGTTTATCCTTTTTATGGCAGAGTAGTACTCCACTGTATAAAAAAGACTATCTTTTTGTCTGTTCTTTGGCTGATGGGCATTTGGGTTGTTTTCAAGACTTGAGCTTTCAGTATTCTTTCCTTGCTCTGTATTTTTGACATTTTAGCTCTAATATGACGTGGGGAGGTTCTTTTCCGGTCAGGCCTGTTTGGGGTTCTAAAAGTCTCCTCTAACTGGATGTCCATGCCTTTCCCAAGATTGGGGAAATTTTTGTTATTATTTCATTGACTAGATTCTCTGTTTCTTTGTTTGGACCATGGTAGTTCATTCTACACCAAAATTTGTATGTTTGGTTTTGAACCATGTACCAGAGTTCTTAGATGTTTTGTTCATAGTGTCTTTGTTTTCATTAACATCTGAGCATTGTTAACTGATTAACCTTATCCTCAAGTCCCAAAACTGTCTTTTATTTGATTCTTTTGGTGAGGCTTTGCACTGAGATTTTAATATGACTTCTTGTCATATCTTTGCCTTTTAAAGATTTCTTTAGTTCTTGATGATCTCTTCCTCTTTGTTGACCTGCTTCTTCATATACTGAATTGTCTTCCTCAATTCACTCAGCTGCTCATTTGTATCCTATCTGAAGTCACTGATCATATAAAAAAACTCAGTCTGGAATTTTTGTCCTGCCCTTTATCCATTTTGATGCCCTTACATTCAGTTACTGATGAGTTATGGGTCTTTGAAGGAGTCGTGTTGCTTTGTTTTGTCATATTCTTGTATTTCTGTGTTGAGATTTGTGCATCTGTTGTAACGGATCGTGGCTTTCTCTTTAAGAATATTCCATAATATTCTTCATTTGGCCAATAGGGCTTTGTAGGAGGGAAAAAATTCTTCTCAGGGGCTGGGGATTTAGCTCAGCGGCAAAAGCGCCTGCCTGGCAAGCGCAAAGTCGTGAGTTCGGTTCCCGGTACCGGAGAAAAACCAAAAAAAAAAAAAAAAAAAGAAAAAATTCTTCTCACTCAACATAAGGTTCATGGCTGAGGCTCCTGTATGAAAAGAGATTAACAGAGAAAAGTGGACAAATTTATTTTAAAAAGTTTCATATGACATAGGAGCCTTCAGAAATGAAGACTCAAAGAACCTAGAGAATCTGTGTGTCTATATAAGCAGTATGATTAGACGAAGAGGGTGTTACTGAGTGGTCATGCCACGCACAGCACACCTGCATACTCTGTTGTCAGAGACGAGACTGCTCTTTCTTCTGGGTTAGTGCAAGCATCCTCCAGTGATGGTCTCTTGCTTGCTTCAGAAGAGAAGCTCCAGAGGTCAGGCATGGCCTTCCTTATTTTCCTCAAACACAGAGTTGCCAGGTTTTGGGGTAGCATGTCCTTAACCCCACCATTTCCTCTTCACAAGATTGGCAAAACTGTTTATATGTGAAATTTCTATCACTGCTCTTACTTCTTTATACCAAAATTAGGATGTATATAATGTGTATGATATTATTGTTTGATTTTTTTTATTAGGCTGACTACACATTCTTACTTGTCTCTGGTGTTGTCATGTAAACTGGCTTCTGGACGAGTAATTCATATTCAGATAGCTTCTTTAATCTTTAATTAGTAAGCTTTGAAAATATTGTTTCTACTTTAGTAATATGTTCCCTTTCACATCTCGTTATGTAATGTTGTTTTTCTGTTTTGAGTCTTTCAAAGTTTTAGATAAAGACAAGTTTTGAGATAGACAATGTTTAGGAAAAAAATTACACATTATTTTGTAAAAATCAGTATTAACAGTCTTTTTTTTTTTTTTTGTAATTCTCTGAGTTCCAGTGGAAGATTTGGGGAAAGCAGAATGTGCATTTACTTTTTAAGCTTAGCTTAAATTTGACATCCTTTGTGTAATCTTTTTATGTTGCCTCGGCCTTTAGACAGACTTATCATCTATTCTTACCACACTATTATAAAAGGATAGCTGAGTGTGATGGTATACAAATGTGATCACAGCTGCTTGGGAGACTGAGGCAGGAGGGCCACAAGATCCTGTCTTAAAATCAAATTTTTAAAAATTCCCCCAGGAATATTCAATATTTTTTCTCAGTTAGCAAACAATTCCACTTTATAACACTAAACATAATGATATCATTTTGACAAGTAATTTGAATTATATTTGGGGTAAATCAGATTTTTTGAGCTTGTTTACTTGTTAACATGGTGGCTGATGAAATCACTTTAATGACATTTTATTGGCCTTTTAAAGAGTACATGTTATTTCAAGATATTAAACATAACTAATTTAAAATATTGTATGTCTGAAACAGTTTTAGGAAAATGGAATATAATGGTGTCATTGAATTCTGAAAAGTGTTTTTTCTCCCCCAGGGCCCTGGAATAGGACATGCTTCTCTCTCTACTTTTGGTTTTGTGGGAGCTGCACTTGAAATCATTTTGATTTTGTATCCTTTCTTTGACTGAATGTGTTGTCTGTTAACAAGTTTTCTGTCTAGTTTCTGGGACAGTGGTAATTTACTAAGACACTTGTCTAGAAGAAAAAACAAGTCAGTCTTCTTCAAGCACTCAAAGTGGCTTTTTGTTTTGTTTTGTTTTTCCTGTGGGCCCTGCGACTTTTGGGAAGCTGCTGAGAACCCATGGAAAGTTGCATTCTTTTGGAGAGTTTTTCCTTCATTCTCACAGCTATCTTATGGTGTCTTCCGTTGTTGGTTTCTATAGCCTCCGATTTTTTGGAAACTTTACACCCAAGAAGGATGACACAACCATGACAAAGGTAAGGTAAAGTCTTAGGTGACTATGGCCTGTCTTTGCTCTCCAAGACAAATGGCCTGTTTTACTCAGTAATCTCCCGGAATGGTCCATCTGTTGTGATAGGTATTTGTTTGTAAGTTGCATAAACACAAACTGGAAGATTTTCAAAACGCTGAGTGAGTGGGAAAATGATGTGCTCTGTTTAATTTGGATGGCGTCCATTCACTTGTAAATGCAGAGAGCTGCAGAGCTTGTTAACTAGCTACAGAGGGCTCCTGAAAGGACTCTTTTTTCCTCTCAAGAAAATGTATTGCTAATGAGTAACTTTGATTGTACTAACTGTACTTCAGGGGGCTTGTTTGAAATCTGAAGAACTTAGTTGCTACAAGTAGTAGAGACAAAGTATTTCAAATTTGAATAATTAAAGTAAGACAGAAGAGTTCTATTCAGAAACTGCGCTGTCTGAGGCTAATTTGACTTCCTACACTATGTTCATTGGCTTCAGAATAGAACTGGCTGTTATCTTATATAGTGACTGAATCTTTGTAAAGTATTCCCACAGGCTGACGAAGAATGACTAAGAGCCACTGTTTTTAAAAAAATTACACATTTCATATTTTTAGCCTAAAGGGGAGATGTTTTATATCTATTCATATAGGTATTTATATACACAAATCTGTAGTGCTATGACTTCTTTGAAGTCAGTACACAGTTGAGGTATTAGTATCTGGTTTAAGCAATTAGATGTATTAATATTTTCAGCTCCTATTTAATAAGAAAGAATAAGTGTAGGATGTATTGAAAAAGAATTACTAGAGTTTAGATGTTTAGATTTCCAGCATTTCTTAAATTAAACCTTATAATAGTTAAACATATTAGAAGTAGATGTTATGTGAGAGAACTTTACCAATAATTAGGCTTTAAAAATATAGTCACTATTAAATGTAATAATTCTTTTTTACTTGACAGGTAAAACTGTTTGAAATTGGCAGTCATATCAATAATGTAAAATGCATTCTCTGTGTAGATAAATTTAATATGTGTTTTATAACTTTGTATTTGTAGACTGTAAATATTTTCTAGAAATCAGATATAACTGTATTTGTAGGAAAAGTTCATTATTCTTTTAAAATTCCATATTGAACGTTAAGTACCAGTAAGAAGTTGGCAAGGTTGGGGAGGGAGCTGTGCTCCACAGCGACTTCCCAGATGCTGAGGGCTTGGTGACTGTCCCGTTCCACTGCTCAGTGCTCCCCCTGATTTCTCCCAACAGATCATTGGGAATTGTGTGTCCATCTTGGTCTTGAGCTCCGCTCTGCCTGTGATGTCCAGAACACTGGGTGAGTGCACTTGAGGAATGTTCACGTAAAATCTCATCTCCTAAAGATGTCTTTATCAGCCTCTCTAACTCCTGCTGCCTAAACTCCTTCAAAAAGATCAATTTGAAAATACAGTGTTTCTTCCCACATCATACTATATTTTCAGTCCTGTACTTCATTTATGTATAGGCCCACACTAACACAAGTACTTCTGTCAAATAAAGACCTTTTTTGTCAACACTTAACGCATTCCTTCTCCAAACAATAGACTGGGGTTTTTTGTTTGTTTGTTTCACCACATTCACAGGTTAAGCTTTTAAGTCTTCTCATGAGGAAACTAGGTTTATCAAAAAAGTTAGCCTGGAAAATAGTAAACTAATTATTATATAAACTGCCTTTTTAAAGATAAAATTTTGTGTGTTGTTTTAAAAACTGTAGATCTGTAAACTCAGAGGACACTTTTCTGTCCCTTAGTCTCCATAGCGTGGCACGCATACGGTTTCCATCACTGTCAGCACGCAAGGATGATTTTGGTCTTCTCAGAGTAAAACAGATTACCCCTTTGTCACAGGGATAGTTGGGAAAGTCTTCATTTGGCCTTTTTGTCTTTATAAAGTGCTGCTCTAGGCCCTTTGTTGAGCTCTTGGCTAAATATTTCAGACAAAAATTTCTGTTCAGCCTAATTCACCAGACTTAGGCTTTAGCTTCAGAAATTAATAATTAGAGAAATGATCAGAAAGAGTGCTTCTGTAAAACTGAGCACCCTTTTCTGAGCAGCAGGTGCAGGGCCGTGGGGTTGCTCCCGCTTTCGCTCTCCTGGTATCTCTGCTGGTGATTCAGGGCTCAGAGCCATCAGGTTGCAGGCTGTGCGTGAAGTGGGAGCTTTGCAGTGATCTGGTTTGTACAAAGAATTTCGTGTTTCAATAGAAAGTGGAATTAAAGTTAAGTGTAAAAGGAGCTCTTATGCTACAAGCTGACCCAAACCCCACGTATTTAGTGGTTTCCTTTCATGTTTGCTCTTTGGGATTGTTATTGTTTCGGTACCTGTTATAGTGTGCTAATCTTGAAAATGCCAAAGATGTGCACACCAGTAATCTAATTGGAAGCTAAACACTGTCATATGTGTTACGACAGTCCATCACATAGTTTGTGCTGAAACAGCTTCTCTACCATTTTAACATTTAGGAAACCTACTTATCATGCTCTGTTATTTAAGATTAATTGTAGATTGTTAATATGTACTGATTTTATGGCAGAAAATTATATGCTGAACATAGTTTTAATACAAAAAGACAAATTAATGGTAAAATTTACTTTTTGAAGGCTGACAAATTCCTAAGCAGTTTACCATAGAGATAAATAAAAAGAAAAGAGAAAGAAAGATGGAACAATTAAAATGCAGCTAACAAATGCCTGGACCCAGCTGTCCAAACAGGATTAATGGAGTGCATTAGGGTACAGTGAGTCATGTGGTGCTTTGCAAAATATCAACACGCACTGCAGTACATGTTATGCCCAGTGGCACTGAATAGATGAAAAGAAATAAATACGTTAAACAGATTCATAGAGGCTTTTCAGAGTATTAAAAAAGCAAATTTCTAGTCTAAAGATAAAGCTTTATTTTAGTATTATGGGAAATGCAAACTAGAGAGTTACTTTGTAATTCCTCTATTAACCCTTTAGAATTGAGTCTTTGATTTTAAGAAGGTAAAATATAGAGAATTGTTGTGAATATTATCTTAGTGTATAGCAGGATTTTGATTTACTAGCTGAAAAGCTTGTAAGACTGGAATAGAGAATGTGTTTAACAACCAGATTCCAAGCTGTGAAAATTTCACTCTCTTTTCTGCGCCTCTCACAGGGAAATCTGACCTTAGCGTGGTCTCATTTGCTCCTGTGAGATCAGCCAGCCGCAGCTCATCACTTAGGCAGAGTGAGGCAGCGACAGGAAAAATCGTACTTTAACTGCATATGCAGACTTTGTCTTACTTTAACAGTGCTTTAGTGAAGACTAATTTTGACTGTATACATTAAAAATACTTTCAATATAATTAATTTGGTGATTTTTTGCTTCAAAAATAAAAGCGTTTTGTGGGTTTTTTCTTCTAAACAGTTTGGCAGCTGCTGTTTGTGATGCATCACAAGCATTATGAACGCTAGCTTTGGTTTGTGTGCGTGGTGTTTGTAGTACATCATGAAAGAATTCCTTTTAGATAGCTCGTTACTTTTGAGTGTGGAAAATTTTATGCTAATTGAAAAATAACCAGTAAATACATTGTATATCATATTTCTTACCACAGATAATAAAGTTGTGAATATTTTGACCAAGTATTTTAGTCAGATAACATGAATATGCATCCAGTGTTATTGCTCATAGGAAGCACAGAGACTCAATTCTTAAAAATTTTTTTTATCAGAAATCTTTGAAACCCTTTAAAAGTAGGGCTGTGCCGTCCTTTAGAACCCTGTTTTGTTTCAGATTTAGACTTTATTTTAAAGAGTCCACATTTTAGGGGATTTGGTGTTCATATTTTTAGTAAATAGTTGACTGTTTTAGTTTACTAGACTCTTGAGGTGATTAGCAGAGATGCCTGCAAAGGAGGTGAAAAGAGAACAGGAGTGATCTGTGCATGTCCAGATGGGGATACAAATGGATGCCCACTTTGTGGATACAAAATGTTTTAAATACTGCAACGAATGTTAGGGCTTTTACATGACTGCTAACATTGCTCTTCATTGTCCTTAATCAAGAAAATAATGAGACATTGCCTTTTTCTGTTACTCTTTATTTGAAATCTTTAACCAAATGAGATTTTTTTCAAATGTAAACAATAGTCTTTGAAATTCTTGTGCTAATTTCTATTTTAAAGTTATTTTTGTATTTATTTTTTATGGATGTTCTTTCTGTAACTTGAGTAAGTTATATAAGGTCCAATTTAGATTTTTTAAAAAGTGTGTTTATAATATTAAAAATACCCTTTTAAATTAACTGGACTTTATTTTTAGTATTTCAATGCATTTTTCATTTTGGTCCCATGCAGGCTGTCATCTTGCATGAGATAAGATGGATTATTCTCTTTTGTTCCATGATTAAGGGATCTTGCTAAAATGGTTTTTTTCCCCCTTTTTTTTGAGAGGCCTTTATTTGGGGTTTTGTAAATATACCACTAATCTCTACCCAGGGCTTTCCCTTTCCATTTCTAGTTGTAGAACAAAAATAAATGATTCTTTCACAGATAATTAGCAATGTCACATGTGCAATAGAAATATAAACCATGTTTTCAATTGTGAAATTGATGTAAAAGTAATTTCAAAACTCATATTCAAAATTTCTCAGCAAAAAGTTATATATGACTATATTCAGATGTACTACAGAAAATAATTAATTGACTTTTGATCAAGTAATCTACTTATATCTGAACAATAAATTTGTATATCTAATGAGGATTTTTAAAAGTGAAGAATTCTTAAAAGTGTTCTGTGCCTCCAAAAGTTAGGGAACCACTAATAAATAACTAGAAACCCCTTCCCAGTGTCTACTTATCTTGTGTTTTTGATGCTGTACCTGTTTCAGGGAGATGTAAGCCTGCTGAGAAAATGTCATGTTGGTCACATGGATCTAAATTTAGCCACCTCTTGCTATACAAAAACCTTAAATTTAGTTTGTTGTCAAATAACTTTCATATGAAAAGAATTCCAGTCAGACTGTTTAACCAGAAGGAACCATAGAGGCCATTTTGTTGGTTTGTTTTTTTGACAAAGAGTCTTGCTGTGCAGGTAAGGCTGGCTTGAACTTAATATGTAGCCGAGGCTGACCTTAAACTTGAAGGGATCCTCCTGCCTCAGCCTGCTGAGTGCTGGGATTGCAGGTATGTGACACCATGTGTGGCTTGTAAGAGGCCATTTTGTAAATGGTACAGTTAAAATGTTAAAATTACAACTAAACAATTATAGAAAGGGCCTAATTCATCCTGAGAATAAAGGCTTGAGTATTCTTAATAGTGTATGTGCTCAAGTGAGATAGGTTAACAGATTGTCTCAATTATAGGAAACTTGATTTTTAATTATGTAAGTAAATGCATGAAGATACAGTTCTTACAAAAGATACTAAAAATTAAAGATAGGCTAAAATTTCTTATGACCACAGCTTTTAAAATCCCTGTCTCCTCTTCACTTTCCACAGCCCACTTTGATTGTACCTTTTCAAATCTTGTCTTTGTGTGTATGTGTGTGTGTGTGTGTGTGTGTGTGTGTGTGTGTGTGTGTGTGTGTCTGTCTGTCTGTCTGTCTGTAGTGGGGAGATTGTAAACTCTACAGGAGATTGTAGCTCCCACCTGGATGTGATTTTGTTCCTGTTTTTCTTGCTGGCATTCTTACTCTTTCTGATGACTTCACTTTTTGTGCTCTCCAGTGGAGTTAGAAAAACTCCATCAGAGCTCAGCATTCTGAAGATGAATTTCAAATCAACACACTTAACTGTCTCTTTACGTGTAGGTTACTGGTGACTTTCTGATTGCCCAGTTTTGAGGGTTCTGTTTTTATTTTGATTGTTCCGTGACTTTGCTGTTTTTAATCTGGCCCTGGATCAGATTCTTTCTTTCTTCATCTCTGGTCACCACTTCCTCTTTCTTGCCACTCCACTGCCTCTTACACTGCTTTGTGACTACCCCATCGCTTGTTCCACATCCAACCCTGCGAACTCCTACTCCCACCCCAAGCGAAGCAGGCGAGCCTCACTATGTGCTGCACGTGGCTTCCACTGCCACCCCACACTGGTACTTAAAAAAGCAGAATCACTGTCTCTTTAGTCTTTGGGACACTTCTATCCAGGAGGCCAAACCAGAAGCTTGAGAGCTATGGCCCGTGCCTCTGTCAGCTTGCAGCAGATACCAAGTAGCAGTGTTCAGTTGCATCCTGTCAGGAGTTCTTACATCTACCCTTTCTTCCCCATTTTCCTTCTAAAAAAATGAAAAAGTCATTAAGAGCTGCGTACATTGTTTTCTTTTTAATATTTCATTGTGAGAGGAGTGTTAGTGAAGTAGATTGAGCATAGTTTTTTTTTTTCCCTTTTTTGAGGAGGCTTAAATCAGGAGACCTGAAGGCAAACCAAAAGACTAAGGAGGTACTTCATTTTCCACCTGAGGGAGTGTGATTGTGTGGTGTCTCTGGAGAGTTCCTTCAGGAGGACAGTAGATACCTGCTAGTCACATGGGAGGACTCAGAGGTTCCATTCTCAGAAAATTAGCTCCTTCTAGGACTCTGATGACCATTTTCCTTAATTGGATTTTATGGTTCACACACTGCAGTTCACCAGGGCTCCTAAATTAAATTGCCTGTGGATTAGAAGAGAGTGAGTTAGGAGCATGTAAACAGTCATCAGGAAGATGGCAAGTCCATTCCTATCTCTTGGCTGCCTCACGTGCTCCCACAGCCTCTCCTCTTGACCTTTATCTGCCTATCCAAACCCGCACATTCCCCGCGGCCGAGCCACATCCTGCACGCCCTCAGAGCTGTCTCGGGTTCTTGGCAGTTTTAAGCTCAGGTAAGACTCGTGTGTTGGCTTTCTCAAGAAGTGTTGTGTTCCTTTAAGGACATGCCCCTGTTCCTGCATCTTTCCGTCCCTTACGGCATTTGAGGTCATTTGAGGCTGGTGCGTGCTGCCTGTTGGAGGGCGGATTATCCTCAGAGTAGATGGACTAAGGTAATCCAGTGGTCCTGCTTCCACTCTACCTATTGTTCTCTTTTGCGGTACTATGGATCGAACCCAGGACCTTGGTACTGAACTACATCTCAACCTCCCTCTCCCCGCTTTTTTGTTTTAATTTTGAGTCAAGAGCCTCACCTAAGTTACTGAGGTGCCCAGGCAGGGCCTGAACTTGTGAACCTGATGCCTCAGCCTCACAGAGTGCTGGGATTATAGGGATGCACCACCATACCTGGCTCATTCTGTCTGTCTGTATTTCCATCTTACAAGCTTGTTTGACCATGTGTTCTGGTTAAGTATTTTTAAAGACCTTACAATAGTAGCCAAAGACGGAGACAGCCCAGCTGTCTATCATCAGGTAAATGGATAAACAGATTATGGTACATATATAAGATAGAATATAGTTACTCAGCTATAAAAAGGAATGGCTTCTGAGTGAAGCAAGCCAATCACAAAAAGACAGATACCACCGGAGTCCACTTACAAGAGGTACTCAGAGCAGTGCAGTTCAAGTAGAACTGTGGGTGTCAGGTTGGAGGAGGAAGGGTGGGAAGGTGCTTTAAGAGCACAGGGTTTCAGGTTTGCAGGACGAGGGAAAGTCTGGCAGTGGATAGTGGTGATGATTGTACTGCGGAGTATAATCAGCACCAGAAACTACATGTTCCAGATGGTTATGTTGATACATTTTATACGTCCTTTTCCACATGAGGAAGAGAGGACTAAGGGTTTAGTTCAATGAGAAGGCGTGTCTAACATGTGTAAGGCGCTGGGTTTGATTCCTGGTGCTCCAAAGAAAAGTAAAAGGTTAGAAAAAAAAAAAAAAAGAATGTTTTACTGTTACGTGGTACAGAGCGGATGGACCTTAAAAGCATTATGTTCAATGAAATAAACCAGACACGAAAGGCTACATACTGTGTGATTTCATTTATACAAAATGTCCTTAGAAAATTTGAGGAGACAGACAGTAGGCTAGTGGTTGTGAGGGCGGGGAGAAAGGGTGATGGGGGAAATGGGAAACTGCTTAGGTACAGGGTTTTCTTCGGGGTGGCTTACATGTATCAGAATTAGGTAGAGGTGACAGTTGTTCAACTACAACATTGTGGATGTCCAGTGCCCTCGAGTTTTTTTAAATTTAAAATGGTTAATTCCGGGCTGGGAAGACAGCTCAGTGGCACAGGGCCTGCCTCGAAAGCGTGAGGTCCTGAGTTCGATTCCCGGTACCTAAATAAATAAATAAATAAAATGGTTAATTCCATGTTATGTGAATTTCACCTTAGTAAATTATTTGAAGGAAAGCCCATTACTCAGTGGGTGCTTAGCAAATACTTGCTGTCTTGTGCATTTCCTGGCCACAGCACTCTCCTAACTCCAAGGCTTGTGTTTACTACACAAGTGGCTTTGAGCATCTCACTTGTTTTCCAGTGACATGCTCATGACAGGGCAGGAGAGGCAGGCGAGGAAGATGTGTTGCTGACCTTACAGCACAGGGAGAGTCCTACCAGGAGAGCCTCATCTGGCCCTCCTCTGCCCAGTCCACTTGTCACAGAAGAGCAAGTGCCAAGGCTGTGAGCCCTTGCATGCAGATAGCATCCAGTTGCCTCAGGTGGAACCTGTGGCCCTGTGTGCCTGGCCACACCAGCACCACCTGTTCTTCTGCACTGCACATCCTGAGCTGTTGTCCGTACAGGCAGCTGTCAGTGTGTTCGCAGGAAAGCCCACGTCTGCCTTCATGCCATTGCACCCTGAGCCTTGGCTGCCATGAGCTTTGTTGCACTTATCCCTGGAGGAGCCTGACTTGTTCCCCAGTCTGCCTGCGTGGGGCTGGCCCCTGGGTCGGCAGGGTATCCCAGATACCCTCTCATTGCCCTCACCTCTTGCCCTCCCTACTCATAGAAGGCCACTTCAGCCTCGTATGTCCCCTTGGAGCAGTGTGCTCCTTGAGGAGCGCCACTGTTATCATTGGGTTATCATTTGGGACTCAGTCTTGGTAGGTTGTGTGTTTCGAGGAATTCACCCACGTCTTTTAAATTATTTGATTTATTGGCAAACAGTTGTTCCTCATAGTCCTTAACGTTCTGTTTTATTCAGTCATCTATTACTGTGTACTTACTTTCATTTCTTATTTGAGTCTTCTCTCATTTCCTGTTACCCTAGCAAGAGTTCATCAATTCTGTCTTTTAAAAAATCGATTCTTAGTTTTGTTGATTTTGAAAAAATGTTTTTTTTAAAAATTTCATTTATTTCTGTCTCAACCTTGTTATTTTCTTGAGTCTGCTAACTTTGGGTTTACTTTTTTTCTTCCTTTATCATTCTTTGAGTTTTAAAGTTAGCTTGTTTAATTGAATATTTTTAAAAAATGTAGACATTTATCACTGTACACTTCCCTCTTAGTACTGCTCTTGTGACATCCCATAAGCTTTGTTAAATAGTATTTTAATTTTTGTTTGTCTCAGTACTTTTTAACCTTATGGTGTATTACCTGGTTTTCATATTAGAACTTTCTACCCTGTTTTCATTCTGTTACTGATTTCTGATTTCATTCCACTATAGTGTGAGAAGATATATAGTTGGTATGATTTCAGCTTTCTCAAATTTACTAAAAATTATTCTGTGACCTAACATAATTTATCCTGAAAATGTTCCACGTGCACTTGAGGAAAATGTGCAATTTGCTGGTGTTGGGTGGAAAGTTCTGTATATGTCTGTTAGACCTGTTTGTTTTAGAATGCTGTTCAAGTCAGCTGTTTCCTTACCGATTTTCTGTCAGAATGTCCTGACCATCATTGAAAGTAGGGTGCTCAAGTCTGCTGTTCCTGCGCTGCTGTCAGTTTTTCCCTTAAGCTTTGCTGACATTTACTTTACATATTTAGGTATTGTGTTGCTGGATGTGGCTATATGTGCACATGCATGTTATATCTTCCTGTTGATTTGACCCTTTTAATCATTATGTATGACCTACTTGGTTTCTTGAGGCATATTTTGCCTTATGCTTTGCCTGATGTTAGTGTGTCTACCTCTGCTTTCAGTTGGTTATCATTAGCATGGAATCTCTTCTTTCATCCCTTTGCTTTTAGCCTGTGTGTTTCTTTTTATATAAAATGAGTCTTGAGGCAGCACGTCTTTGGAGTTTATTTATTTATTTGTTTGTTTTTCTCATCCTGTCACCTTCCTTCTGCTCTTTTTCACCCCTTGTTTCTCTTTCCTCATTTTCTATCACTTTCTTTTCCATAACCAACCAGGTTCTTATGCATACTAGGCAAGCACTTTATCTCTGAGTTACACCCTCAGGCCCTGCATGCTTTTGATTGGGGAGAGGTTTAGTCTATTTACAGTTACAGTAATTATAGAGAAGTAAAGGCTTGTGGACATTATGTTGTTGTTTTACAGTTCTTTTTTCCTCTCTGGCTGTCTTCTTTTGTTACGTGATTGTTCTGTAGTGCTTTGGTTTGGTTTGATACCTTTCTGTTATCTTTTTTGTGTCTATTGTAGGTTTTACCTTTGTGATTACCATGAGACTTATATGAATCCTGTTGCAGTTATAATTTTTGTTTTAATATAACAACTTGTGTTTAATGAGACTGTACACTTTGACATCTTCCCCTGCTTTATGGTCGTGAAGTCAGAGTTTACTTATATTTATAGTGATTCCATTAGCAAATTTTTTATAGTTATTCTCAGTATGTTTGTCTCATTTTTACATTGATTAACATTAATTTACTTATAACCATTACAGTTTTATATTATTTTATATTTGATATTTACATTTGCCAGTGAGATTTATACTTTTCATATGCTTTCACATTTCTCTTTGGTCTTTTTTATATCCTGTATGAAGAACTCTTCTAAGTAAGCATTTCTCATAAGACAGGTCCAGTGGTGACTACCTCCATTTTTGTCTTGGAAAGACTGTCACCACCTCAAGGATACTGTTCTTGGGTGACAGTTTCTCTTTCAGTGCATTGAATACATTAGCCATTCTATCGGTTTGCCAGGTCTTTGCTGAGGAATCGGTCTTCTCCTTGTATGAGATGAGCTGCTCTTTTCTTGATGCTTTAAAATTCTGTGTCTTTTAACAGTTTGGCTATGATGTGCCTCAATGTAGAACACTCTTTTATGTTTGTCCTTTTTGGAGTTTGGTGGGTTTGAGTTTTCTGCCAACTCTTTCCTTATTCCTTCTGGAACAGCTGCCAGCATATTGATTTGTTTGATGGTATGTTTTAAGTTCCATAGGTTTTCTTTACTCTTTTTCATTCTTATCTTTTCTCTTTTTCTTTCTCTTTTTTTTTTTGGTTTTTCTCCGGTACCGGGAACCGAACTCACGACCTTGCACTTGCCAGGCAGGCGCTTTTGCCGCTGAGCTAAATCCCCAGCCCCTCTCTTTTTCTTTCAAATGACCTGTCTTCAGATTCAGAAATCCTTTCCTTTGCTTGATCAAATCTGCTGTTGAAGCTCTGTTGAATTTTCATTTCTATCATTGTATTCTTCAGGTCCAGAATTACTGGGTTCTTTTTTATGTTTTCTCTTTAACTTCTCATTTTGTTCTTTTTTTTGGGGTTTTTCTCCGGTACCGGGAACCGAACTCACGACCTTGCGCTTGCCAGGCAAGCGCTTTTGCCGCTGAGCTAAATCCCCAGCCCCTCATTTTGTTCTTATATTATTTTCCTGGTCTTATTAAATTGTTTGTGTGTATTCTCTTGTACCTTGATGAGTTTCTTGAGAATGATTATTATGAAGTCATTGTTGGACAGGCAGTCAGATTTCCATTGATCGATCAATTGATTGATTGATTGGAAGTTGATTATGCTCCTTTGGTGGGGTCCTGTTTCCTGGGTTTTCACTTTCTGTATCCTGGGTTGGCGTCTGTACATCTGAAGAAGCAGTCACGTCTTCCAGACTTGCAGGGCTGTCTTGAATAGGAAAGTTCTTCACATGGGGAGCTGGGGAGCACATGGGGACACTGGTTGGGGGCTGTCTAGGAGCCTATTGTTGCTCTAGGCATAGTGGGAGAGGATGCCAAGGGAGGGGCTTGCCAGGGCACTGACTGGGGATAGTGTTGAGCAGGGGTATTTCACTGCGTTACTGAGCAATGAAATCTTTGGGGAATCTGTGTGGCGGCAAGAGTTGTTGAGTTCTTAGGTGCCTTGGCCAGCTGCGTGCATGCTGAGTAGGCAGGAGCTGGGCTTGCTGCAGGAGGGTGCACTGCCATGTCAGAGGCCAGCACTGTGGGCTGTCGCTGGCCCCCGGCAGGCTCGCAGCAGTAGGAGCAGAATGGTGGTGGGAGGCAGAGGGTGGTTCTGTGTGTGGCACCACTGTGCTGGGTCTTAGGATTGGAGCCCTAACAGCAGCCATGGCTACAGCAGGTCTAGACACTGGGATGGTAGAGGCATAGGCAGCTGTGTCCACATACACAGAAGTTGTGGGTCTCGGAGTAGCAGGGCATCAGGAGATCTGCAATAGCCGTGAAGGCTTTTGTTTTCCCTAGTGGCAGTTCTGGGGTCCTCTTGGGAGCAGGCTCTGCCCTGTGAGGTTTTAACCTCACAGAGTGTTGACTTTTTTCTGGTTTTATTATGATGGTTTCCTTTTGTTTCTTTGGTAGTTCTGGAGATTAAACCCAGGCCCTGGTTATGCTAGGCAGGCATTTTACCACTGAACTACATCCCCAGTACTGAACAGTGGTCTTTTTAAGAAGTTTAAAAATGTAAGAAGTCTTTCATATTTGCCATGCACTTATTATTTCTACTACTCCTCATTCCTGTATGTCCATCCAGGTTCCTTCTGACATCATTTTCCCTCTGCCTCAAGGACTGTCTTTAACACTCTTTGCATGCAGATCTGCTGATAATGAATTTCTGCTGTTTGCGTCTATGAGATGTGTTTAGATTGCATTACTTTTGAAAGATGTTTTTGCTGGATATGAAATTTTTTATTACTTTCTATCTTTTGGTACTTTAAAACTGTTGCTCAGTTGTTTTGTCCTTTGTATCATTTTTGACAAGAAATCTTCTGTGACCATCATTTTTGTTCTTTTCTATGTCCTATGTGATTTTTTTTCCTTTTGGCAGCTTTACATTTTTTCTTTTAAAAAGTAGCTTACTGTGTGCTTTGGCATAGTTTTCCTCCCATTCCTAATTCTTTGTGAGTTCCTTGTGCTTCTTTGCCCTGCAGGTGTGTAGTGTTCATCTGATCTGGACGATGTTCAGCATTGCTTCTTCCAATCGTTTATCCTCTCTCTCCTTTGGGGACTCTGACGGCAAGCAGCTCGCAGGTCACTCATGCTGCTTTTGAGTTGTTCTGCTCTCTGTGCTTTCTCTTTTGTTTCTGTAGCTGTGTCTCAGAGTTTGCTGACCTCTTCTGTCTACTGTTAATCTTATCCACTACTAGACATGGTGATTTTCCTTTGTAGAAATCAATTTCAAATGATTTTGTATCTTCCATGGCTCCTCTTAGTAAGTTCATTGGCTGACACTAGAGGCCAATATCGTATTTCTAATTGAAATATACTTCCAATGGAATATACTTTCTAATTGAAATATATTTCTAATTGAAATATAATTTAACAGAAATATACTTGCACAGTAAGACTGAACCAGAAGTTGAAGTCTTTGGTTTAATAGTATCATCTTCTTTTCCATTCCCAGAGTGAGACCTATCTTACAGTTTTAGAACGACTTTGTCTTTGAAAATAAAACAATTAGGGCTGGGGATTTAGCTCAGTGGCAAAGTGCCTGCCTGGCAAGCGCAAGGTCGTGAGTTCGATTTCTGGTACTAGAAGAAAGAAAAAAGAAAATAAAACAATCAACAGTAAGCCTATTTACATTAATCCTAAAAGTAATGATGTTTAAAATGATTGCTTTTATTTTTTGACACTGTCTTTGGGAAACTGATTCAAAAGTCTGATTTAGAGAAGGGAGTTTAAATACCTAGTTACATTAATAATTTAATAATTTATACTAAAAAAAAAATTTATACTAACCTTTGAGTCCAGAGACAAAAAAAATCCTACTGTTTTAATAAAGACAGTGTAGGGCTGGGGATATATCTCAGTGGGATAAGCGCCTGCGTGGCAAGCACAAGATTGTGAGTTCGATCCCCGGTACCACCAAAAAAAAAAAAAAAAGTGTAATTTCTTTGTTTTTATAACTAAATATCTGTGTCTTTTTAGCAGCCTCCCATTAAACTCATGAGTACTGTATCAGCCGTGTGTCACAGGGCAGCACATGGAGCTTCCTGTGAAGCTGTGGCAGTGATCCCCATGCCCAGCCCTCTTGAGTGCTCTCCTACGACTGCTGGAGTGGTGGGGACACGAATGTGCTAACTGAACGTAGGGGCTGACTTAGGTGGGCCGAGCCTATGAATCTGTTGACTCATGCTGGAGTGGAGTAACCAGGTCTTTCTTAATGTGAGCTTTTGTTCTGCCCACTCATTGTTTCAAAGGTATGAATAGGAGATTGTTATGCAAAGAATTACACAGGAAACATTTTCTGTTGAGCCCTGGAGCTGGTGCAGCTTGTCATGAAGGATGCCTTACCCCCATAGATGACCTCGGCCTTGCTGATGCCTTGCTGGTAAAGCCTTACCTGACGTATAGCACACTTAACTTTTCACAAAGCTAATTTCTGACTGGATATACATTAAACATTTAGATATCTGATAATGGAATCCTTCATACTAGCATTTTAAAATTTACTGTCTTAAGGCTCTTTTACCTTCTTCAGAAATACAGGTTTGAAGTATGACTCCTGTATAATAAGTGCTATTAAATTAAGGCTTTGTCTGAGTATTGTTACTTTTTGTTAAGTTTTAGTACTTTCAATTTGAAAAGTGTGTTTTTTTAAGATGATAGCTACTCTTGATTTTGAGATTTATTTTTTTAATACAATTTTATTTATTTTGTGGTGCTGGGGATCAAACCCAGGTCCTTGTGCATGCAGCGCAAGAACTCTACCACTGAGCCACATCCCTAGCTCTGAAAAGTGTGTTTTACAATTTATCACTGTGACAAAAACCTTGACCATGATTTTAGAGAAATGATTTTGTTATTGTCTAGTCTTTGTAGATTTTCAGAATTAAAGAGCTATGTGACTTTTCTAGAATAATTTGTTAGTCAATATCAGTAGATTTTTTTAAAAAAATAACATTGAAATAGCAGTGTCCTCAGCACCAGTCCCTTTGAGCTGGTGTTTGTTTAGTTCCTCTGTGCACTGCTGGGAGGCCATGGGTGTCTGCCCGAGACCTTCCTAGAGCCCAGGGATCTAATGGGAGACTGGCAGAATGTCCTTGTTGGGGTTGGACGCTGACTTGGTTGCCACCTGCGCAGGCCCCATCCAAGCTACCCTTCCCTGCTGTTCCACCCACGCCTGTGCTTACTTGGTGCCTGCCCCTTTCTCACAGTAGAGGCACAGGCCGTGGCCAGGATGCTTGAGTGACCACAGCACATACCCATGGCTTCTGGTGTGGAATTTGTACACTGGGTGGGTCCCTCAAGCTGGTCATTGAACTGTGCGGAGAAAATATTAGACCTTATAGGCACTTTACTGTTACAACTTCTAAAGTGCTCTGTCTGTATATACGTCAGTGAATGGTACATACGTACTGGTAGTTTGTGAGTATTAAATACAGTGGGTGCTGTATGGAAGGCTTTGAGAGCAGGTAGGGCTCCAGGGGAGCTGCAGGGGTTTCTGTTGTGGCCCCTTCGGTCCCTCCACAGATGAGCCTGGGGGACGTAGAAGTCTGCGCACGTGCATACCTGTGCTTTAGCAGACAACCCAGGCTCTCACCAGAGTGTGCGAGGGTCCTCGGCTCTGAAGGTCAGTAAACTGTCTGGGGTGTCTGGGCTCCCATGCTTGTTTCAGTAGGGTTGTAACTTATTTACAGGTAAGTAAATAAGATAACTTGCTAGGTTCAATTAAATGCAGCTTTATTTGAAAAATGAAATTTACAAGTAGATATCTGTTACTTTTAGCAAAGAAGGTGTGTGAGGCTTACAGCTGAGAAACTGCAGCCAGGATTGTTGCCATCATCTTAAAATGATGTGGCAAGTGCTGTATACTCTCCTGTGTCTGGGTTTTAACCTTTCTTAAAAGGCATTTTATTCTACGTTTTCACCAGTCTTTTATTGTTAAAAATATTTGGGGACCATCTTCAGGTTCACCTGCATAAGTCTGCGGCTGGAGGGACAGCAGCACATTCTCCTTACAGTCTGCACAGGGAGGCTCCCACTGCCTGTGTCAGTCCTGGGGGCTTGGGGTGGAGGTGAGCATCAAGGTCAAGCCAGCTGAAGCTGTGAGATTGCGTCAGAGGTGCTGGGGACATCAGCTGAGGTCGGCAGAGGTGTTTAACGTCCTACTGGCAGTTCCTCCCAGCATTCTGGAGTTGCATTTTGTAAGGCCCGGTGTAGCTTCGCAGTCTCTCCCTTGAACACTCAGGACTGTCTTGTTCCTCACTCACCTGACCTCCCGATTGTTGGGATTTATTTCCCTGTCAGTGATTAGGAAGATCTCTCTTCCATATTCTTTCCAGTGAGTATTGGACCTGGGCATATGCTCAGTAAATGGAGTAAGTGTTTAAACTGTTTCTAAATAAAAAAGATTTAAGAATGTGCGTGGGGGGTTTAAGTGACTGCAGCGCACGTGTGGTGCAACCCCACTGCATTTCCCACTCGCCCTTTTACTTTACAAACTTAGCATTGAATTCAAGTTAGCAGTGCTTTGCATGGGGAGAGATTATTATATTTATTTGCTCATTGATGTAGTGAACGTGGAGAATATGTAAGGTATTGCTGTGGAGCATTGGGAGTATGAGTGGAATAGTCACTGTTCTCACAGAGTTTATAGGGGGAGCAGGCAATAAGCAGGTCCAAAGGAATCAGGAAAATGTGCTCTGCAGAAACCTAGCTGGGAGCCAAGGCCCTGCCGGGAACAGCTGTCTGCGGAATGGGGCTCAGCTCTCCTCGCCAGGGGACTGGCAGGCAGCAGCGGGGCTGCAGGAGTGTGGGCTCAGGCGGCCCCTTGGCAGGACTCTGGTTTCCTGTGACCAGGTGCAGCCACCTTGCTCTGGTAGGCACAGTCACCCGTCCTCCTGGGGTGAGCAGCAGGGAGCGTGAATTCCAAGCCATGGCCAGGGGTGCTTCCGGTTACTTGCCTCCTACATGAACTAGGTCAGGGCCGGCCAGTCTGTAACAGTGACGCCTGGTAAACTGGGACCGTTCTTTAGAGCATCCCAGGAGCAGAACTGAGGAAGCCTGCAGGATTTGATCTGAGGAGTACTTCACTGTGTAACAAACTGGTTTTACTAAGGGCTCTGTTATTTTTCTTTAACAGGAATCACTAGGTTTGACCTACTTGGAGACTTTGGAAGGTTTAATTGGCTGGGCAATTTCTATATTGTCCTGTCCTACAATTTACTCTTTGCCATTGTGACAACATTGTGTCTGGTCAGAAAATTCACCTCTGCTGTACGAGAAGAACTTTTCAAGGCCCTAGGTAATCCTGAGGGTTATGGGTATTTCTCTTTCTGCTAATTAATGACCATGCATTACATTTTCAGTTAGCAGTAAGTCTTCATTCAGTTTCTAAATGTGTACAACCTTAGATGTCAAATTCTTGACCATCACTCATGCAGAATCATGTCAGTGATTGTATTAAAACTGTTGTAGGCTGCGAATACATTGTTCATGCTTACTTCCACATTAATGCTACACATTTCAAGTTTCATACCTTGGGGCTACCAGGACAATACAAACTGTCTTGGGGTTGGGTTTATAATTTATCATAAAAGAAGGGCAGTCAGTGATTTATTATAGAAAATCTTGACACTGACTCATTTACCTGAGTGGCACTTTAAACGCCTATATATTCCTTGTGGTTTTAGCTGTTTCAAAAGACAACTTATTAATTGGTTCATTAAGGTTCAGTATTCAGATGACTTAAACCATACAAGCAGTAATCAAGCTTCTCACGCTGCTAACCCTTCCCAGCCGTGGTGGTTGAAAGTGTGATAATTGGGAAGAAAAAAAGATTTCAGATTGTCAGCTCAGGCCGTATGAATTTTACTTTGACTGTGCCCTGTGAGAGGGATGGCTGATTGGAGTATTGTCCTGAAAAGAAAAAGCTACATTTTCTTTCAGCCAGAGCCCCAGATAAATTTCATAAATTTTAATGCCTAGGTTTTATAATGCTGGCCGTGTCAAAAGCTGCAGGATGAAGTGGGACTCAAGCAGTTCTCTTGTCGGGTATCTAGAATGAAGCCTTAATTTTCAAGGCTGTTGTAATATTGGCAAGATTCAGCATCCATCGTATCAGATGGACTCCACTCCATTCCCTGCAGCGGCTGCTGTGAAGTCGGCAGCCGGCCTGGATCCTGCTGCTGGGAAGCGCTGTTAAAGGAGTAAGCGGAGCCCTGGGCAGGCAGAGCTCCCTGTGCTGGGTCAGCTCTTAGACCACAGAAGCAGTGCGAGGTCCGAGAGTATGTGGAACTATCTGATAGTTACTTTCCTTTCGAATATTTTCCACTGTCCTCTGGGATGCTCTTCTGGGGGCAATTTATGCATTGAAAAATTTCCTTTTTAAGTATATGCAGTGTTTGGTTAGAGATCTTAAGCATGACTTCACTGAGAGTCAGAGTTTGATTCTGAAATTTACGTATTCTTTTTCTTTTGAGACAGGGTCTCAATCTGTAGTTCAGGCTGACCTTGAACTCACTTGGTAGCCCAGGCTAGCCCTGAACTCATGGTGATCCTCCTGTCTCAGCCTCCCAAGTGTTGGGATTACAAGCATATGCTTATATTCTTTCTTTTTCTCTGCTTTTTTCTTTTATTATATTCTTTTTTGCCTTTTTTCCCCTCCCCTCCCCTCCCCTCCCTGTTTTATCTTGTCTTGTGTCTTCCTTCTTCTCTCCCCCTTCCTTCCTTCCTGTAGTCTCCCTCACCCCACCCACTGCCGCTGTGTCCGATGATTGTAACAATGTCCAGGGCACAGAGACCCTGGGATATAACTGCCAGGATGGTGGTGATGGAGAGTTGTCTCTGGAGCTCTCTGCAGAAGAGGGACATTGCACTTTCTAAGAGTGGATATTTAGACTGCACCCAAGTTTTACAAGTGAACCCAGTCCATCTTCTGTTTTATAAACATAATTCCACTTCAGTGCAGCCACCTGCTACCTCCCTGGCAAGCCTGGCTTTAACTGTTCATGATGGGGCTGTAATTCATGTTTCGCTGCTGGCCAGCTTGAGCCACTTGTGGTACATTCATGACTGTCCCATGCGTGATCGTATCAGTTGTACCACCAGTTGTATAAGCTGCCTGATGGGACAGTCATGCATGTGCCAGCGGTGAGACAAGCCAGTGGGAATGTATTAATGCTGTTTCCCACCTTCTGACAGCTGGCCACTCCTCTGGTCAGTTAGTGGTTTGGCTGTTCCTGGGACCAGAACTGTTTTTGTTGTTTCTGGATTTTTTTACCCTTCCCAAATGCCATAGAAAGACTGAATTTTACCTTTTCTGTCCTTAAGATATGCAGGTGACAGAACGTTTAAGGTTTGGAGTGCTGTGTTGGTTTAAGAGTGATAGGAAGCTGTCTGGCAGTCAGGAAGATTACCACTTGGAGGGAAACAGGCTTTTTCAACTTAGGTTTTGAGGCTTCAACAAGGTCTGAGCCTCATGGGAATTACTTCCTCAAAATCTTTCTGCTAATGTGCTGCTTATGTATTTGTTTGTCATAGTAAAAAATTTTTTTTGTTGTTAAAGTGCTTGAAGCTTTGGTGGCACCTGAACTCTTCGGTGTTCTGCCTTCCCTTCCTGTGAGGGCGCAGTGCTATTCCATACACACACATAGTATGGCAGAGGTACTATAATATGATAGGAGTTCATGTCATAGAAAAAGGTAGTGATGATTTTTTTATTCTCTGACTTTGAGTTGAGAAGTATTTTTATATTCAGTTTGTTCCTTTGCCATTTCTTTCTTTTTCTGGTAATATTTCCCATTTTTTAAAAATTACATGCTCAATATTTTGGTATCCTTGCTAACATTTGACTCCATGTGCATATGTGTAAATGTCTTTTGAGCAAAAATGAGACCATATCTGCCTCAGGTTTGGGTCCCTGGGATATGCTCTCTGGGATAGGAATGTGTTTGATGGGAGTAGCTTTGTCAGAGGGGAGGGAGAGAAAGCAGGAAGAGGGCTTGTTGTTTGCAGCCTCAGCTGGCCTTACGGGTGGTGATGGTGGTGACCCTCAGAGATCTGCTGAGTCTAGAAGAGCCCCACGCAAACATGTCTGCTGGGCCGTGGAGACAGGCTGTCCTTGGAGGACCACAGTGACTTCCTGCCCAGATGCCCCTTTCCACTCAGGCCATCTGCAGAGGAGCCACTGGTGGGGAAAAGAAATCTTTGGTTCCTAGATTGCATTTGGCAAGATCACAACTTCCACAATGAAATTGCACATTCTACTTGCCAGTCTCTTCTCTTCAGCACCCAGCCTCCTCCCCAGCCACTCAGCAGCACCTTACTTCTTACCATTTCCTTAATTTTCCTGCAGGGCTTCATAAACTCCACTTATCCAATACTTCAAGGGATGCAGAAGCAACCAAGCCATCTGCAAATGGGCATCAGAAAGCACTGTGAGACCCCCCGGTGGGCAAGCATTCTGCAAGCAAGAGCCCCGAGAGGTTGAACTTGTGACATTCCTGCCTGCCAGATGTAGAGTGTTTTCACACTGACCTCGGTGCATGTTTAGGGCCTGGGCCTAGCAGTGTCTTTTTGTTGTAATCTAAGAACTTGGCTATTGCTGATCTTGTTTTTTAAATTTGGCTTTCTGGTAAACCCGATGGTTTCCAGTTCAGCACAGGTTCCTGGAGACATACAGGAAAGCACACGTCTGTGGCTGTGTCATCCTGATGTGAAAATGTGTCAGAAATGGCCAGCCGAGACTTTGGAGGAGGCACTTAGTTCCCCTTGTGTGTTTCACTCCGCGTGGAGACACCTACCCAGAAGGCTCCCTGGCACCAAGGGAGGTTTGCAGGCCTGATGGAAACTGCTTGTAGAGGCCGTCACTGCAGCGGCCACACCAGAACAATAATTGGAAATTCATTTTTTATTTCCTTAAAAAAAATACAGTTTCCGATTTAGATTACAGAATTTTCACTAGACTTTGAGACAAGGAAAAATGTTAAATTCTTTTAAACCCTAAGCCTTGGTGACAAGCCACAGGAGCATCTTCCGTGTTCCTTAAAGGACACTCTGGTGAGTGTGTCATTGTAGTTAAGGGACAGTTGACCAGTGTACGGCTCAGTCTTACCTCTCATAACACAGTTGCCAGTGTTGAGTACACTTGTAACTTAGATTTTGCCTTATAGGCTATATGTACACTCACTTTTTTAAAGCATTATTTTTCAGAAAATCACTTAATTCCCTATGCTTCTATGATGTTTGTGGGAAATGTCAATGCTAAGTGATAGAAACCCATTCTTTCCTCATATTCTTCAGGCTTTGGTTACTTTTATATACACCAGTTTAAGCCTTTGACTTACAAAAGTTACCAGCTCAACACCCAGCGCTTATAGATTGGCATTCTTGATGTGAGAATAGGTTTACACTGTAACATAATCTGATAATCAGCTTTTACATTGTAAATACTCCTGGTTTCCCAACTCTTGAGTCCATTGATCAAAAAGCATTAACATATGCTCTGTGTTATCTCACCCACTAGGATAGGATCCCGAGCGCTATGCATGCAAAAAGACTAGGTCGGCCCCTTAGCACACAGTTCATAGTTATGTGATCTGTATAAGTAGGTATGTTCACATGCACCATGTGTATGGCAATAGGTTGTCTGTGTTCAGACAAAAGTAAAACATTTTTCTAAAATTGTTGAATTTGAAGATATGGGTGGGGGGCGGGGGAGAAATTTATGAAAAATAGGCTGTATTTATTGACATAAAAATTTTCCACGTAGAACCAAACAATAAGAAAATTGGATCTGTACTGTATATTTATAAGTTCCATTGAGATACTTCTAATATATACTTCTGCATTTTCTTCTGAGCTTCTCATCTTTTGAAAATGCAGCTTAGCTTTAAAATGAGTATTCACTTTGTGGTTCTAAGCAACACTCAGCACATGCCACCAGTCTATTGGTGGATTTCTCAGTATAAGACCTACACACCTAGAAACTTAATAAAAGGTCTGCTGCTTTGTAATTTCACTGTTCTGTCTACGTTAGTGTTAATTGCAAGCTTTGATTTTTTTTTACTGAATCTTGGAGTCTACACTTCGAGCAGACCAAGTCCAAGGGAGAACGGAAAGATGCTGTGTTCTAAAATCACTTCTGTATCAGTGTCGGGGCACATCCAGTGAAAGAGTTCCTGGGCATTTGTAAGATGTCTGAAAGTTTTTTAGTAAAATATTAAACTTTTCATTGTGTCTCACGGTTTGTTCATTTCAAGGTTTCTTTCCTCCCACGCTTGCGTCAGTCAGCATGTAAAGTGAGTTATAAACATAATACTCGTTGTGCACAACATTACTGCTTTTGGAACAGATGATGAGCATTGCGGGAAGGATGGTTTCTCCTTGGGTCTCAGGTGCCCTCAGTTGCTAGACAGGCAGTCGGCTGTATCCTTGCAGCTTGAGCACCATTCCTGGTCGCAGACCACACCCTGGACTCTTCCTCTGGAGAGTGTCTCCTAATGCAGGTGCTCCACCGTACATATGCTGGGCTGTTGGTACGAGAACTACAGAAGTGCTGCTGGCAGACCGAGTCCTGGTGAGGACACCAGGGGCTTGCCTCTACTGCAGTTGTGGCGCACCAGGGAAGGAGAAGGCAGGTAGACAGTGGCAGGCAGAGCTCCAAACACAGACACGTTATAGAATTGCTGTTTCGTTTTCCTCTGAATGAGGTGCAGTGGTGACTATGTATCTCTCCATTGTACAGGGGCACCATAAACTCTAGTTATAGAGTTTTCTAGGGAGACTAAGCAGATTTTTACTATGAATTAGTTCTGCAATATTTAAGTAAATTATTTTACAGTTACAAATTTTGTAGAATATAACATTTGTATTGCTTTTTACTGATTTTCAGGATACTTCTGAGGTTCAGTATTTACATAGCTTTATGTTGTGTCTACGTAGAAAAAGACCTGCTATAGTAGACTCTGTGGACTTGTCACACCTGCACTGTTAGTTCCTAACACTGCTGCGCTGAGGGGCCATGTGGTGGGTAAGGGTGCAGTCTTGCCGTCTCCCACATGCCTCAGAGGCAGGCATGCACCTGCTTGCCACTGCCTCACTCTGCTTGCTATGGGCCATTACTGCAGCACTGGCCGCAGTGTCACCTGCCAGCACAGGTCCTGTCCTGCACGGCCCCTGTGTGCTTGCTTTTGGTTGGCACAGTGTTGGATGCACACAGGCAGAGCTATTGAAAGATTTTTAAAAATGTGAATGTGAATGCACTCCCAAGTATGTAGACCGTAAAAATCTGGTATAATGTTACTTTTAAAAATGAATGGACACATTGGTAAATTGTTTTTGTTTATGAATTGTTTTGCTTGCAATTGTTAGTCCTGTTTATTTCTATGGGATGTTTCTAGTGTGACTTTTAAACTACCGTAGCAATTAAAGTTTTGCAAAAAGTAATTTCATATTTGGCTTATAAATACATATGCTTTTAGCTTTCAATATTATCGCAGCCCATAATCTGCAAATATGGCTCAGTGGTAGAGTACTTGCCTAGCATGTGTGAGGCCCTGGGTTCAATTACTAGCACTGGAAAAAAACATTATCGCTAAAATTTAAGGGTGTTTATAGGGTACTTCTATTTGTTTTTTAATTTTTATTTTAAAGAGCATAGTAAAAAACAGCAAAATACAAACACAGCAAAAACATTAAAAATGATACAGAGTTTCAAACCAAATGATTGGGATTAACAGTGGTTGTTATATTACATATTGTTATCTTCAGTGAAGTTGCTCAGATTACCAGGTGTAAGAACAGAAGATTGATCAAACCATTAAAGAGAATAAGAAAACAATTTAAAAAAAAACATTAGAGACAGTACAGAGTTTCACTAGACAAGATGGTAGGAATTCACCAATGGTTGTTATATTGCATATTGTTGTCTTCATATCAGTTGCTCAGATTACCAGATATAAGCATGCAAAATTGGTCAAAATATTAAAAAAAATTAAGCATTAACTGTTCCTTTCAGTAAACCACCAGACATAAGCCGTACAGTTCTATATATCTGTGTCTATATATCTCTCTATATATTTCTTCTTTTTTACCTTAGTTCTTTTTCTTCTTTCCCTCATTCCAGTTCCTTCCTTTGGGCAATTTCTTTCCCTTTCTTATTATCTATTGTGCATTTTGGGTTTTATTTACTCTTTCATGTTCTTATACTAGAGAGATTATGATATTTACACATGTGGGTCCAATTTATTTCACTTACGAGTATGGTCTCTAGTTGCATCCATTTAGCTATAAAAGCCTTGAGTTTATCTTTTTTATAGTTGAGTAATACTCCATTGTATAAAAATACCACATCTTTTTTATCCATTCCTCAGTTGATGAGCATTTGGGTTGTTTCTAAGATTTTTTTTTTGTCTTTTTGAGACAGGGTCTCACTATGCAGTTCAGGCTGGCCTTGAGCTCACTTTGTAGCCCACGCTGGCCTCGAACTCACAACCATCCTCCTTCCTCAGCCTCCTGAGTGCTGGGATTACAGGTGTGTGCCACCACGCCTGGCTGTTTCTAAGATTTAGCTATGACAAATTGCACTGCTATAAACATGGGTGCATGTACATTGCTGTGGTATGATGTTTTTAGTTCTTCTGGGAAAATACCCAGAAGGGGAATAGCTGGGTTAAGTGGGACTTCTAATCCTAGTTTTGTGAGGAATCTTCAAACTGATTTCCACAGCGGTTTCCCCAATTTATGCTCCCACCAGCAGTGGAGAAGTGTTCCCTTTTCCCCATAGCTTCTCCAGTATTTGTCATTGGTTGATTTCTTAGTGATAACCATTCTTTCTGGGGTGAGATGGAATCTCAGTGTTGCTTTAATTTGCATTTCTCGAGTGACTCATGATGTTGAACATTTTTTCATATATTTATTTGCCACTAGTATTTCTTCATCTGAGAAGTATATATTTATCTCAGATGCCCATTTTTGGCTTGGGTCTTTGACTTTGGGGGGCCTGACTTTTTTTTTTTATGTTTTTTGAAATTTCTTTTAAAAGAAAAAGAAGGAAAACCTATTAACAAACAGATGTCCATTTACAAAATAGCATAAGAACAATACAAGCAGTACTGAATCACAGACAAAGTGGTAGGAAATTAACAATGGTTGTCGTACTATGTATTGATATCTTCACAGTGGTTTCTCAGGAAAACAGAGATATGCAAGATGGATCAAATAAGTAATCATTAATTGTTCTTTTCAGTGAAGCGATAGAAGTCAATAGTACAACTATGTTAACTATCCTGTATATACATACATACGTAATTTCCCCTTCTTTTCTCTTTTCCCTCATCCCAGTTGCTTTTTACTTTTGAGCATTTTCCTTTCATTTCACAATGTCTGTCATACCTCCTAATTTTTATTCACTGAGGTTCTTAACACTAGTGAGACAATACGCTGCTTACACATGGAGGTCTGGTTTATGATTTTTAAAAATTATTTATATATTCTAGATAGAAGTCCTTTGTCTGAGGGAGAGCTGGCTAAATTTTTTTCTCAATTCGTGGGTTTTCTTTTTACTCTGTTGGTGATTTCTTTTGATGTGCAAAATTTTTTCAAGAAGATAAGATCTCAGTTGTTAATTCTTTGAAGTATTTCCTATGCAGCTTGGTTTTTGTTCATGAACTCTCTGCCTACCCCTATGTCTTTGAGATTTTTGCCTACTTTCTCTTCCAGTAGATTTAGTGTTTCTGTTTTGATATTTAGATCTTTGATCCATTTTGACTTTAGTTTACTGCATGGTGATAGACATGGGTCTAGTTTTAGTCTTTGGCATGTGGAAAGCCAGTATTTCCAGCACCATTTATTAAAGAGGTTATTTTTCTTCCAGTGAACATGTTTGGCCACTTTGTCAAAGATAAGGTGGCTGACTGTGTTTGTAGCTGTGTCTGCATCTTCGAATCTGTTCCATTGATCCTCAGGTCTGTTTTTTTGCCAGTACCATGCAGATTTTATCACAGTAGCTTTATGGTATAATTTCAAGTCAGGGATTGTTGATGTCTCTTGCCTTTCCTGTGTTGCTCAGGATTGCTTTTACTATTCTGGGCCTCTTCTGGTTCCAGATGAATTTTAGGAATATTTTCTCTAGATCTGTGAGGTATACTAATGGTATTTTAATTGGGATTGCATTGAATTTGTACGACAATTTTGTGAGTATGGCCATTTTCACAATGTTGTTTCTTCTTATCCCTGAGCAAGGAATATCTTTCCATTTTCTGAAATCCTCTTCGATCTCTTTTTTCAGAGTATTATAATTTTCACTGTATAGATCTTTTACTTCTTTTGTTAGATTGATTCCTAAGTATTTCAGTTTTTTGGATGCTATCATAAAAGCTGTGGTTTCACTAATTTCTCACTCAGCCTGTTTGTTGTTTGTGTACAGGAATGCTGTTGATTTTTGAGTGTTGACTTTGTATCCAGCTATGCTACTGAATTTGGTTATTGAATCTATAAGTCTTTTGGTGGAGTTTTTGGGGTCTTCTATGTAGAGTATCATGTCATCTGCGAGTAATGATAATTTTACTTCTTCCTTTCTTACCCTTATTCCTCTTATTTCTCTGTCTTGTCTATTTGGTCTGGCTAATATTTCCAGAACTATATTGAAAAGGAGTGGTGACAGTGGACATCCTTGTCTTGTTCCTGATTTTGAAGTGAAAGCTTTCAATTTTTGACCATTTAGAATGATGTTAGCTGTTAGTTTGTCATAGATGGCTTTTATCAGATTGAGGTAAAGACCATCTATTCTTATTTTCTGTAGGGTTTTCATCATGAATGATTGTTGGACTTTATCAAAAGCTCTTTCTGCATCTATTGAGCTGATCATGTGATTTTTGTCTTTGGCTCTGTTGATATGGTGTATTACATTAATTGATCTGTGTATATGGAACCATCCCTGCATTCCTGGGATGAATCAATCCCACTTGGTCATGGTGTATAATCTTCTTGATGATTTGTTGCATTGTGTTTGCTAGTATTTTATTGAGAATTTTTGCATCTATATTCATTAGGAAGATTGGCCTGTAGTTCTCTTTTTTGGTTGGGTCTTTCTCTGGTTTTGGTATCAGGATAATACTTGCCTCCAGGAATGACTTGGGGAGAATTCCTTCCCTTTCAATTTCATTAAAGAGTTTGAGAAGAATTGGCATTAAATCTTCCCTAAACTTCTTGTAGAATTCAGCTGTGAATCCATCAGGACCTGGGCTTTTCTTCATTGGCAAGCTTTTTATTACATTTTCAATTTCACTTGCTGATACAGAGTTGTTCAGGATTTTTATATCTCTTCATTTAGCTTTGGTAATCATAGGTATCTAGAAATCTATGTCCTCTGTGTTTTCCATCCTATGTGAGAGTAAAGATTTTCAAAGTAGGTGTTGATGATCTTCGGAATTTCTACAGGATCTGTGGTGATATCATCCCTTTCATTCCTTATTGCAGATATTTCAATTTTTTCTTTACTTTTTTTAAATAAGGTTGGCTAGGGGTTTACCAATTTTTTTTTTTTTCAAAGAAACAACTCTGGTTCATTAATTCTTTGTATTTTTTTATTTTATTTTTTTAGTCTCCATTGCATTAATTTCTGCCCTGAGCTTTATAATTTCCTGTCTTCTTTGGGCTTTGGGTTTGACTTGCTCTTTTTTTCTAGAAGCTTGAGGTGCAGCATAAGATTGTTTACTTGTGCTTGTTCAGTTTTACTGAGGTGGGAATTCACTGGTATAAATTTCCCATTAGGACTGCTTTCATTGCACCCCACAGGTTCCTGTAAGTTGTGTCTACATTTTTGTTTGATTCTACATAGTGTTTATCTTCTTTGATTTCATCTGTGACCCATTGATTGTTCAGGAGGGTGTTGTTTAATTTCCATGTGTTTATGGAGTTTTTGCGATTTCCTTTGTCATTAATTTCCAGTTTCATTGCGCTATGGTCTGATAGTATATGTGAGATAATTTCAACTCTTTCACATTTCCTTAAGCATGTTCTATGTGCTAGTATATGGTGTATTTTAGAGAATGTCCCATGTGCAGCTGAGAAGAATGTGTATTCTGATGTTGGTTGGAACACTCTGTAAAGCTGTACAAAGTCCATTTGTTCATAGATTTGATTTAGTTCTGTTACTTCTTTGCTGATTTTTTTGTCTAGTTGATCTATCTCTTTGTGACAGTGGGGTATTAAAGGCCCCTGTTATGATTGTGTTGCTGCTTGATTTTTCATGTCTGTTAAAATTTGTCTTATATAGTTGGATGCTCCTGTGTTTGGTGCATAGATGTTTGATTGTGACCTCTTCCTCTTGAAGTTTTTCCCTCACAAGTATGTAGTGACTTTCTTTATCTCTTTTAATTGTTCTTGGTTTGAAGTTCATGTTGTTTGCAAACAGAATAGTTACACCTGCTTTTTCTGGGTTCCTGTCACATGGAGTATTGTTTTCCATCCTTTGATTTCCAGTGTATGAATTTCCTTTTGAGTTAAATGTGTTTCTTGTATACAGCATATTGCCAGATTTTGTTTCTAGATCTATTCTGCCATTCTACCTCTTTTGGTGAAATGAGACCATTTACATTGATGGTTATAACTTATATGTACTGGCTTATTTTTGTCATGTTATTTTCCTACTGTTGGTTCCTCTTTTTTTCCTGTGTTTAATTGCTCTGCTTGGTGGTTCCTTTCTGTTGTTGTTCTTGAAGTTGTGGTCTTCTTAAAAAAGCTCTTTTTAGAATATCTTTTATTACTCTTTGTAGGGTTGGTTTGGCACTCATGAAGTTTTTCAGTTGATCTTTATCATGGAAATGTTTTATTTCTCCATTAATTTTGAAGGATAGTTCTGCAGGGTACATCTGTCTGGGTTGGAAGTTGTTTTCTTTGAGGACCTGAAATACTTCACTCCAAGCTTTTCTTCTTTTGATCATTTGTGTTGAGTAATCTGCTGTGATTCTGATGCGCTTTCCTTTATAGGTGATCTGTTTCTTTTCTCTAATAGCTTTTAATATTCTGTTCTTTTGTTGAATTTCTGGGATCTTGATCACTATATGTCTGGGAGTAGATTTATTTTTGTTATGGCTAGTTGGAGTTCTATATGCCTCACATAATTATATGTCCAATTCTTTTTCCATGCATGGGAAATTTTCTGCTATTACTTCCTCAAATAGACTTTGTACATCATTTGTGCTGACACTTGCTGTTTCATTGATACCTATTAATCTTATATTGTTTTTTCTTTGCTTCATCTTGCAGCTATTGAATTGTTATTTCTTGGTTTTCTTGTTATTTTTAAGTGATCCTTCCTTTCATGGTCATTAGCAGTAATGCTGTCTTCAAAGTCTGAAAGTCTATCTTCAGCTTTGTTCAAGCAGTTTTGCCAGCTTTCAGTGGAAGTTTTAATTTCTTGGATATCTGTTTGAATCTGTTTCATGCATTCTAGTTCTTTCCTATATTGTTCATTCAAGGTTTCCATTAATTTTCTGTGTTCCTCTGTTTTCTTTTCTATGTCTTCTTTAGATGTGCTAAGCAATTCTTTTATTACTGTTGTCATTTTTTACCTGAGATTATTTCTGATATGATGTCTTCTATGGCCTGATGGAGTTGTTTCTTTACTTCAGCTGCTATCATTTCAGAAATTTCAGGTGTTTGACTTCCAAGGTCTTCTGTATTGATATCTCCTGGACTTGTTCTGGGTGGGGTGTAGGTCTGCAATTGCATTTTGCTCCTTCGTTTTGTTGTTTCAGAGATCCAGAGATTCCCTGGAGCTCAGCCTCACTCCCAGGATGATGATGTAGTAGTGGTACGAGGACCTACAAGGTCCTTGGTGCTCAGTGTGACTCCCTCGATGGGTGTGTGTGCTGGCGGGGTGCGATCCCCAGTTCCTCCACAGCTGTTCAGGGCTCAGCTTGGCTTCCACTCAGGGGTTCCCAAAGCTGTCCAGGTTTCAGCCCTGTTTCCACAAGGGTGTAGTGTTGGGCAGGTCATGGTCACTCAGGCTCCAGACACTGCCTGGGACCCAGCCCGGTTCCCATGCCAGTGGGGGAGGGTTGAGCACGCAGTCACTGAGGCTGTTGAAGCTGTATGAGGTTCAGCTTGGGTCCCCCAAGGGTGTGGGGTGGGGGCAGGGAGTGGCACCCAAGGCCCCTGAGGTTGTCTGGGGCTCAGCCTGGCTCCCAAGCTGGTGGGGCAGGGGTGGGGCCAGCTCACCTGTGTTCCCGAATCTATCTGAGGTTCAGATCTGCTCCCACAAAGGGGGTGGGGTAGAGAGTGGCCCCCGAGACCCCTGAAGCTGTCTGGGGCTCTGCCTGGCTCCCATGTTGGTATGGGAGGCGTGGGGACTGCTCACTGGCTTTCCAAAGCTGTCTGAGATTCAGCTCAGCTCTGTTTTTGTTATTGAGACAGGGTCTCAGTTTGTAGTTCAGGTTGGCCTTAAACTCACTGTGAAGCCCAGGCTGGCCTCGAACCTGCAGCAGTCCTGCCTCAGCCTGCTGAGCACTAGAATTACAGACATGTGCCTCCATGCCCGGCCCATTTCAGTTTTATAAAGGGCAATAATTTTGGTGAATGTTAAGTAGAGGAAGAAGTGAGTATTTTGTACTGTCTTTTTGTTGTGAGGTTACTAGTAAGTTTCTTTGCAGTCCAAAATACAGCCTCAATATTTGGAAGCATGCATTTTGTCCTACATATTTAGTTATTTAAACCATATTTAGGTTTGCTTTATTTTTCTCATTTCTTCCGTAGAAGGCCAGAGTAGCTCTGCTTGGTCAGGGAGCCTCCCCCAGAGCTCCATGGGTATGCAGTGCCACTAGCACCACCTGGATAACGTGCTGCAGGGCCCACAGGCTGCCACGGACTCCAGTGTCTCTCCACATGTTGCCCACAGTAAAACACACATGGTGTGACTCAGTTCAAACACCAAAGCAGCCAAGACTGAACAGAATGGTACACTTTTTTACTCTGTATGATGCATGTTGGCATTTTCTGTTGTTATTGTTAGCTTTTAAATACTAGATGCAGACCACTAAGTTATTTCCTGACCTGCTAGTGGGTGCTGAATTTCAGTTTGAAAAACAACAGGAATCTGCTTTGAAAAAGGAACGGACATGAAGACCATTTTTGTTTATTTTTTATTTTTTGGCCTTTGATTATTGCTCAGGTAAAATTCATTGCGACAGAAGTATTTATGTAAAGTACTTGCTGTACTACAAGACATGTAATTCAAATCAGAAGAAATTGTGAAGGCACTCAGATGCGATTGTAATTTTAGAGCTAGATGGTGGATTCACATGTTTTTACGGGAGGTCACTCAGGTGAGGAACAAAGCTGTTGAACACCAATGGGTAATTCAGTTAGGGGCACCATTTTCTCAAGGTCAAATATAATCACACTGGGGGGCTGGGGATTTAGCTCCACGGCACAGCGCCTGCCTGGCAAGCGCAAGGTCATGAGTTCGATTCCTGGTACCGGAAGAAAAACAAAAACAAACAAAAATTATATAATCACACTGGAAACTTAGTTTTTCTCAGGGAATCTTTGACACTGTGCCCAGGAGGTAGATAGTGATCAGCAGGGCAGCAGCTGCACTGGGCATGGATGGCACTGAGGGTCCAGATGGGAGCTGCCGGTGGGAGGAGCGTTGTCACCGTCAGGAGGTCCTGGGCTCTCAGGAAGGGTGGCAGTGTCATCAGTGGCAGTGGTGCCACCCCAGCTATTCATATCGACTTGCAGCCATTCTTTCATGGCACATGGAAGGCCTCTGGGAGCACTGCGGATGCCAGCCTTGCTGCCTTGCCATTGCATCTCCGGGGCAGCCCTGGTCCATGCTTTCCTAGCCTGGTGCTGCTGCAGTGTGAAAAGTGGCCTGTTCTGTCCTTGGCTGTCATGCTTACTGTGGACTTCGGAGTGGGGCAGGGGTACGCGTGCTCTCTCCTCACGCGTGGCAGCATCATGGCCGCCCCATGAACAGGAGCCACACCGTGTCTTACAGCTGAGGCACGAAGCTCAGAAGGCTGAAGACCCCATCTGAGGTCACGCGCTCCTGAGCTGCGGAACTGGCCTGCAGTGCAGGCGCTACGGCTCCATCTCGCCCTTTCCAGTCTCTGGTGTTTGGTTTCTTTTTTCCTTCCTTTTTTATTAGTATATATTTGTGATACATAAATGCATTCATTGTAGGGATTGGTGCATGTACATATTATCATCTTGGTCCTCTTTACTTCGCTTCCACTCCCTCCTGTTTCCAGTCTCCTGTTCAAGTTCTCAGGCACCACATGAGGGTCTGGCAGCATCTCTCTGGCCCACTTCCATCTGTGCAACGGGCCTCGGAGCTGCCGGCCCTGGTCACCTGTCTGCAGGGCTTGTGTACCCCGGGAACCTTCCAAGCTCTCTCCTTGAAGTGCAGCTAGCACTTCAGCAGGTAAGTAAATATGTTGAGATGTGCTTCTAAAACGACCCTGTCTTTCACAGATAGCCTGCAAGAGGGGCTCACTGCTTTTAAGTAAAAGGGATGCCTAGTGCAGCGTGGCCTTGCACCACTTGTGAGAAGCACTTGGAGCGTGTGTGCCTGGCCGTTCATGTAAAAAGGCGACCTCAGTCCTCAGGAAAGCTCTGGAAGCAGGTCCTGTTGTGTCACTTTGCAGAGAAATTGCGTAGTACTTGTAGCCTGTGAGCTGGTGGCACCTGCTTTTACCCAGGAGCCCTCTGCAGACACGGCCCAGCCCTGTCCAAGAACAGGTGTCTGCTTCCTTCAAGAATCAACAGAGGTACTAAAAGACCCAAAACATGTTTTAGAACTGGAGCCTGCATTTTCAGTGGTGAGGGAATGGACTCAGAGGATGCGTAGGAGACGTCCAGCCTGACGGTGCAGCTCCTGTACTGTGCAAGGAGAGCTCCTGAAGCCCCAGCTTCACAGGCGTCGGCCTCAAGGTGTCGGACGTCAAGTCCCCTGCTCTGGAGAGGCTCTGACAGGTGCCTCAAGCTGCTGCTGCTGGCTGATAGCACGGTGTGCACCTGCCAGACCCTGCCGGCTGCCGGCTGCGTGGTCCTGCCTGGTATCAGCTTCCCCAGCGTTGCCTCATTAAGCTCGCGTGTGCAGTGTGGGTTGCACCGGGGTTGTGTGACCATCATGACTGCACCATATGTGACAGGACCTTTGGTCCCTGTGCACGTTCTGTACCCTCCATGCCAGGACCAGGCTACCCTGGGCCACACGCCTGCCAGGGCCCTACACGCTGCCACATGGTGAACGTTAGTTCCCACTTTAAATCATCTATTTAAATGTTGTCTTCTAATAACAGTTTTTAGGTAATGTGATGGTTAGCTGTATAGCAGGTTGTCTGAAGGACAAAAGCAAGTTTAAGATGTTTCTAACAGTAGTGTCGTGTGTACATGAGGGCCGGTCCCTGAGGTCTCCTGCAGCATCTTCTAGTTCACATGAGACTTCAGAAGGAGCTCTCACTGGCCCTTATGGAAATAATTCATTTGTTATAATTTCCTAAATCACAGCTCCTTAAGTGACAGTGAGGGTTTTGGGTTGATGCTGTTAGGTTAAAAGCTTGCACCAGCCTTGAGTCCCAGTTTGACATCTTCCTCATGTCTTGTTTGGTTACGCTTGAAGTCTAGACATGTCAAACATTAATTACACCTTTCTTATGTGGCTTTGTACTTGAAATATCAACCAAGTCCAACCCTACAAAAGGCAATAATACTGGCTCATTAAAATGTTTCCCTTGATTTGTGTAATTCTTAAATTTCAGTGTTTAGACGTGTGTGCTGCTATAATTCCGTGTGGCTGCTCTGTGGTGAGCCACGGTCCCCACAAGATCATGTTTCCTCTGCGTGTAACCTTGCTCACGGCCTCTCTCCACACCAGGGGACAGTACGTGTGTGCGTGCGTGTGCACGTGTGCTTGTGCATGTGAGTTTGTACACTGTGTGTCAGCTAGGTCCTCAGTCCCGTGACAGGCTTGTCTCTAGTTCCTAACTGCTGCGCACAGACACGGCTTTCTGTACGTGGCTCAGCGCACTGTGCTGCTGTGCCCAAGAGTTAATCATGCAGGTTGAAGCTGGGACTGAGGACAAGTGCCGGCTCATCCCCGTGTCAGTTGCCCTGGAAGATGTGTCCTGTCACGGACTCGAGACCTCACCAGTGTTTCTGCAGTACTGGCCACCAGGCAGGCAAGTACTGAATTGCTTTTCTTTGTATTTTCAATAACTTACAGAGGGACAATTTTGTTATTTTAGCAGCTATTGATATTTATGCTTTCGTGAATTATCATTAAATGTACTTAGTACCCTTATTTTATTAAAAAATTTTATGGGTATTAACTGTGTCTGGTGTGTTGTATTTTCCCTGGTTATCCCATTTTTAAAAACTTGTTCACAATATTTTTTTTCTATATGGAAACTTTAAAGTTTGATGTCAAAAATTTGCATTTTTCCATGCATTTCTTAGTTTTTAAATTTTATTTTATATGCATTTCTTGAGATTATACTTTGGCTGTCCCCATGCCAATATTAAAAAAAAGAATTTACCCATTTTTGTTCCTGACTACTTTGAGATATAATCACATACCATAAAAGTTACTCTTAAGTTATATAATTCGTGCTTAAGTTATATAATTATAGGCATGGTGGTGCATGCCTATAGTCCCAGCACTTGAGAGGCAGAGGCAGGAGGACTGCTGTGAGCTCAAGGCCAGCCTGAACTGCATAGTGAGACCCTGTCTCGGAACGACCAAAAAAATTGTATAATTCATTGTATTAAATACTTTCACGGGGATGGCAGCCATTACTCATCTGTTTCCAGAATACTCTCAGCAGCCCAAATTGCTTTTATAGGCCCATTTATTGTTTCCATAGTACTTCACTGATCCGTCTTGGAAAGGCGTGTCAGGGGCTGTGCAGAGACAGCCGCCTCCACGTCACTGCGCTCTCCCCACTCCCCACACTGGAGAGGCGGCGACTGGCTCAGTCTGCCTGTGGAAGAGCACCCCCGCTCCAGGTTGGAACCAGATCTGCTTCACATCTAGCCCTTAGGCATGTCCGTGTCACCGTCAGCGGCAGGGAGGAGAGGATGAGTAGGTTCCCATGCCATTCTGCCAGCATCCGCATTGGCCAGGGAGGGCCTGCTGAGCCGAGGAGGTAGCACCATGGGATGAGGAAATGGGACCCATGACTTGTGCTGGCAAAGTTTTCTTTGTGGTCTGTGGCCAATTTTTATAAGGGTTTCCTGGATCCTCCAAGATAAGTTATAATATTCAGATCCAGTATCTCTTAACTTTTCTTTCTGAATTCACAAATATTCATAGCGGCTTTATGCATAGCAGTGAAAACCTGTAAGCAGTCCAAACAACCGTCTCCAGAAGCATGGGTAGACACCCCGTGGAATGGACTTACGGTGGAACAGTGCTGTACGTAGAACTCTCATTTCTCAGTCTGTTTATGGTTTGACAAATGAGTCCCAAATTCTCCTTTTTCCTGTTAACTTCTCACAGCAACCCCTTTTCTGATCCAAGCACTGTACAGCTGTACATAAAGATTCATGACAGTTATGCCCTCATTATGGATTGTAACCTTCATTGTTAGGAAATGCCTGCCCCCCACAGGTGTTCTCTTCCTGGACTTGAGCGTGGTTTTCTTACTGCCGCCAATCCAGGGTATGCCAGCACTCAGTGATGCGTGTTAAAGACTAGAGGGATGTGTGAAGAGTAGGCCCCAGGAAAATCTGTCTCCTCTTGCCACTTGGACAGGTGGCCACTACCTGTTAAAAGGGGAGGGGTCACTCCACCACCATGGCCACTGCCCCTGACCAGGAGGCAAGCAGGGCGGGTGTGCTCTGTCCTCCCAGCCCCGCCCTGTGTGCTTCTCAGATGGGTGCTTCAGCATCCAGACAGAAGCCACTGAGGCTGTGGTGTGATGTCCCCAGCCTGACAGGAGAACCAACAGAGTAGTCAGCGGTAGCCACCATTGAAACCATCAGTACCCCTGCCACAAGGCTGCTTTTCCATAAGAAAATCATCTGGTTTATCAACTTTGTTCTCACCAACTTTCCTGAGGACCTACTGCTGCAGTGAGGCACTAATTCCTGTGTTGCCAAGAGCAGAAGTGGACTCTGTCCCTGAACAGGAGATGCACTAGTGGAAAGATACGCAGCGCTCACAGACTCAGCGGGACGCCCAGGAAAGACTGGTGGATTGGTCACAGGCGCGGCCTCCACTGGGCCCACCTACTCTGGGTGCTCCCTGCAGACTGAGGGCGGGGTGTCACGGCGAGACACCCAGACCTCCACCACATGCCTGTGCTCTGTCTGCTCCAGGCAGCAGCTGCACATCCGCGGCTTGGGCCTTCTGAATGCAAACTGGGTTCTGTGGTGCTGCTTCCCTCTGCTGCTTGTTTAGAATAGCAGTCCCCAGCCTTCTGGGCACCAGGGCCAGCCTTGTGAAAGACAGTTTTTCCATGGATGGGGGAGGGAAGTAGTTTTGGGATGATTCAAGCATACTACATTTATTGTACACTTTGTTCATAATTATACAGTTCACCATAATGAACAATCGGAGATCTGAACTTGTTTTCCTGCAACGAGATGGTGCCATCTGGGGGTGATGGGAGACAGTGACACCTCAAGTCTGTTGCTTATGTCCAGTTTATTCTGTAATCTTGTTTTGGCCTGCTTCACGGGGACAGGAAGTTGGAAAGGGAAGCAGGCTTTAATCTCAGGTGTGCCTTGCTTTTTAATCCGGAATGTACAGAGAGTTGCAATTGTCTCAGATACATTTTTAAGGTCATGTCACTTGTGATCTCAAGCAGTTGATCCTCTTCCAGCACAGACAAAGATGACTCACCTGGCTCATTCACAAATACCCTTCTCAGTTTGGGAGTCTTGTCTGGCTGGGAAGTACTGTTCAAACTTTTTAGAGCAGAGATAGCTGATCAGGCACCAGCTGGAAGAAAGAAGGTCTTGGCTCAGTCTCTTCCAAAATCTGCTGATGTTTCAAACATGTTGAAAATCCTAATGTTGACCTGTTGTCCCCAGAAGTGCAGTTTGGGTTTGAATGCAGCTATTTTATCTGCAGACTTGAGCATGGTTTGTATCGTCCCCTGAAATGACAGACTGAGTTTATTGATAAGGTTAAATATGACACAAGAGCTAGTTTTGAGACCCACTGTGTCACTGAAATGTGCTGCCAATGGTGACTGTTTTTTTTTTTTAAAGAAATCTGTGGAGTGGCTCTCGTAACTTAAACACAATGCTCCATTACCTACCCTTAGAAAGATGTTTCACTTCCACGTATGAGGAGATGCACTTGCTCTGCGTCCAATTCCTACAGAGCTATGTGAGCAGATATGAATTAAGGGCATGTGCTTTAATGTGGCTGATAATTTTAACTACATCCTACAAAATGTTCAGGTGACATTTTCAGCTGACCAGAGTTTCTCTACGGATGACACAGTGCCTAGACTCACATTCAGAAGTGACGTCTTTGACCTGAGAAGTGAAACCGGAAACTGTCCGGTCTTGGCAGCCAATCTGTCCATGTGTATACAGACACAATTCAGTTTTCCTGACGATGTAATCATTCGAAGGTGTGAACACTTCTGTAGCTCTGGTGTTGCTTGGCAACAGAGCGTACATAACACCCTCAAGGACATCCTCCTGAAAATATATTGTACAGAACGAGCACCATTGCTTTATTGCCATCATCCATGGACTTGTCAACCCGGATTGCTTACCATGGTGACTCGTTCATCCTGACAGTTGTGCCTCGACATCCTCTGCTGTTCCATCAATTTGTCTAACTATGGTGCTAAAGGAACACATGCCTCCTTTGAACGGCAGCCTCATCTAAAAGTTCCTGACAAATAACCTCAGCAGCAGGCAGGACCAACTCTTCACCAGTAGTAAAGGGCTTCTTAGCTTTAGCAATGCCATTAGTCCCTAAGAATGACGCTCACAGTGCAGATACATTTGATGAAGTGGTGGCCTTCAAACTGCTCCTGTTCTTCATGTTCACGTTTTTCTTTTTATGCTCCAAATGCTGGTCTTTTAAACTAGGGTACTTGGTCTCCATGCGGCGAAGCGGTTTTGAAGTTTCCTGGCTTCGTTTGGATGGCCGGTGGCCACATGCCATATGGAGCGGCTTGGGGAATGTGAACCACCTGTGGCAGTGAGCCTGTAATTTGAGTGAGACTCGTGGTATTATTCTAGTGGTATATGTACCCCATCATTAAAAATGTTTTTTTTTTTTTTTTTTGGTTTTTCTCTGGTACCGGGAACCGAACTCACGACCTTGCGTTTGCCAGGCAGGTGCTTTGCCGCTGAGCTAAATCCCCAGCCCCAAACTTTTAACTTTGGATGTCAGGTATTTTTGTCTCAGCAATGAGTTGTTTGGTTTTTTGTTTGTTTGTTTTGTTTTTCTTCCAGTACCAGGAATCGAACTCACAACCTTGTGCTTGTCAGGCAGGCACTGTGCCACTGAGCTAAATCCCCAGCCCCTTATTAAAAATGTTTGAGCTCATCCTAACAGGCATACCTATTCATAAACTTTATGTATATAGAGGAACCATAATACTTCCATACTGGACCAAACCAGAGTAGTATTTTAAAAGGGTAAGATAGAAATAAACAAATAGGAATTTTAACACGTTGCCTGAAGTGCTGTTCTGAACCTTGGTGTGTCCCTGGTGCCCACTTGCCGGCATCTTGGACCTCTGCTGCCTGCTTCCCACATGGACAGCACTCACTGGAGAGCATCTTTGCACACGCTCTCCCCGCACAGGTGAGAAGATGTTCTGGGGGTGCAGGAGGCAGAGGAGACCTTGAACAGCAAGCTAGAAGGAGCTACAGCTTGTAGTTTAGGTCTCCCAGCCCCGCTCCCTGTACCCTGTCAAGGACTGGGGGGGGCCTTATCTGTCCTGTTTGCTGAGGGCAACCTCACTGTTGCAGCTCTTCTTACTACTGTGCATGCCCAGGCGCCGCTCTAGTCAGTCTTCTGTGCAGTCCACTAACCCTGAACTGAAAATTTTCCACGAAATGATATCCACACTGACTGTGGACTTTTTCTTGTGATTACTCCCTAAACAATACAATGTAAAATTTATTTACACATTGCATTTACATTGTGTTAGGTATTATGAGTAATCTAGGGATGATTTAAAGTTAAGATTGTACAGGTTTTACACAAATGTCACATATGGGGCTTGAGCATGTAAAGGTTTTGGTATCTCATGGGGGGCCTTGGAACCAACCCCCTCAGGACAGATCACTAGAAAATCAGTGTCAGGAACCATCTGATCAAGGGGTTTCCACTATCGTCTACAACGGGCTACTGCTTCATTAAAGTCTGACTTGCCATTTTCTGATGCTGAATACCACAGAATATTTTAGTTTTATTTCCTGGATTTACACATTTGAAGTGCTCAACTACAATAGGAATCTATCACATAGAAATAAAGTGATTATGCAAAATAAGTATGAGGACCAGCAGAGGCTGTGAGAGTCCTATAAATGGGAAACGTCTGGAATGTGTTCAGAATGTTTGTTTTGTAGCCTGTTGGCCAGACACTAGCTATATTTTCAGTAACACCACTCTTCATATTAAGTGATTAAACTCATGATTCTGGAACTTGTTTTTATTTTTTATAGACTAAAGGCTAAAACTAGAGGGGTTGGTTGTCAGCTTTTAAAATCTGGTTACATTTCCTATATATGATATACCTGCCAAGAGATGTGTTCCCAGAGAACAGAACACATGTGGGACTTAACCCTAAACCCACACAGTTCATCCAAAACCCAGGTAAGCTTTTTTCCCTCAGAATTAACCAGTTTTCCTGAGCATGAAGTCAACACTCCAGGATTTTCTTTTGGTAGCAGGCCCGGCAGAGAGGACAGGCATGGAGAGGAGCGCTGTCTCCCAGTGAGAACTCCTCCAAGGCCAGGAGGCAGGTGTGGTGGAACAGGTGTGCACAGGACAGCAGGACGGTGGCTCGTGGATGCCGGCCGTCTCCCTGCAGCCCGAGCGGGGTCAGGCAGATGGAGCACTCAGAGATCTCACGGTGAGCGGCCTGCAGCACAGGGCGGACACACATTTTATGGGGGTGGCAAGTGCCTTCCTGGAGAGAGCACTCAAACGGAAGTGACAGCTGTGCCGGGGGCTGGCTTTCCAGTCACACACGTGCACACACAGTCACTCCTGTGAAACATGGAAAGGGGTGCTAACCCGCCTGTGATGAGCAGTTTTAAGCAAAAATACTTTCTAATGTGCTCATCACTAATATACTTTCTACAGTTAAACACCAAGATGGAAATTTTTGAAATACTTGGCTATGTAACTGATAAACTTCCTTTGGAAATTCCCTAGTATGATGTCTTAAATGTTTCAACGTCTTGGCTTCAAGTGCTGAGTCTGTCTCCTTCTTCCAAGCTGCCGCATGTGCAAGAGGCAGGCAGGCCAGAGTCACAGGGAACCTCCTCCAGGAAGGTACTGGGCACGGTCTCTTCCCGCAAGTCTCATCCTTCACAAATCACCATTCAGCCAGAATCCCGCCATCTCCACACCAAGAGACCTGAGCAGGCCTCTCTGCTCACAGTAAAGGCCAGGGGCCACACTGAGCAGGCGCAGTCAAGCAGGGCCCCTCCCCCAGCCCACGGGTGATGGGCGAGGGCTGGACCAGGCTGCCGGTCCCAAGCCTACCTGCACTTGGATTCTCTCCCAGTCCTCATCTGTGAGCTCATGGCCACACTTTTCGTCCAGCTGCTGAAGAATGCCTCGATTTACGGCCAGGCAATGGTCAATTTCTGCAAAGAGCTCTTCTATGTCGGTGTTGTAGGAGCACAGTATGCGGTGACTGATCTGCAGGAACTGAGAAGGGCAGAGCAGGAGCGGGGCTTAGCCACCAGGAGGGCCTCTCAGAGCGTGAACGGGAGAGGGGCTTTCTGAGGCCTGACCACCTGTCCTACTACCTTTCCCCAAGTCTCTGTCTCCCAGGGATGCTTTTTAGAGAAACAGGCCTACCTAGTGAATCGGCTGAGAGTGCTTTGCCCCAAGGTGCACACGTTGGCCTTGCGAATGCTCTAAGGCAGCCACGCTCCACACCAAGGGTCCCTGAGGACGCTTCCGTGTCTGCAGCAGCGCCCTGGTTTCTGTTCAGAGATCACCTTTGCAGGTCACCTTGTCAAACACCGAACACCGTGTTCCCCACTCCCTCTGAGCCCTCCCACGCTGTCTCTTTGTGGAACTACTGCTTGCAACATGTATTTTAACAGAACATTTGATTTATCGTCTCTTCCCTCCCCACTCAGGCGGAGAGCCCGTCCCTCACAGGTGGGAAGGAGTAAATGCAGGAGGCCGCTGTGCTCACAGCGCTGAGGGCAGAGCCTGCGCTCGGCAGCCCTGGCCTGCGAACTCCTCCAGTGCCAGCCCCAGAGCAGCTCCGATGTCTCGTTCATGCTGCTGCCCACGGCTTCCTTCGTACTGCCTCACAGAATGTCACTTTCACACTTACTGACAACGCACACTTTCCCCTTAATTTAAAAGAAATTAAAAGCACGTTTAAAGGAGAAAAATCATGCCCTTTATATGTAATATAAGAAAATATGTTTTATTCAATCTAAATTAAATGATTTTAACTTTATCTCTTCCAGGCATTGAGTGGCGAATGACAAAAGAATCAAAACAATTTCTGTAGGGGCTGGTTGTTAAAATGGTTTGGGCATTGCTGAGCTATTATTTAACAGGTGCTTTACCAGCCCCGCAGATCAAAGAGCGCGCTCGCTCCTGTACCACTGCAATCCAGTGGGGAAGCCCGCACTGACAGTTGAATGTGCTGCTGCTGAGGCAGGAGGGTTGGAATCCCCAGGCTCCTGGGAGGAGCACCAGAGGGGACAGGAAGGAGGAGAGATGCCACGCAGGGTGGCGAGAGCGAGGACCCTGTCACAGAGCCTGGGCTGCCCCAGCTTTTGCCCTGACCCTCTCTGCCCTGCAGTTCCAGTTCCCTGAACACTTCCCCATGTAATCTGCTTGATCAAAAACTTCCCATGGCCCCTTCATCTTTGCGGCCCACCAGCCTTCCCTTCCATGCTCTCCTGTGAGCGATCCGGTCAACTCGCTTACTTGGTTCTGTGAACAATTTCTCTTTTTCTGTTTCCTTCATTCAGTGAATGGCTACAGGAAATTGTACTCAGCCTCTCACATACACTTCTGGCCCCTCCACCTGCTGACTTGTGTTATCTTTTTTGTGTGTATTTCTTATCTCTTCAAATGAGTGCCTTAGATTTGGGGGAGCACCTGAGTCCTCTTTGTAAGGCCCTTAGCATTCAATAAAAATTTAGGTTTGTAATAGATTAGAAATAAGGACAAATATATGCCCCAAGTGTACATATTTGAAAGGAGTGCAGTAGAAATTCCTTCTTGGAGGAGGGAAAAAAAAGAGCAACGCTTATCTAGAATCATTTTGAAGTTACTTCCAAAATTCAATAAAATGTGTTAGCTTATGATCATAATATTGATGTTAGCTTACTAAATATAGTGAAAATGCTTCAGTATATATTTATGGGATGATATCTCTAAAAGTGAACTGATACGACTGTTCTTGTAAGTCCAAGTACTCCAAGGTTGGCAGGGGAATGTCTGGGGCTGGGGCACCGCTCGGCGCGGTGTGTGGTCAGCGTGCTGAGGCGCGTAGCATGCCCGTTCTCAGCACCAGACCGGTATTTTTTAACCAACATATATTGACCGCCTGTTGTGGTCACTTCCAAGAAATTTCCGAAATGCAGCTACTAGTAAATATTTCTGAAATGTCCAGTTCTTCTGTACTCAGCCTTCTGCTTTCCTGTATCTTTCCTTTACTTTTTATGTGGGTTTGTCGACCTTAGTAGTTAAAAAGGCAAGAAGTATGCAAAAATACTGACGACTGAGTTCTGGTTTTTAAACTCATAGTTAATATAATGAATTCTACATAAACAGGTAAAACACATAAAATTAAAAAGAATCAATTTTAAAAAGAATAAATGTCTTAATACATTTTTCCTTTTAAGTCTCATATTTCAGATATTTGATAAATTAGGTAACTAAGGGTTTGGATCATTGTTATGTAAAGCAATTACAGGTCATTTACAAGTAACATACTGGCTAAACATTAAAAAAACACACACTAACAAAAGTACCCAGGTGAACTTTGTCTACCCAGGAGGCGTCTTAAGTGATCCATCTTGATGTCAGCAAATTGCTTACTAATGTGTTGACTTACGCCACCCTCAAAAGCAAAATGAAAAGCCTGGAATTTACAGCATATCAATGAATCAGTTGATAAGCTTTTACTAGTTTAATATCCTCCCAGTCTTGCTGCCTAGAGCCACTTCAAGTTAGCAACAGAATGTTTGCCATCTCTATGTGATAAAGGAAGTCAAAGGACTGAGCAAACTTGAAGACCATTATGCTGTTTGGTGAGATGGAAATGAAAAAGCTGGAGCAGCCCAGGGGCTGGTGGGCGTGGGAGCAGGCGCCCCTGAAGCACAGCCTCTGACAGATCACTAACCTCACCTTTGAAACAATGCTTGGGACTTTAGCTGGGTGGAGATAACATAATGCATTTGAAAAGTTCTAATTGCACCAATAAAAGACCATGCCTCAGTTATATGACATATGCTCGCAGAATTTCCAGATAAGGATCAAAGGCATTCAAGGACCAGCCACTGAGCTCTGGGCAACTCGGAGCTTTCTGTACACAGTGCTGGTGGGAATTAGTCTAACAGCTTCATGGCCTTTCCAGGCCTCTTTGATCTGAGTTCCCAAAACCTGTGTGAGTGAGTGTACCAGGACTACTGTATCGTCTCCAGACAACTCAAACACCCTCTCTGACAAAGGCCTTAGGGACTGAACTTTAATTCTCTGACACTTAAGGATACAAAACTCAACACTGACCTTTTCCGTTCTTCCCAGGAGACTTAGGCACGCTAAAAAGAACCTACATTGCAGCACTAAGTCGCGTTGCTGTGGCCCAGTCTTCTTAGGAATGTATGTGTCAGTGGTATTTGAGAGCAGAGCAAATGTGGGGAAAGTTCCCAGCGTACAGGAGCATCCCCGTAGGCAAACGGTCCCTCTGTGCTATTAGTTAATACCCAATAGATGCATGAAAACCAAAGGGAAGACTTCAGCTCCTGGGGTTACGGGAGGAAAAATGCAGGACCACAGCTCTTTCACAGGTAAAACTGAGGCGTGAGAACAGAATGGCCTTCGCTTATCTCACCTGGAGTATTAAAACAACGCCTGCTCTGACCTGCAGAACGCAGAAGGAAGCCAACATTTCCTAATTTATTTTCTAAAACCATCACTGGTTTTAGACATCCTTTCCTTTCCTTCCTACTGATTCAACTTCTTTTTCCCTAAAGGTAATTTATGATTGATTGATGCCAGGGGTTCCCAAGGACAGCAAAGAAGTTTTCACCCACCAGCCAGCAAAGGCAAGTTAAGTTCCAAAGGGAAGTTTTACACAGTTCTCAGTCTGCAGTGACAGCGAACATCCTCGGTGTGTGCACAGGGGCTTCCTACTGTCTTGGTGTTGTCTTTCTTTTGTTAAATGAACTTGGGAGTATATGGTGTTTTGTTGTTTTAAAAATTCTTTTTTGGGAAAATTAAAAGATAGCCGTGACCTTGCTGAAACCCCAACTTTCTCTTACGGTTCAGTAGACCTTAAAGTCTGGACACTTCTGAGATCCAGAACTGAAGTAGGCTGTTCAAGACCAAGGAAAGCCAGCTGCCTTTTCTTGATTTTTACTGACTGGGAGCAGCACTGGGTCCCACATCTATCTATCTTTAACTTTGGAATGTGCCACATCATTATTTTTCCATGTAATTTGCAATTTTAATTTTTTAGATTAAAAATAAAATGAATTTGCATTAATGTAACATTTCCCAATGGTAAGAATGAAGACGCGCATTGGAAGTGTGGCTGGTGGTTTCACATTACTTCCAGTTTAAAAAACTGTTACCATCCCCGAGATGAACTCTGCCACATCTCATAATGCTAGTGACTGCATGGTTTGCCCCATGAAATCTTCAGTTCCTAAAATTCAAACATTAGCTTTGAGCAGTTCACAGATCTAAAGTTCCACACACACTGAAGTTGGGAGCGGGTGGTGAACAGGCCAGGGGACGCGCGGGCCCCTGCTGGGTGGAAGACCTGGCATTTCTGGACCGCTGCAGTAGCGTCACAAGCCGGGTTCCCACCCGAGAGAGCACGGAGGGAACCACTCTGTTCATGCTGGCTTTGGAAGTTATTTTTAATGGATGTTTCGGCAAACCCCGAGAGTGACACTGATTCCTCAGAAGCTAGACTTTATATTTTAGTATAAATTTTGGCCTGAACCATTTCCCGCAGCACAAGGTGAGGACAGATACAGTGGGAGCCCAGGACCAGCAGTTATATTTCTGGGTATCTTAATCTGTTATTTCTAGATTTTAAAGCCTTATTTTACTTACAACCTTATGTTCAACGGTTTTTAAAGGAAGATAATCAGTTTAAACTTTTCTTCACTGAAACATGTTTATTTCCTGACGAAAAGAACAAGACTTTGTTTCTCTGAGGAGAAAAGGCGTTTCACTGTCTTCCTGCGGTACTGTGTGCCGTGAAGCCGAGCTGACAGACGGACAGGCGCTGTGGCAGGTGACAGCGCTTGCTGTACCAGCATGGCCGGGTCTTGCAGCATCAGGAATGTCTATTCGGTGGTAAGCTGTTCTTGTTAGAACTGTCCTCTGCTTTCGATGCTAGCGCGTTTCTTTCCTTTCATTTATGTGGGCTGGGATATAGTTCAGGGGTGGAGCACTTGCCTGGCACGTGCAAGGCCCTCGGTTCCCTTCCTTGTGTCATGTGCGTGCGCATGCAACAGTGTTTAAGGACACATAATCCGGGGGGGCCTGTCCTGGGGGATGTGATATGAAGTAGTGACCCCCCCTTTCAGGAAGGGTCTAAACTTCCTCATATAAATGATCTTCTCCACTGATCTGAAACGTGTGCACTGTAGTCTGAGAATTCCTATATCCTGTGACTTCCTACTCTTCTCTACTATTTCACCAGAATCTTACTCACCAAATTTTTATCTTTGACATTTAACAAGGCTCATTAATCTTTCAATTTTGTTTTTTTTACTTCTTTCTACTTTACTAAACAAACAAGAATTAGCTACTCCTTTGGGAAAGAAAAATTACATTAAATTTATACTATATGGGGGAAGAGGCACTTTATTTATACCCGCCACAAATGTTAATGATTTTGCTCAAGCCTTTCCTTCATCGGAAGAAAAACTTCCCTTGGGGCAGAGCGTGCAGCTCGGTAGAGCCCCTCCCTCACAGGCACAGGCTCTGGTCTCATCACCAGGACCACAGCAAATGCTTTTCTCTTAGTGTACTGAACATTTCTTACAAGTTTGTTTTCAGGTTTTAACTTACCTTTTTTGGGGGGGTGGGGTACAGGGAATCAAACTCACGACCTCAGGCTTGCCAGGCAAGCGCTTATGTTGCTGAGCTACATCCCCAGCCCTTAACTTACCATTCTCACTGTATTTTATGTCTAATTATTGTTGCTAGACAGGAAATGGTTGCTACATACTTTAATTTGGACATCTAATACTTTTAGTTCTGATAATTTTTCAAATGATTTTGTACACATTAGAAAACATAGCATTGCCTGTGTAGCGTATGCAGCACATATCCATCCACGCTGTTTTCCTTTCCTGCAGCCTGGCCAAGTGTGGTGATGTGGGCAGCCCAGCTTTGCTTCTTTGTGGTCCCACTGTTCTAAAACTACGTTTTTAGTTTCTTATACATAGGCTTTAGTGTGACATTTTAGGCGGACATTTTAGCCTGCTTTGGTGCTGTCATGTTAGGGATGGCTGTTAAGTTTGATACTTTTTCAATAAAAATTGAGATGCTCATATGACTTGTGTCATTTAATATTTTAAACTTTTTTTTTGGTTTTGGTTTTGGTTTTTCTCCGGTACCAGGAACCGAACTCACGACCTTGCGCTTGCCAGGCAGGTGCTTTGCCGCTGAGCTAAATCCCCAGCCCCTAATATTTTAAACTTCATGTTTGCTGTTTTATTGAAAGTAATTTCAATTACATTTTCAGCTCTAATGGTACAAAATTTTATATAATATTAAAATAATCTAATAATGGTTTCCAAATACATGGATACCTTCCTTTTCTTTGTGTATTACTGGGTATTGAACCCAGGACCTTCACACTGAGCTACAGTCCAAGCCCAAAGAAAATAATTTGTTTGACACAGAGCCTCACTAAGTTATGATTTTGAACAGGCTGCTTTCAGCCTTGCGACCCTTCTGCCTCAGCCTTCTGCAGTCCTGAGATTACAGACACATATCACTACACCAGGCTGAATACCTTTCTTTTCTGTATATTTTATTCTGTTTCATCTAATTGGTTTTAAGTCTGATGAGACTTTATCTCATAGTTTTTATTTTTAAGACTCTGGTGGTATTTCAAAAGTTTGTTTCTCCCAAGTACCAGCTACTGGTTTCATGAACCAGTTTTGCTTTTTTTTTTTTTTTTTTAAAGAGTTATTTTAAAGGAGTTAATCTTTATAGTTTCTGTTTCCTACACTTAAGAAACACTGACAGGGTATTACTATGTAGTTCAGGCTGGCCTTGAACTCACTGTGTAGCGCAGGCTGGTCTCAAATTCAACACAATCTTCTTGCCTCAGCCTCCCAAGAGCTATGGTTACAGGCATGTGCCATCCCACCTAGCAAGTTCATTATTTTTAATCTTTCTTGCTCAGTAATAACTGTACTGGATGCTACTAATTTTTCTCTTAAGTACAGCTTTAGCTATATATCAAAGAATATTAGTTTTGTTGTCATGGATATTATTTCATGAATACTGTTTCATATATACTATTACTACCATAATAATATACACTTTAGATTCCAAATTTCCAAATACACTTTAAAATTCACTTGTTCTATGGTGATTTTCATTCTTTCACTCTTTGCTATTTTTCTTATGTTTTTCAGCAAACCATTACATAGAATATTTTGTTTCATTTTATTTGAGGTATGTTTCCTGAGACGTTTTTTGGAACAGTTTGGATTTAAACCATAACATCCCCTCAACCCTGACTGAAGTCACTTTTTTATTGCTGAGACACAATACCCGACACCCACAAGTTAAAGGAGGGGAGATTTATTTTGGCTCACATTTTGGTCCACGGTCATCTGGCTCCAAGAAGAAACAGCACGGCAGAGGGGCCTGGCGGAGGAAATGCTGCTCCCCCCATGGAGACCAGGAAGCACAGTCAAAACAGGAACTGAGGAAGGAGGTGATTCACCTCTTCTGGCCAGACACAGTGTCCAAGAACAGGTCAGCTGTGGCCAGCCCCGTAATCCAGTCATCTTCCACAAGCCCTGAGTGCTTGTGGGTTTGCAGAGACATCCAGATATAAACCATAACCTTCCACCCCATCCCCCTGAAACTCATGCAGATCTCCTCATGTAAAATGCATTTAGCCCATGTAAGAGTTGCAAAAGTCTTAACAGTTCCAGTACTGCTGAAAAGCCCAAGTCCATTCTCCTCTGAGACTCAAAACAAACCCTTAGCTGTGAACCTATAAAACAAAAGAAAGAAGCCAGGTGTTGGGGTACACACCTATAATCCCAACACTTGGGGGGCTGAGGTAGGAATACTGTCCGTGTTTGAGGCCAGCCTGGGCTACACAACAAAACCCTGTCTCAACCCCCACCCCCGCAAAAAAAAATCAAAAGAAATGTAAATAGTGCCAATATTTGATGGCCCAGGATAAGCACATTTATTCAAGAAGGGAGGAAAAGAGGGATAGGAATGGGACCAAAATAGGACTGAAACCCAGGAGGGCAAACACTAAATCCTACAGCTCCATGTCTAGCACCCAGAGCAAGGTGTGCTAAGGGGTCTCAAAGGGGCTTGGGTGGACCCACCCCTATGGCATTGGTGGTGGCAGCCCACATGGCCTCTTGGGCGGGCTCTACTTGCTGCCTGCAGCTTTCCTCAGTGAACATCCCATGCTCCTGGCATCTCCAACCTCCCGGGATCTCCAGTGTGCCTTTGGCTTTCCACAGCTTCATGTACAGCCTTGTCAGGTGCTCCTTCCATCGCTTCACAGGCCTTTCTTTGACATGTGAAGCCTTCCTGACCCCACAGTTCTTCCATCCTGCATGCTGGTAAAACCAGTGTCATGTGGCTAATACCATCTTGAGCAACAGCCAGGCCCCCTTGGACCATGGCTACAGTGGCCTCTGAGTGCTGGGGTAGCTGAGTATAGTGAAATGAATTCTAGGGAATCCGTTCCCCAGGAGGTCCTTCTTGAGCAAGCTTCCCAGAGATGCTCTTCTGAAAAGGTTTATGGTTTTGCATCCATGAGCCTGTGATGGGTAACGTCTGGCCAATTCCTGAGATGCCTTCAAGTCATTTTTCCTGTTGTGATGCAAAGTACTTGGCTTTTAAAAAATGCTAATCTTTCCAGTAATCATGCTCTCTTTTGCTTCAACTTTGCAGGTACTTACTTGCTGCTGAAACTGCAAACTAAAAATCATTCACTGCTGCTTTTTTCTCCTGATTTTCACTGTAGATATAGCTAAAAGCAGCCATGGCGCAGCTTGAATGCTAAGCTGTTTTATTAAAGCTTCCTCCTTCAGATTAATTAATCCATCATTGTTAATTTCAGTCTCCCGAAAAGTCTCAGGACATAGAGAAAATGTAGACAAACATTCTTCCAGAGTATAACACCTATTAGTTCTAGGCCAGTTTCTGATAGAGTCCTTGTTTCCAACCAAAACCACCTCAGTCCGGCCTTCGCTGTCTGCATTCCTATCTGCACTCTTGTCTTCTGCGCCCCAACCAGAATCACTCATCAAGCCTAGCTTATAGCATCCTAGGGCTTCTCTAGGCTGCATCTTCAAACCCTCCCAGACTCCTCCCAAAACCATTTCCTAAGGCTTCTGAACCACATGGTCAGGAACAGTAGCAGCAATGACCTTACTTTTCTGGTACTAATTTTCTGTATCATTTACTTTCCTGTAGCTAGAACAAAATACCTGGAACCTGTAAGCTAAAGGAGGAGAGGTTTATTTTGGTTTATAATTTCAGTGGGTTTAGTCCATGGTTAGCTGGCTCCAAGGCGGAAACAGCATAGTGAAAGGGCCTAGTAGAGAAATGCTGCTCACGCCATGGCAGCCAGGAAGCAGAGAGCAAAGAAAGGAGCTGAGAACAAGAACACACTCTTCTAGGTCATGCCTCAGTGACCTGCTTCCTCTGAACATGACACTTGGGGGGGGACATTTTAGATCTAAACCGTAACAGTAGAAAGTGAAAGCTTGTTTTACAGGACTCATAGTAAACAGGACCAGGAGGGGCTCTTTCTCCAGAACTCTACCTTCCCTACATACCCTTTGTTCCCACTTCAACCATGAGGGCCGCCAAGGCCTTGGAGAGTGTTATTTTTTCTTATTCACCTACAGCTTTGCAGACTCTGTCCACAGCCTGGCCTCCTCGCCTCTGCTTGCCTTAGACAGGCGGAAGCCTGCGCCAGGCCAGGGAGGGAGGGTGCCTCAGGTGTCCACGCAGCCTCTCACACCTGCCACCACTGGCTCCACCTGCAGCACTCCAGGCTTTTGCCTGCAACGCACTGGTTGCTGCCCCATTCCTGAGGGAAGCACACCTATTTTGCTCTAGCTCTGAGGTGGCATGGGGTCACGATAAGCCCATGTTCTGAATGACTTTCACACATGCTTATGGCTGCAGACCCTCAAGTGTCCAAGAAGGGTATTAACACAGTCGTAGTGCTTTACAGTCCAGCCTCACCCACTTCTTTCAGGACTCCTGGTGGTTCTGAGACGGCTGGCAGTGGCTGTCTCCTGGGGAGCATGTGAAGAAGCGGGACCCACACTGTCCTCAGAGAAGGGCGGATGGTCTGCAGGACCTTTTGGGCTGAACACAGACTCGGTCCGTCTGCCTGGGCCTGAGGCTGAAGGAGGCTCCCTGCAGGCAGGCAGGGTGCCCTGGATGGCAGTGGAGGTCTTCCTGCTGTTGTGATCCCCAGTGGGAGGCAGCCTAAAAGTTCAACCTTCTGCAAAACACAGCTGATCATATCCATGGAGCTTCCACAGAGAATGATCAGAGGACAGTGTGACGGTGATCGGAAGCTGGTCAGGACCTCACAGTGCTAGTGTAAAACATAAGCCGTGGAATACTGGTAAATCTGACACGATTTACACGGACGTTAACTTGAATCATGTGCTCATGTTTTTAGCACCTACTCTGTAAAGACTTCGTCTGGTTCTGGCACAGTGTAGAGCAGAAATGATTCTGTCACAGCACAGACAAGGAAGCAGGCCTCAAAGCACTCCCTGGTGCCACCGAACTACAAAGGCAGGGAAGGCCTGAGCCCCGGGCTGGCTGGCTCTTCCCACTCTGCCACTCCTGATGCAAGTCGCGGGAAAGGTTGAGTAGCCCCCAAGAAAAGAAAGTGGAAGACCAGAAGTGGTAAGACGCGGGGCAGACAAGGGAGCGCTCCTCGGCTCCCACCAGGGGCTCCGCGTGGCCTGGACACACGCAGTCCCCTGCACACGCGTGCTACGCAGGCCTCACGCAGGCCCCTGCACTACAGCCTGCTCGGGATGGGGCACTCAGGCCCCAAAGTGGCCAAACAAAAGTTGCTTTAAATTTACCATATGATCCCTTCACCAACAGAGGTTGGAGGCCATGGCCTCGAACAGGAGCCTCTCAACCTTCTAAGAACCCTACAAACGAAGTAAGTCTCAAGGTTTTACTGACCCCCAATGATCACGTCCACCTGGAGAGTGGAGAACTCGTGAACTTTACCCACCTTTTCTTCAAAGAATTTTCTCCGTAACTTGGCGTCGGTGGGAGGTATGATTTTCCTCAGGCTTCGGTACCACTTTCTGACAACGTAACCTCTCCAGCAAGCTTGGATTCTAAAATAGACAGCTGAAAGTGACTATCTCACCATGGCTTTATTTTAACATCCTTCAGGGATCCCACAAACCCTGTGCTGCCAGGCCCTGGGGAGACAACAGGGCCACTGAGCCTGGCCACCTTCTCCGGGGCAGCCTGGCGGGCCAGGCCGCCTCACCCACCGCGCGGCACACTTGGCTCTGAACAGGCGGGCCCCGTCGTGGATCACCCGGGTCTGGTACTGGTTCCTTCTACAGAGAGGACAGGTCTTCTTATGTGTGAACTTTTCAAAGGCCTGAAGGCACGCCTGAAGAAGAAGATTTCACTTGAAATCTATGAGTAATTACTTATAAACAACATTTTTACTTCTAATGTAATTATAGTGTTCTTTTCTCTCATAATTACGAGACTTGGTCCAATTTAGATTATGAAGTGAAGGAGTTTCATCAGATGTTAACACCTTCCTCATGAAACTTGTTCCAAAAATGATTTTTACAAGAATATACATGCAGGGACATCAAAAACTTCTGAGCTGAACTGGTGTGGAGGGAAGGCGCGCGTGTGCACGCTGCCTGCAGATGTGGCAGGCACTCAGCGATCCGCGCTTTGATGTACGTTACTGACAACAGTCAGCTAGACAAACAGCTGGGCTGCTTTTGTCACATAAAATTCATGATTTTCAAAACGAGGTGAGTGCCCCACAGCCTACAGTCTATTTCTAGCTACACGTGCTGACCAGGGGCAGGCTGGACGGCCCTTCCGGAGACTTCCAGGTGAGCAGGCCAGGCCCCACGGGCGGTGTGGGCAGAGGCAACTCACCCTGTGGAACACATGCGAGCAGGACAGCAGCACCTGCAGGAGACAGAGGATCTGGTCAGGGCACCTGCCAGCGGTGCCCGCGGACCGCTGGGAAGGAGCTGCACTGCTGCTTTGAAACATGAAAGCAGCAGACGGATCGCTTTGATGTTTACACCACGTTTTGTTTCAGTTTAGTACAGCGCAAGTGTGTCATCTCAACAGTGAAGTAACACCAGCCCGCAGCCCAAATAAACACAGCAAGCATGAGAGTGAGCTGTTACAGCGACGGGAGCTGGGACGCAGGAGGTGCATTTCCAGACAGACAGACAGGAGCGGTGGGGGTGGGGGAGGGCTGGCCCACAGGGGCTGTGGGGGAGGGGTAAAGAGGAGCTGAGTGAATATCTTTTTGGGGGTTTTGTTCAGTTCAGCCCCCGCCTTTTGGTGGTGCTGGGGATTGAACTCAGGATGCTCTATTATTGAGCTATATCCCCAACCCTTTTAATTTTTTTAAATTTGAGACAGGGTCTTGCTAAGTTACCCAGGCTGGCCTTAAACTTGTGATCTTCCTGCCTCAGCCCCTGGAGTTGCTGAGATAACAGGTGTGTGCTACTTTACAGAAGAAAAACAGAAAAGTGTTACTATCTAACAAACAACAATAATAGAATTTAATGAGAAACAGAAAAAACAATGGCCGAAAAATCCACAGGATGTTCCCTGACACGCCACACGATATTTAAGCTTTCATTCTTCATCAAAGAAACAGGCTAATGTTTACACAATAATTAAAAAAAGAGGCTTTGGAGGCCAGGAAGAGCCCCCGTGGCTTTATCAACTCTCTCGTTACACCAAGGCGCTAAATTATGAGTTATCTGCGGTGGCCATTCTGCGGTCCAAGGGCCACAGCTTTTCCAAAGCACCCAGTGGTCACATAGGTTAGGTTCTACAGGGAACTGGAAGAGCACGCGTGTCCAAATCACCCGTCAGTTCACACCAGCGACGGGCAAGTCCAATGACTGAACTTAGGTGCTCACAACGGAACCGCCTGAAACAGATGCAAGGGTTTCAGGCCCAGGTGTCAGCGAAGCCTGGGGTCCCCAGTTGGGGCGTCAAGCCTGGCCTCTTCCTGCACACTGCAGGGCCATCATGCTACACGCTGCAGAAAACTGTCGTGGGCCACCGCTAGTACAAGACAGTGTGAGGCCAGGGCACCCGCACTCCCCGGGGTGACAGCTTCTGCAGGCGGAGCATGCGCAGGAGCCCTCCAGAAGACCAGCATCACCAATCCACAAAAGGGTTTCACGAACGCGTTCATGCCATTCACAAAGCCCCTTTGCATGCACCCTCCGTGCGCGGCGCCTCAGACGTGGCCCCGCATCCTGCCGCCGCAGAACCGCCGGCGGCGACGGCGCCGGGCTCCTCCGCACGCGCACGCGCGCTCACCGGTGGTGCGTGGGGAC
>NW_004955491.1:9117376-9139352 GCF_000276665.1 Chinchilla lanigera | reverse complement strand
TCCCCGCCCGCAGGCCCCGCCCACGCCGCCCGCAGGCCCCGCCCTCCCCGCCGGCACCTGCGGCTGGAGCTGGAAGTCTTCTTTGCAGACGGGGCAGGGCTGCGCGGAGTCGCCGTGCAGCACCGACCTCTGTTTCACTCGGTCCCACTCGGCGGGCGACAGCGGCGGCGGGGGAGGTGCGACGAGGCCCAGCTTCTGCGCTGCGGGGCAGAGGGCGGTGTGAGCGACCGCACCGGTCGTGCCCTTGAGGACACTGCTACCAGGAGTTCCAGGGCCGCCTGGGTAGCTCCCATTTTCCCACCGAGGCGTGCAGTCAGTGGTAGGCCCTTACATTTCAGTAATTTATGGTTTTATTTATAAACAACCCCCCACATCTCGTTTAACATTCACAAAAATTCTGTAAGACAAGCAGGACTGACAGTGTTGTGGGAGGAACAACTCAACCTGGTTCTTCAGAAATCTCCACGCTGCTGCTTGCCTGACTTAACTGTCGGCCTTCAGCACTTTCTTCCTCTGCTTTATCTGCTTCTGCCACCAGGGACTTCACGAAGGGCACTGCGATCACCGGTCTTCCCTGCCACAAACCCCTGTGAGTGACACTTCCGTCAGGACAGATCTCTCAGCCCAGCAGTATCTGAGGCCTCGCCGTGTGTTTCTCTGGTCACACATGGAGCTCATGTCCCAGCGGGGAACACTACAAAAAGCTGCCGCATAATTGGGCAAAATGCCGGTAGGAATGTATCAACGGCCTTCCCCGTATTGCATAAGGGTGTCAGCCGACAAGGGTTCTTCAGAGACTTACGAGAAACATTACAGAAGCTCTTGGCCACGGGCAGTTTCGTACTCGAGTGTGAACGTCCGCCGAGAAGCTAGGACAGGCTGACGTAGTAGGCAAAAGGATACAGCGAGGACGGGAGGTGAAGGGATCACCTAGGCATCTGGACACCCGAAACAGACACTGGGGAAGCGGAGCTGGGCACTGCAACACGCGTCTGTAATCCCAGCCCTCGGGAAGGCTGAGGCAGGGAGATCAAAAATTCCAGCCGAATCTGGGCAATTTAGCAAAACCTTGTCTCAGAATAAAAAATAAAAAGCCCTGAGTTCAATCCCTAGGAACCTCCGCCCTGACAGTAAACAGAATACTACTACAATTTGGAATAACCCAGAGGTTGCTCTCTCCAGAGACGGGGAACAGAGACTGCGGGGTGCAGAGATCACCGCAAGGTGGGATGTTTCCAGACGGAGAAAAAGAAGTGAAGGTGGGAGCCGCGAGGCTGTGGGCTCGTGCTGGACGCCGGGCCTTTGGGCCGAGGCACGGGACCGGTGGGAGCGATGGTGGACAGCATTCCCCGGGGCAGGGCTTCCCGAACTCCACCTCTGGCAGCCGCTCTGGCCAGTCACCTAGCCGGAGCCGTGTCTGTAACTGTGCTAACCAAGAGGGGAGACCCGAGGAAGCTGAGGCGTGAGAGTGCCGCGTGGAGATTGCCGCCACGCGGCCCCGGGAGCACAGCCAGCGCCCAGTTCCTGGACCCGAGCCCCAGGGACAGAAACCGAGATTCTGGGGCTGGGGCGGGGACAGAGCACATGCTTATCTGGGACCCTGTAACGGCAGAAAGTAAGAAAGCGCACAGAAGGAAAAAGAACAAGGACTAAACCAGAAGAGCCAGCGGCCAAAGATGTAACAATCACAAGCAGAACAGAATGGTGACAGCACTAGATACAAGCCAGAGCATAAAGTAAGTGTGCACGGACCTTACCGGTGCAAGTGACCGGATAAATGCATCAAGGGGAAGAGGAAGCATCTGTCTTACAGAATTCCTTACAAGATACACTGCTACCTCAGCTGCTTTTTTAAATATGGAACTATTTACTGACCACTGCTCACCATTATTTACAATAAAGTAAACTATACATTAGGATAACATCCTGACTACGACAAAGTCGTTTTCCTGGCTTCTGCTGAAAACAGTAATCCAAATACTGCAAAGACTGAGCTTACCCGTAAGGAACAAGTTGGGGTCAAGAAAAACATGCAGGCCAGTAATTCAGATTACAAGTTTGTCCACTCATTTATTTTAGCAGGTCCTAAGTTGTGAACGCCTCTAGCCACTCAGTAGGTTTACATGAGCCAAGTCGTAAGACATCCACAAATCCTGACTTTTGAGTACAGATTTCTTGTAATGGTCGTGAATAAGCTTTAGTGTTCCTTTAGCAAGTCTTCCTTAGCTAATTCTAACAAACTAGGTTTCGACTTGCTACCTTATTTGGGTGGGGAAGTTGTTGGTAGAGATAGGAATTTTTCTTTTCAGTAAACTGCTGCATTTTTGTGACTAAAGACATGCATATGGATTCTGATAGGGTGGCTTTGAAAATATCCACTTGAAACTGTCCGATTAACCACAGAATCATCTATTTAACTTGAAAGGTTACGGCTTCAGGAAAACTTTCTGTTTAACTTGAAGTGATGTATTTCTTAGGTTGCTCAGAATGACGGCATCTCAAACATGAGCTTACCACCCATAGTTTTTGTTTTGAAGCACGTTGAAAAACAAAACAAAAACCATTTACATAGGTATTTGACTTATACACATGCAAACAAAAACCTCAGAATGCTCCTTAAGTGTGTGAGCTAAAACGTGAGTTCTGATTGAGTTTGCCTATGGACAATTCCCCCAACATTTAGAAAAGCAGAGGAAACATATCAGGCTATCAGATGCTCTTTTCTGATAAAGGAAGCACCTACAAAAGCTTTTATTTGTTCCAAGTAACCAGTGCTATAGATGCAAAACAAAGAAAGCCCAGTAACTCCCCCAAATACTACATTCAAAACCAACATATTCAACTTGACTTTCATTAGAATGCTGTTTTTTCCACACTATTAAATCAAAACCAAGACCCATACATATATAAAGTGACATAAGTTATTGAGCTTCATCTTCTGGACACGCATGCCAAGTTAGTCTCTCTTCGTAACAAGCACTTACAATTTGAGGACATTTCGTATCTGCCTCTTTTGCCAGCGCCAAGTCAAGCCTCATCTGAATCTTTCCATTTCTTGAGAAACATCAATTCTCCACGACTGTCTGTGGCACCCGTTACTTGTTTGGGATCAAGACCTCTAGCAAAGCCTCTAGGTCTGTCAGCAGCATCTCTTTCCTTCTTTGATTTGCTATCATCAGATTCACTGTCAGATAAAGATTTTCTTTTGTACCATCTTTTTCCTTACCAGCTTTTTGAGAGTTAAGAAATGCTTCAAGGGGCTGGGGATTTAGCTCAGCGTCACAGTGCCTGCCCGGCAAGCACAAGGTCGTGAGTTCGATTCCCGGTACTGGAAAAATACAACAACAACAACAAAAAAACCCCAAAAGAAATGCTTCAATTAACTCTGGACAATCTAAATTTTCTTCAGGTTCCCACGTGTTGTCAGGATCTGTATTCCCTTCCACTCCAAAGAACACTCCGCCTTCCCATTCACTGCATGTCAATCCAGTACTTTTTCTACCACAAATTCTTCAGGCTCTGTTACTTTTTCCATTTTGTTTCTCATTTTTTGCAAAGTAGTTTATTGGAGGCCATTTTTTATTGCCGACTTGAAGAGCTTTATTCACCACCTCGGATGCCTGGTCTCGGGTCCACAGTGTCTGGGCCTGCATGTCTGCAGCTCCTCCCGCACCCAAGTGCCTCAGTTGTCGAGCTCAATTTGTACTGACTTCATATTTGAACACCCAAAAGACGGAGAACTGAACATATTTTTCCCATATGAAATAATGGAAAACCACATAACTGGTTCTGAGGCCCCAAAATTATACCTTTGAATGATTTTTCGAGGACTTTAACGAATTTCTCAATGATTGTTTTCTTTAACTCTGTGATGGTTCTCACAGTTTTCCTTTTAGCTGTACAGTTGGTATCACTTTCTTTGGAGCCCTGGTTATGATATTTTACGCAAATGAAATGCGAAGGAAAGCACAATGGCGAAGGTTTTAATGCACTAACACAAGCACTGTGTGTTACTGTGGGGAGAGCCGTGCTGAGACTGAAGCTTCACCTCTTGTGTCTGTGGTGAGAGGCCACATGTGACTTCCTCTCGGCCCGTTACAGGTTTTTCCAAGTCGGATTTTTGCTTTGACTGTTGAGCGAACTTATGCACTCCAATCAGATTTTTTTTAACTTGCTGTTCGGGTAGTGGAAAGTTCAAGCTTGGAAGCATTCGACAACCAAGTGTCACTATATGTAGAAGTTCCCCCCGCCTCTGCCCCTGACTTTGTGGGCTGGATGTAGTGAATTGCTCCCCAGAAGAGCTGGAAAGGGAAGAACATGGCTTTGCAGGTGTCCATCAGGCAAGGGTCATGGTCAGTGTCAGCAGGGATAGGCTACGACATACACGACAGAATGTGAGATGAGCCCCAGCCTCACCATGAGAGAAACATCGGACGGCCCACACTGAGGGGCTGCCTATGGGCTACCTGGCCAGGTCACAAGAACCTGTCATGGCAGTCACCTGAGCGGGATCCTGGCGCAGGACAGCCACCAGCAGGAAAGTGGCTAAAGCCAATCTGGACTTTGGTCAACAGGGATGGGCCGATGTGGGTTTCTCATTTTGCAAAACAGAACGTGATAATGTAAAATGTTAGCGCCAGGGAACCCGAGTGGGTACACAGCAAGCCTGGACCATGTCTGCATCTCTTCTGGAAATCTAAAATTATTCTGAAATAAACACTGTAAAGTAGCAGTAACAAAAACAGAACTTTAAACGCAGGTCCCAAACAGTAAGTGCGCCTGAAAACTCAAAATAGGTACAAGGTGAGTTCCCTTATCTGAAATGTCTGGGATCAAGAGCACTTTAGATTTTGGAGGGCTTTTTTTTTTATTTTAAAATTTTTTAAATTTTGTGGTATTTGCACAGACTTTACCAGCTGAGTGTCCTTATTCCGGAAATCCAAAATCTAAAACTCACATCATGCTGGTGCCCAAAATGTTTTGGATTTTGGGCTTTTGGATTACAGATGTACAAGTCATATGACCCAATAACTGATGCTCAAAAAAAAAAAAAAAAAAAAACCAAAAAGAAAAGGAAGAGGTACAGTCCAGAAGCCGGGCAGCTCAGGGAGCGCGACCTGCCAGCATGAGATCGTGCTGAGCAACCGTCTGGGAGAAATGCACTGCTGGGACTGCGAGTGCCAGGAGTCCGAGTCTGGAAGCAGAAGGGCAAGTGTTTAACTCAAGAACCCAGGAAAGAGAAATACTAAAGAAAAGGAAACGAGGAGGAGGAGGAGGAGGGCAGAAACGCAAAGAGAACAGAGGCAAAAAAAGAAACCAAAACCCATACTAGTGTTACCCAGATTAGTTTTTCTCAAAAGAGGCATTTCTCACAAAACTGGACCAGTGAAAAAGAAAGGAAAATGCAGACAAAATGCAGACTAAATAGAAAGCGGGTTGGAGAAGTAGTGGCAGAGCGCTTGCCTGGCACGCACAGGCCCTTGGCTCCATCCCCAGCAAAGCCAAAAAAAAAAAAGAAAAAGAAGAAGGGACATAATCATAAATAATTTTAAAAATAATTATAAGGTAATATTAATAACTATATTCTAAAATACACCTGGAAATCTAGGTAAGAGTAATATGCTTCTGGGAAAATGTACAAATATTCACACTGTTACAAGAGAAAACGGAGCACTCAGTTGCCCCCAGACCTGGCAAGACAAGCGCCTTGGTCCTGTGGCAGGCAGGACAGCTGCGCCTGGCGAGTCCATGAGGCTCGGCCACACCCGGCCGCCTGCCAGCCGTCAAGAGTCAGTGGGCGTGTGACCCATTTCAGGCGCAGGGGGTCCCGTTTTTCCAGGCTGCACCTTGCTGGGGCCACCTGGGGACCCCAAGACAGTGGTGCAGCGGCACGAGGCTGCCCCTGCAACACGGCTGGCAATGCCTATCTTCGAGGTGCGTGTCGCTGTTGGGTGGTCATGCTATAGTTGCACCCAAATGTATCTTAATTCCCTGCCACCAAGAAAGGTTCAAGCCAGGTAATTTCACAAGTAAGTTGAGTGAGTTATCCCAAACTTTCAAGGGGCATATCCCTATTTGAGAAATTATTACAGAATACAGTCAGTAAGTGCAGTGACAGCCACCTTGTGTATGGATGGTTCCACCAACACTTCATCTCAGAAGTGAAAACATACTTGGAAGAGGAAGGGTTGGAATTTAAAGACTTCACAGACCATGCGCCTGGCCATCCTGAAGCTGTTCGCTATGAAAATGTCAAAGCCGTGTTTTTCTCTCCACGTACACCTCACTACCTCAGACCCTGGATGAGGCCAACATCCAGGGTGTCAAGGTCACACACACCTGCCCCATGTGTGATCACATCTGATCAGTAAAGACCCGGACTCCAGGCGGGAACACTGCAGTGCTGGAAGTCACTCACTAGTGCCAACACGGTGGTATCTGTCGAAGCTCCAACGAGTGTTAAAAACCAGAAACTGCTAGAAGAACTTACGAGTGAAGTAGTGAGTGGTTTTAGGGCTTCCTAGGGGATCTGCTAAGACATTAGGAAAACCCTTTGCTCAGCAAGAGAGGTTAAGGAGAAGGATTTGCCAACATGGGTGAAGTGGAAGACCATGTGAAAGGCCACGGAGAACCGTTAACAAGTGAGAAACTGGGAGAACTTGAGTTATCTACTGAAGAGCGGGGAGGAATGTGGACATTTCCAAAGTCCACCGAAACGGTTCGAAGTGCACAGACATCAAAAGACAGAATGATGCTTCATGAAAATCACCCGTAGGATCACTAGAAGATATCAACTTTGGCAGCAATATTTGATAAGTTAAAAGGCTCAACAACTTTCTATTACAACACCTTCCAAAATGTTTTGGCAAAAAAATTTCAACTACCAGAGCTCCGCAGCTACCAACACTGCTCCTGACATCCAACCACTGACCCCGTCATAGCTGCGTGATGTGGGGTCAGCCAAAGCCAAGGACCCTCTGACACACTGCCTGCGCCCCTCAGGCCCTCACGCAGGCTCTGCACCTCCCCCATCATCGCAGGAAGAGGGATGAGTGTGGTACGGGAAGATATCCGGAGACACCACGTTTGCACAGCTTCTATCATAGCACACTGCTGTCACTGTCCTATTTCACCATTAGTTATTCTCGTTAATTTCCTCCTGTGAGTTACAAATCAAACTTTATGATAGGGCTGTATGTCTAGGACAAAACAGTCTATGCAGATCTGGTACTATCCATGAGTCCAGGTGTCCATGGGAATCTCAGGGCGTACCCTCCCGTGGATGAGGGTGGACTCTGTTAGCTCTCCGTACCTTATTCCAATTTCACTCTTTGTTTCACTGATGATCTTCTCTAAACTAGGATTGGGTCTAGGATTACATATTACTTTTAATTTTCATATCCCCTCGATTTCCTATAATCTGGGGCAGTTTCTAGGTCTTTGCTTTTCTTGAGATTTTTGAAGACTGTTACAGAGGATTGTGTAGAGTGCTGCTCAATTTGTTTGTGTGAGGTTCCTCATGACTAAGTTCAGCTATATATTTCTGGCAAGAATGCCACAGAAGTGACATTAAACCTTTTACCCAGGGGACATTCTTTGATAGCGTGTCACCACTGGGGAGACCACCGGTTGGTTAGGGTGCCATCTGCCCAGGGCGCCATTGTGTTACTACTTCTCCTTTTGCGGTGGACATAGGTGTGGGAAACACTGGGAGCCTGTGTGTGCACAGCCCGCTCTAGCGTGGCTTCCTCACTGGATTCTCATCCACTGACGATGATTACTGTGCTGCCTGCCTGTCTGCTGCAGTTAACTGTCATTCTACTGTAAGAGCTTTTCTTCTCCATCTCTTATTCTTACTCTCTCACTTTCTCTCTCTGCACATGTACTAGGGGTTGAACTCAGGGCCTTTGCACTGAGTTAAAGTCTTTTCTAAAAATTTTTTTGAGACTGAGCTCGCTAAGTCACTAAGTTCCCTCAGCTGGGCTCCATCTTGCAATCCTTCTGCCTCAGCCTCCTAGAGTGCTGGGATGATAGAAGGGCACCATCACACCCAGCTTATATCTTTATTTTCTTGCTCAATTTGTCCCTATCATTTTTAAGCTTTAGCACATGCATATCTCTGTGTGTAAGCAAATTAGTTCTGTACCTTAAACACTGTACCATTAGACTCAGTAGACTCATTAGTGCTAATAAGCCAACATCTTCATGACCAGATTAGCTCACCTAAAGTTAATGGTGGTGGTGCAGGATCCAGGACATATTCCTTTTCTGGATCTTCTACTTTGGGGTCCTCTGGAGGTTTTCTAAGTCCAGTATCTATTACTGCTTTTGCATCTCTTTTTAGAGACTTTGACCTGTTCTCTTTCTTTTGTACGTTTGTCTGGAGACGACCAGCCACTGAGAGATTTCCAAGCTGAAGATCGTGTAAGATGTGATCTTGTAAAGCAACTGCGGTGACTGCTAAGTTACTCTTTTGAGATGAATGGTCCTAAAAGTAGGAAAAGAGGTCTTCGTTACAGGAACACTATGCAGTGTATTCTTTAGAAGAGAACAGGCTTCAGTCGTGGAACTTGATGGTCCATTTGACCAAACTGAATGGTAAAGGAAGCTCCACCCACTGCTGCCTAAACCCGCGCAAACTCCAGGCTCATCATTTATGATAACAACATAGGAATATCTTTTCATTTAATTATTAAAGCCTTAATTATAATATAAATAAAAGCATTATGACTTATAAACCTGTGCATGCCTAAACAAACCCATACTGTTTCACTATAATTAAATTAGACTCCAGGCAAATCTTAAAAGGCATCTTGCACCCAACTTTGTACTTTCTGTGAAAATGTAACACCTCTCCCATGCAGAATAAAAGTCACCATCTAGGCAGGAGGTGCTTGCAGGCAGTTCTGGGGGGACTGGCTCCTCCTCATGTACCTCCCACTGCCCCAGACCACATGCTGGTGGGAGCCAGGTCTACATAGGATTTATACTCTCAAGAGTGCGAATCAAAATATATTCCGTGAGTAAAACCAAAGGGGAGGGTGTACCTTGTTTCTTAACATGCTGAGTTAGGAGGAGTTGTGGCGTGGGTTGTAAGGAATCCTATCATCACATCACGCACATTTCTTCCTATCTTCCACTGTGAAAACACAGACAACCGGAAGAGTGTGTATAAAAATCTTTTATGAAGTTGATGAGCAAGGTTTGTACGAAGGTTCTGACCGATAATGAAGTCAAGGCTGGTGTCCGAGGCAGGGCGGCAGGGAGCTCATATCTGGATCCTGCAGGAGGAAGAGGACCTGAAACCAGTTGTTACCTGACTCGATCCTGTCCCCTAACGCTTCACCAGAGTTGGAGGGAAGGCTTTAAATAAGAACAAAAGCGACAAGTATAACATACACCCTTGTCCAATAAAGAAGATAAACTCACTAAGGAGCGCAGGAAGAGAAAAGTGAGGGTACTAAAGCGCATGTGTGAGATACCCTTGGTTTGGAATAAAAAGGCCCAGTACCGCTCGAATCCTTTAGAAGCCAGAGGACAGTTCACTGTATCCTTTCCTTGTTCCCTTCTAAGTTGGGCATCAAGAGATCTATGCTGCTATGCAACATTCTGCCAAAGGAGTCTACACTGGGGAAACGGTAAATATCATTAAAATACTGAAATACTTCCAGAATTTTCTACATTCAAACTGTCTACAACCTGGTAGTGATAGTTTGCATCATACTAAAGACTTTAATTTTAGTAACAATCGTAATTATTAACCAGCCCGTTACAGCCTACGATTTTAGGTCGTTTCTATGGAGCCACTGTCAAGTTTTTAAAAACTGACCCTTCAAAAGTCCTGTAGCTTCATGAAATTTTAGAATGTAAATATCGCAAGCTTCAAACATCGACTCTAACTGCAGTTTCCAAACGAAACATACACGGTGACGGGTGGCTTGCGAGACTCGGTCTGCGGCAGCGTGAGGGGCAGCCTCGCTGGCCCGCCACCCACTGCTCCGGGGCCTCGGCACCACCCGGAACACGGGCTCGGTCGCAAACAAAGTCGCTGTGGTGCTCGGGTGCTTAGTTACCCGCGAGTGTAAGCGGATAAACAGACGTACTAAAGAGAAAACCAAACCAGGGATAACCCGCCACTGTAAACAGTCGCACACCCAGCTTTTGAACCTCGCACGTCCCGGGCCTAAGACACCCACCCGCCGACCAGGAGGACGCCCGGCCCCGAGGGCACTGAGGGGTGCCGGGCCCGGCCTCTGTCCCGCTCACAAACCGCGGAGAACCCGACAAGCGACGGCCTGCGCTTCGCCAGGCTCGCAGATATGTTTCCTACACCGCTAGCGGTTGTCGTGGCAACCTCCCGGCGCAACGTCATTGCGCATGCTCGATACTCCCCCCGCAAAGCACGGCACCGGCTTTCCAGTCGCCGGTCCGCACTCTCCAGCGCGCATGCTCGTCGGCCCAGTCCTGCCCAGCGAGCCCTGCGGCCGATCCCGACGCCAGCGAAGTGCGCATGCTCTCCGTCCCTCTCCGCCCCGCCCAGAGCGCGGCGCCGACGACCCAGACATCCGTGCGTCACGCGCCCCGCGCACGCTGTGGCCCCGCCCCGCGCCCCAGCCGCCGAGCGTCCTCGCGGCTGTACGCGGTTGGCGAGCGTGGGGATCCCGGGGCTGGCGTCGGGCGGTTTTGGGGCCGCTTGGTGTGCCCCCGCCTCCGCGCCGCCACCCGCGCGCTTCCTGGTTGTTTCGCCACTCTAATCCTCCCGTTTCCGGCGCTGTGTGCCGGGCCGCACGGGCCGTCCCTCGGAGCCCTCGCCGTCGCGCCGTCGCGTGCGGCCCAGGGACTGGGGTGGTGCCCGCGTCCGCGGCGCGTGGGACCTGCGCGGGAGCCGGCGCGCCCCGGAGTGCGCCTCGTCCGCGACCGCGCGTCTGTGTCCTCGGCACCCTGCACCGCCCAGGCCTTCCCTCGCCTGCGCTGCCCCGCCTGGCCCGCACCTCTTCTGCCGGAACCTGCAGTTGCTTACGAAACCTCTGAGTGCTCGCTTTGCAGGGTGCTGACCTTTGAATGTTCGCTTTGCAGGGTGCTGACCGTCTGTGTTCTTGTCAAGGGTTCTGAGCTGCGTGCAGGACACTCGAGTTGCTTGAGGGGGCTCTCCCTCCCAGGCTGGCCGTCCCGCCGCCCCGTCCGCACAGCCGGGCAGAGCCGCTGGAGCGTGCCGCGCGCCGCTCTCCGCCACACTCGGTGCCTCCTTCCCGCCTGTGCACCAGGGCGCCCTGCTCAGCTGCGCCGGAGGCTTTCCCTTTCCGCTCTCCGCCTGGCCTGGATTTTCCGGTGCTCCTCCACGCTGTTGTCTTCGGCCCTGTGGCGAGCCAGTGGTGGTGATGTGGAAACCCCTGGCTCGCCCTTTCTTCGCCGTGGACTTCGGCCCTGCCCTGCTGCTTCTCCCACAGCTGAAAACTATGAGTTTACTTATTCTGACCGACTTTTGAGTTGTGAGAAGGTGATCTCACACTTCATGGTCACAGGCAGTTTTTTGTTTTGTTTTGTTTTGTTTTTGTCTTTTAAACAATGGTGATTTTATTGTGCCAAACGTATGCTTTAATTGAAATAAAATTTGAAAGTACAAGGAAAACATACAAATGCAAGTTGTCTTTTTTTTTCCTTTCCTGAAAGAAACGTCTGTTTAAAGTTACGAACCTAGACTGAACTTCGTCACTGATCATTAACTGTGAAGCGATATAAATTTTCAACACACATCTGTGACACAAAGTCTTTTTATTAGTACATGGTTCAGTGCACGATGAATACATCATCTTGAGAAGTTGGTACATGTGCATATCTCATTTTAATCCTCTTTACTTCCGTCTCTTAGAGCCCCTTACCATTTGCAAAAGGTCTTTTTCTTTTATCTACTTTGGTATTCTCATATAAGAGTGACCATATGATATTCAAGTTGTGTCTTATTTCGCTAAGCATTATGATCTCAAAGTCCATTTTCCTACAGATGATTTCAAGTTTACGATTCTTGGCTGAGTAGTACCCTATTGTGTACGTATACCACAATTTATCCATTCATCTGTTGAACATATAGACCACTTCCAATATTTCGTTATTATGAGTTGTGCTGGAACAACCATGGGTGTGCATGTATCACCATAATAGTGAGATCTTTAACCTTTTGGGAGGATATCTAAAGGGGAAGAGCTGGGTCATGTGGACTTTGAATTTTTAATTTTTCTGAGGAATCTATGTTGATTTCCATAGTGGTTGTACCAGTTTTCACTTCCACTAACAATGTTGAAGGGTTATTTTTTCCTGCAGTCTTTCATCACTTTTGTTTTTCATGATAGCCGTTCTGTGCAGTAAAATGGAATCTCAGTTTTATTTTAATTTGCATTTCTCTAATGACCAAATGTTGAATATTTTTCATATATTTATTGGCTATTTGTATTTCTTCTGAGAAGTGTTCATTTCAGTTGCCCATTTTTGACTGTCTTTTCTTTGTGGGAGGGCCTTTTTAAAAAATTTTATATATTTTAGGTATTAGTCCTCTGTCCTAAGCCTGGCTGGGCAAAAATATACATGTAGGTTGTTGCTTAATTCTGTTGATTTCCTTTGCTATGGGGATTTTAAATTTGATAATCCGATTTGTTGATTCTTTGTATTATTTCTTGTGCAGTTGGGGTTCTGCACAGAAAGTCTTCACCTATACCAGTGATGGTGAACCTTTTGGAGCTTTCAGTGATAAACAGTCAGCTGTGGCATGTTTGCCGTAGATTCACCACCACTGACCTATACCTATGTCTTGAAGGGTTTTACCTGTTGTATCTTAAGTGTCTCTGTTTTAGTCTTTACATTTTTGATCCATTTTGATTTTAGTGTGTAGTGAGAGATATGGGTCTAAATTCAATCTTCTGCATGTGAGTAACCGGTTTTTCCAGCATAATTTGTTGCTTACCTTTTCTTCAGCATGTGTTTTTGGCCTCTTTGTCAATGATTAGATGTCTGAGTGTGCGTTGGGTTCTCTGCCACCTGTATTCTGTCCCACTGATCCACATGTCTGTTTTTGGTCAGTGACATGCTGTTTTTTTTATCACTGTAGCTTTGTGATATAACTTGAAATCTAGGATTATGATACTTCCTTCCTTGCTTTTGTTGTCCAGGATTGCTTTTGCTATTCTGGGACTGTTCCGCTTACTTAAATTTCAGGATTATGTTTTTCTTGTTCTGCAAAGAATGCTGTTGGTATTTTGATGGGAATTGCATTGAATCTATGTCAGTATGGGCTGGGGATTTAGCTCAGTGGTACAGTGCCTGCCTGGCAAGTGTGAGGTTGTGAGTTTGATTCCCAGTACCAGAAAAATAAAAAAACAAAACAAAACAAAAAAATCTATGTCAGTTTTGGTAATGTGGCTGTTTTGACAATATTGCATCTGCCTATCTAAGAATAGGGCATGTCTTTTCTATTTTCTGGTGTCCTCTTCAATCTCCTTTTTCAAAGTACTAAAATTTTAATTGTTGCGGTCTTTCACTTCTTTCACTGAGTAAATGCTTAGATATTTACATTTTGGAAGCCATTGTATGGTATTGTTTCATTTCTTTATCAATGTGTTCATTGTTGGTGAATAAGAATGCTGTTTATTTTTGTGTGTTGTTTTTATATCTTGATACCTTGCCAAATTTACTAGTCCTAGAAGTCTTTTCATGGAATTTTTTGCATCTTCTATGTTGAAGTTCATTTCATCTGTAAATAACGATAGTTGAACTTCTTCCTTTCCTATATGTGCCCCTTTTTATTTCTTTCTCTTACCTGATAGTGCTGGCTAAAGTTCTGACTACAGTAGGTCACAGACTTATGAGCAGGTTCTTTTCTGAGAGAATTGTTTGTAAGTCAGTCATTTGTAAGCTGACAAAGTGAGTCTTATACAGTACAGGTGTGAAAGTTTGCAACTTGAATGTTAATAAGTTGGGGACCTACTGACTGTATTGAACAAGAGTGGTGAGAATGGACAACCTGTTCTTGTTCTTGATTGTAGGGGGAAAATTTTTAGTTTTTCCTCATTTAGTATGATGTTGGCAGTTTGCCATAAATGGCTTTTACCAGATGGAGATAAGGTCCTTCTATGTGTATTTTCTTCAGAGTTTTTATCATAAATAGATACTGGGTTTTGTTAAAGGCTTTTTCTGCATTGATTAAGATGATCCTGTGGATTTTGTCCTTGCTTCTGTTCATGTAATGTATTTACATTTATTGATTTGTAAATGTTAAACCATCCTTGCATCCTGTGGATGAAGTCAACTTGGTTATGAGGTATAATCTTTTTAACAATTTGGTGCATTGTCTTTGCCTGTATCTTGTTGAAGATTTTTACATCCATGTGCATTAAAGAGATTGGCCTTTAGTAGTCCCTTTTAAAGTTCTTGCCTGGCTGGATGTGGTGGTGCACACCTGTAATTCCAGCACTTGGGAGGCTGAGGCAGGAGGATTGTTGTGAGTTCAAGACCAGCCTGAGCTACAGAGTGAGCTCAAGGTCATCCCGAACTGCACAGTGAGACCCTGTCTCAAAAAGACAAGAAAAAAAAGTCCTTGTCTGGTTTTGGTATCATGGTAATGCTAGCTTCCAGGAATGAGTTTGGCAGTACTCCTTCCCTTTCAACTTTATTGAAGAATTTGAGGAGTATTGTCATTAGATCTTCCTTGAAGTTCTTGTAGAATTGAATAGTGGATCTGCTGTATCCTGGGCTTTGCTTTTTTTTTTATTACTGCATCAATTTTATTGCCTATTATTGGACTGTTAAGTATTTTTATATCTTCTTGGTTTAGTTTTGGTAAGTCATATCCATCTAGAAATATGACCATTTCCTTCCCCAATTTATTAGATTATAGATTTTTAAAGTGTTTGTAATATTCTGGGTTTTGGGAGTATCCATTGTGATTTTGCCTTTTTTATTTCTAATTGCACTGATGTCGGTTTTTTTCGTTCCTTTTCATAAGTTTGGCTATGGGTTTGTGTATTTGGTTTATCCTTTTGAAGAACAACATCTTTGATTCATTGATTCTTGTATTCTTTGTCTCAATTTTGTTAATTTCCACTCTGATCTTTGTAATTTTCTTCCTTATACTAGTTTTGAATTTGGATTTTTCTTGTTTTTCTAGGGCCTTAAAGTGTATCAATAGGTTATTTTTTTCCGGCTGTCTCTTTTTCTGATGTGGGAATTCACAACTATAATCTTCCAATTTAGAACTACTTTTATTGTGTCCCATAGCTTCTATTTTATTACACTTGCATTATTGTTTGATTATAGAAAGTGATTTCTTCTGTGACCCATTGATTACTCATGAGTGGATTGTTTGATCTTTATGTGTTTACATAGTTTCTGTGGTTTCTCTTGCCATCAGTTTCTAGTTTCATTACACTATGATCTGATAATATGCATGAGATTATCTTGATTCTTTCATACTTATTTAAGCAAGCTTTATGGTCTAGTGCATGGTCTGTTTTTGAAAAATTTCTGTGTGCTAAGAAGAATGTATATTCTGTTTTTGTTGGGTTGTAGGTAACTATTAAGTAGATAGATATCTCTAGATATTTATTAAATTCATTTGTTTGAAGGTGTAGTTCAATTCTATGTTTCTTTATTTTTTTTTGTCTGGTTGATCTATTTGAAAAGATGGGGTGTTGTGGTTCCCCTACTTTGATTGTATGTTTTTTTTTTTTTTTTACCTTTTATGTTTCATAGTATTTGTTTTATGAGGTTGATTGCACCAGTATTTGGTTCATATATATTTACAGTTGTTATCACTTCTTGTTGAGTTGTTCCCTTTACTAGTTGTTATGGTTGATACATTGTGTCAACTTGGGGAGTCTAGAGGTTTGGCTAAGTGACTCAGCAGTTCTGCATCCTGGGGTAAGAAGGACATGCCCTCAACCTTCTGGGATGTTGTTCATTGTGTCAGTTTGAGAAGTTTAGAAGATTAACTGTGTGACTCAGCAGGGAGCCAGGGTACTTACTTTGTGTTCATCCTGAGCCTGTGCAAGAGGAGGGCATGGAGATTATGTGAGTGCTACACGCCCCTGGGTGGGGTAGCCTGCTCACAATATATGGCAGGGAAAGAGGCTTGCTCCTCTCTGCCTCTCCTCCCTTTTTGCTCTTGTTGCTTTTGCTGTGTTCAGTGGATTTGCCCTCTGCCTTGTGCCACTCTGCCTTGGAGCCAGCCAAGTATAGACTAAAACCTACACAAACTGTAAGCCAAATAAACCTTTTCTTCCTTCATTTTGGGCATCAGATATTTTGTGTCAACAACAACAAAAAAATAACCAAGACACTAGTACATAATGACTTTGTTTCTTCATCAGTTTTGGATTGAAGTCCACTTTTTGTGAAAATAGGATAGCTATTTTGGCTTATTTTCAGCCTCCTGTTGCATGGAAAAATCGTTCTCCATCCTTTGATTCATAATCTATAGATTTGTTTAAAGAGTAGGTGTATTTCTTGTATGTAACATACTGCTAGACTTTGTTTTTTGATCCAGTTTGTCTATCTGTATCTCTTGATTGGGGAGTTGAGACCATTTACATTGAGAGTTACTACTGAAAGCTATGGACTGATTCTTGTCATTGGTTTCTTTTTCTGTTGCTAATTCCTTTATTTCCTGTTGCATAAGTGCTGTATTCATTCCAGTAGGCCCTTTGGTGTTGATGTCATCATTGTCTCTACCTAGGGTATCTTTTTTTTATTTTAAAGAGTAAAAGAAGGATAACATAGTAATAGGGGGGCTTACCAAATTGCAGACAAAGTGGTACAAGATTATCAATGGTTGTTGTACTACACTTTGGTATCTTCAAAGTGGTTTCTAAAGAAAATAAATAGAGCTGTACATGAGTGACCTATTGAATAATCATTGACTATTCTCAGTGGTTGTTGTAGGAAACACATAGTAATAAACATACATCTGTTTACAAAATAGCATAGGAACAATACAAACATTACAGAGTTATGGACAGATTAGTGGGAAAATATCAGTGGTTGCTGTAATACCTGGTGGTATCCTCAGAGTGGTTTCTCAGGAAGACAGAGATATGCAAGAAAGATCTAACAAGTAGTTACAGCCTAAGGGTTGTGAAAAATAGCATATTACCTCCTCACCAGGGACTCCTTTCCGTGGGGTGTGACTGCTGGAAGGAAGGCCAGGATTGAAAAGAAGGACCAAGAGACTTGCACATGTGTCTAGCAACAGGCTGTTTTCTTGTTCCTCCATAGTCATGATTACCTGGGGCTCCTCCATGGAGATGACAGTCTGGCCAGAGGGAGAAGGAAGAGTATTCCCAGGGCCCCCTCATTCCTGTTGGACTAACTGGTAGGATGGGTCTGAGCTCTGGGGCCTCGCTTCAGAGGGCAGACCGATCTCCAGTGGTCTCCTTTGCATCCAGGGCATGGCCCAGGGGGATTCTTAGGACAGTTCCTCTTGAGGTGGGCTGGCTTTTAACAGTGGTAGCAGATGAATGTAGTCGTCAAGTTCTTCTTGGGGCTCCGAGAATCAGACTTAGGATCTGTTTCTCTTTTTGTTTGTTTTGTTTTTTTGTTTTTCGTTTTTCTTGTACCAGGAATCAAACTCATGACCTTGCGCTTGCCAGGCAGGTGCTTTGCCGCTGAGCTAAATCCCCAGCCCAGGATCTGTTTCTCCTAATGCTGCAGCAAAAAGCAGCTGCTTTTTCTCAGTCTCTGTTTTCTCTCCTTGGCCTCCTCGTCATAGCTATAGAATATTGAGGCAATTCTTACTAACCTCTCAAGTGAGCTATCTGGGGCAAAAGTAATTTTTTGTAGCTTTTTCTCTCCAGCCTCCCAGCGCATTGGGACCCCACAACCAGTTAGTGTCCTTTCCCCAACCATCAGCACAGGCAGCAGGAATCTCAGTGCAGACCTCTCTGGAGCTCCATGCGCTCCTCCACCATAGCCTGTACTGTCAGGGGAAGAATGGCTTCCACGGGGTCTCCTCAGATACTGCTCAAGGTCCTCCTGGTTTCCAGCTTCTGAACAGCTCTCATGACCCTGGTCAACTAGACCTCTGAGTCTTCTGGCATAGTCTGTATTCTCATGTTCTCTGAGTCCTTGTTCAGCAGCTGCTCCTCTGCTGACTCTGGACCTTTCTGGTTCTCAATGGCAGGGGCAAGAGTGACCTGTTGTGTGGCATGTATTCCCAGGGGTTTCTCCATGTTGTGATTATTCACTCATGTCCCCAGGTGGGCCTCCGTGGCTGGTGCGTGGTGGACCAATTGTGTCATTGTTTCACTGTGCCATGATAGTTCTCGACCATGTGGCAGCGGCCGGCCTGAGAGCCGGAGCGCACCAGTGCACACTGCCGTGCAACTTCCCGGGTGCAGGTGGCCTGCTTCCTAGGTGCCTGCAAGGCTAGATTCCAGGCCAAAGGCTGGTGCTCCCTGCCACATGGCTTCCTGGGTGCAGGCAGCCTGCCTCTTGCTACCTAGGGTATCTTTGAGTAACTTCTGTAGTGTTGGTTTGGTTTGGTAGTCATGAACTTCTTTATGTTGTGTTTGAATCATGAATTTATGTCATTGTTGTGGAAAGTCATGATTTCTTTATCAGTCTTGAAAGATAGTTTTGCAGGTCATATTAATCTGAGTTGAAAGTTGTTTTCTTTGGTTTTGAAGAACTTTTCCCCAAGCTCTCTTGGCCTTTAAGGTTTGTGTTCAGAAATCTGTAGTAATTCAAATAGATTTACCTTAGATGATGTTATGATTTGTGTCTGGGTGTCCCCCCAAAGCCTCATGCGGTCAAGGGGCAGGCTTTTAGAGTTTGATTGATTATGGGTGTGAGAGCTACACCCACCCTGGGGTGGATAGTTTGCATATGTAAGGGAGAGGAAGAGGCTGCTTGGGGCAATTCCTCCCTTTTAGTGTTTGTTGCTTTGATTGTGTTCTGCCGCCATGAGCTGTAGCCCTCTGCCATGTGCCACTCTGCCTTGTAACCTGCCAAGTATGTACTGAAACCTCCATAAACTGTAAGTGAAATAAACTTTTCCTTCCCTAATTTTGGGCGTCAAGTATTTTGTCCCAGCAACGAGAGAAAAAGTAACCAAGACAGATGATTTGTTGTTTACCTCAAACAGCTTAGAAATTCTGTCCTGGGATTTTAACTCTCATTTTTTGTTGAGAAGTTATTTTTTAAAATTGTGGCTACTGGTATTTGGGGTTCTATATACTCACTTATGTGTATGTTGGATTTTTTTCCCATACTTCGGAAGTTTTCAGCTCTGATTTCTGTAAACAGGTTTTTTTTTTTTTTGGTTTCTTTTCCTCCGGTACCGGGAACCGAACTCACGACCTTGCACTTGCCAGGCAGGCGCTTTTGCCGCTGAGCTAAATCCCCAGCCCCTAAACAGGTTTTTTTTATGGCATTCGTTTCATCTTCTAATTTTTCTCTGACTCCAGTTGTTCTTTGGTAAATCTTTGTGTCATCTAGAAGCTGTTAGATCAGTTTCTGATGATCTGTTATGTTTAAGGTATTGCTGAATATTTGGTCACCTGCATCAACCCTACCTTTTAGTTCTGAGATTCTCTCCTCATATTGGTCACTTCTGCTGTTCATACTTTCTGCACAGCTTCTTTATCTCCTGAACTTCTGTTTGATACTTTTCATGGACTGGCCATTCTTATTTTCTATCATTTTGATGAGCTCATCTAGCTTTTTTAAGTGTCTTCTTTAAGCTCACTGATAATTTTGTTAATTAAGTCCATTATCTATTTAGTTACATCATCTTTGAGCCTGCCAAATACCTTATTGATCTGTTTTTTGTTTCTTCTTTGATTACTTCATACAATTCAATCTTTTGGCTTTTTAATTTCCTTCCTGTTGATGCCCATTGGATAACCTTTGTTGGGGTTGAGTTTTTGGAGACATTTTGTTGCCTTATTTTAACATATTTCTGTGTGTGTGTGGGTGTGTGTGCGTGTGTGTGTGTGCGTGTGCACTGATTTTGAGGATCACTTAGAGTGGAAAAACTTGCTAGTTACTAGTGTCAAGATCTCTCTAGTTAGTGTCTACTTCTCAGTGATGTGATTTTGGCTTTGGTTGAGTTTTGGTTTTTATCTACCTCTTCAACCTACTCAGTTTAATAGCATCATACTTGGTTGCTGGGCATGAGAACTTAACACCTTCTTACAAAGGATCTGGGGCCTGGGTACCTACACATTTCAGGAAGGCAAGAAAGTTCACTTCTACTAAGAAAAAATTAGGATCTTAGGGGGAGTTTAGGATCATCTTGCTTCACTCAGCATCCCATTCACTCCCTGTGAGCAGGTGTGGGTGGCAAATTTCCAGCCTTGCAGATGAGGCACACAGCCCCACTGTGCCCTCTGCTCACTGCACCTCCGGCTGAGTGCCCGTCAGGACACCTGCAGATCTCCTAGCATCCCACTGCTCACCACCATGCACTCCAGAGTGCGAAGTCCCCATCAAAGCCTGCCCGAAATGTCTAGGCACCCAGGCCTTATGGTCCATTCAGTTCCTATAATCCTATCGGCTGGCAGGCAAGCCTGCAATACAGTGAGGCTTTTGGGAGGAGATTTTGGATCTATACTTGTTATGGTTTATATCTAGATGCCCCCCAAGGCTCGTCTGCAGGCAGAGGTGGGGCTTTTGGAAGATGATTGGATTTTGGAAGATGGTTGGAAGTCTGATAGCTGGCCCACTCTTAGGAGACGGGGTCACTAGGGGTGTGGCCTGCAGGGTGTATCTGCCTCCTGGGCACTTCCCTTGACCTCTCTGCCTCCTGGATTCCATGCCTTGAGCAGCTTTCCTCCTGCTTGCCCATGTGGCATACCATCCCGCCTTGGAACCAGCCGGCAATGCCAGAACTTAGACCACGGAAACATAATCCAAAATAAACCTCTTCTTTTTTAAGTCATGGGTATCTCATTACCAAGGAAAGTGACTAAGATACTACCATAACAGTGAGAGATAGTGATCTGAGTTTTTTTCATATAATATCTTTATCAAATATTTTACCTGATCTATGAAGTCAAGTAATACAGTTCTTGAAGAATGATTCAGGAATTTTCAGCTTCTATAGTTTTTGGAAGAGATGGTAAAAAATTGGTATGATTTATCCTTTAAATGTTTGGTTGAATTACCAGTGAAACATCCTGAGCCTAGCACTTTACTTTTTGGAAGGTTATCAGTTGTTAATTCAATATCATTATAACTAGGCCTATTCTGATTGCTTGATTTTTCCTTTTATGAATTTTATTAGATTGCGCATTCAGGAAAGTGATCCATTTCATCCTAGTTGCCAAATTTGTGGGCAGAGTAGTTCATGGTGTTCCTTTGCTATTTTTTTTAATGTACAGGTTCGTGGTGATGTCCCTTTTTCATTTCTGAAAAATTAATTAGGAATTTGTGTCTTCTATTTCCTAATCTTAGCATGTTACAGATTTATCAATTTTATTGATCTTTTCAAAGTACTTTTGGTTTTCTTGATGTTCTGTACTGTGTTCTTGTTTTCAGTTTCATTCATTTCTATTCTGATTTTTTTTTATTTTAAAGAGTAAAAGAAGGAATAATAGGGGGGCTTACCAAATTACAGACAAAGTGGTAGGAAATTATCAGTGGTTGTTGTTTTACATATTGTTATCTACAAGATAGTTTCTCAGAAAACACAAATAATAGTGAGTTACAGACAAAAGTGGTAGGAAATTATCAGTGGTGGTTGTTTTACGTATTGGTATCTACAAGATAGTTTCTCAGGAAAACAAATAGACACATAATAGTGAGTTGCAGACAAAAGTGGTAGAAGATTATTAATGGTTGTTGTACTATACTTTGGTATCTTCAAAGTGGTTTCTAAAGAAAGTAAATAGAGCTATATATGAGTGACCAATTGAATATTCATTGACTATTCTCAATGGTTGTTGTAGGAAACACAGTAATAAACATACATCCATTTACAAAATAGCATAAG
>NW_004955491.1:9090312-9114453 GCF_000276665.1 Chinchilla lanigera | reverse complement strand
TTGTATGGCATGTATTCCCAGGGGTTGTTCAAAGTTTGAATGATTCACACACATCCGTGGGTGGGCAACTGCAGTCGGTGCATGGTGGGCCGATTGTGTCACTGTTTCTCTGTGTCATGATAGATCTCAATTGAGTGGCGGTGGCCGGCCTAAGGGCCAGCGCACAACAGCGCTCGCCGCCGCATGGCTCCCCATGCGCCCGGGACCCTCCCTCTGGGGGCCTATGAGGCAGGAAGCTAGCCAGCCGGAAGACTGGCACTCCCCGCCCGTGGCTCCCTGTGCACCAGAAGCCCTCCTTCCGGGGGCCTACGAGGCCAGGAGTGAGCCGCCGGTCCGAAGACCGGTGCTCCCCGCCTGAGGCTCCCCTTTAGTACAATTTTGAGACAGGGTCTTGCTAGGTTGCCCAGGCTGGCCTTAAACCTGTAATCTTGCCTCAGCTTTCTGAGTGGCTGGGGTTACAGGCCTGTACCATCATGCCCAGCAGTCTCTGTGTTTTAGTTGGTGATCCCTTTACATTTGTAGCTGGATTAACATATATCATATTTGTAACTATTTTCTATGTTTTGCATTTCTTGTTTCTTTTTTATATTCCTGCTTTCTGTGGCTTTGAGCATGTGAGTCCATTTTCTTTCATTTCCTCAGACATAATTTGTACTTCCTTTAAAATATGTTCTGAGAGTTGCCCTAGGGTTTACCACAGACCTTTGCAACCACTCTGAGTCCAATTTCAAATGAGCCCCTAAGTCCTGGCCAGCACAGTGGCCTTGTAAGAGTGTGCCCCCCTATTGCTGTCACTTATTCTACAGTTGTAGTAAGTTGTCGTTACCCAATACACTTCTCCTTTCTATTTTGTGGAACTATTTGATCAATGAAGAAAATGGAAAAGAGATTTTACTTCACTTTATCAGTTCCTTCTCTGACACTCTTCTTTCAGTAGGCTGAAGTGCTTACCTGTGTCATTTTTCCCTCCAGTGAGCTTCCTTGAACTTTTTTTTATATATATCATTACTCTGTGTGTGTGTGTGTGTGTGTGTGTGTGTGTGTGCGTGTGCGCATGCGCGCGTGTGTGTGTGTGTGTATGTGTGCGTGGTACTGGGGATTGAACCAGGGCCTTCCCACAGAGCTACATCCTCAGGTCTTTTTTTGTTTTATATTTTGAGACAGGATCTCACTAAATTACTAAGTTGCCCAGGCTGAGATGGAACTTGTGATCCTCCTGGCTCAGCCTCCCAGGGTGGTAGAATTGCAGGTATTTTATCATCATGCTTGCTTCATTACTATATTTTAAATGAGCTCTTAGTCTATGACTGTAGGATTTGCGAATTCAGATATAAAAATATTTAAGGTGAGACCATGACATTCCTTTTCTGCTGTTTACATTATCTGCTTTTGTCCCCACAAAATGAGTTTGGAAGTAAACTTGCTATGGAAGTTCTGCGTGTCAGAAGTTCCCCTTCCATTCAAATAGTTTTTCTTTCCTCCGTCACTGGGTTCCTTCAGGAGTTTCCACAGTGGAAAATTCATTCATTTTCTTTCTGTCAGACTCAGGTTCTCAGGTATGAGCTCTCCGGCCACCCCTGTGGAGCCCTGCCGTGGCCCCAGTGCTGTCTTCATCTGGACACGGGGTGCACACGCTGAGACCAGTGCATTGAGCACTTCCACTGAGCTTAAGCTTCACTAATAAAAAGTTGCTTTATACTTGTAGAACTCCCCCCCCCCAAAAAAAACCCCTGTGGAATAAGAGTAGCCCATAAAATATTAATTCTCTGTTCCTAAAACGATTCTACACTCCTCCCTATAGTTTGGAGTATTTTTATGCCGAGTTTTACTTATATCCACTCCTGTGTTATTTGCAGCATAATCACTTTAGGGAAGTTAGTGGCTGTTGTGGTTTCTATCTAGATGTCCCCCCTTCAAAGCCCCATGTGCTCACAGGTGGGGCTTTAGGGACTGCTTGGATCATGGGGGCGTGATACTCATCAGTGGATTAGTCCAGGGATGAGTTTACAGCTCAGTGTGATGTTGGGAGGTGGAGCCTGGTGCGAGGAGTGGTCACTGTGGGTGTGGCCTCGAAGAATTTCTCCCTCCCCTTCCCTGATGGCAGTCTGCTTCCTGCAGCCCTGCCATGAGCTGTTTCTCCTCTGTCATGCCCCTCTGCCGTGCCACCCTGCCTGGGATCCCGCTGGCAAGAGACTGAGACCTCTACAAACTATGAGCCAAAATAAACTTCTCCTCCTTTAACTTGTGGTGTTGGGAATTGTGTCTCAGCAAGGAGAAAGTAACTGAGACAGTGGCTGGGTCTCCAAATTCCAGTATCATTCACTTCTTCATGAAACTAGCATTTACCCAGTGGCCATTTAATGACAGTGCTCTGCCAGGCCCTCCAGAGGCAGGAAGGTTACATCAGGGAAGAGCTCTGCCTGGAAGAAAAGAGCTTCTGGGTTAGTGAGAAGCCACCGACCCTGAGGCTGATGAGCTGTTGTAGCCTGGGAGAAGATGGGATCATGTCTAGCTTTGGGGGTGCAGTTTGGGCCCCAGAAGACTTGGAGGAAAAAAATGGCAGTGAGAGTAAAAATTGATTCAGACGTGACGGAGGTGGAGAGGGTATCTGGAAGGTGTAGCAGAGGTGCTCATGCTGTGAGGACTGGCTCTGGACTGCAGCAGGACAGTGTGACCACTGCACGGCAAGGAGTGGGTGTGGGCACCGACTGCAGGAGCACTGAGGCCATTGGCGTGGGAAGAAGACTGCGTGAGAGTTGCCTGGTGGGACGTGGGAATGAACTCCAGTGTCCCAAGAGCAGGAAGATACCTGGTCTGGAGTGGACTGTGGAAGGCAGATCTGGGGTGGGCATAGGATGGAGGCCCTGCCCAAAGGTGGCTGTGTGTGGGATGGGGAGGACTGTGGATGCCAAGATTATGGGCTCCAGGAGTGCAGGTCTCAGCAGTGTGGGCCCCAGGAGTGCAGGGCCCAGGTGTTCAGGGCCCAGGTGTTCAGGGCCCAGGTGTACAGGGCCCAGGTGTGCAGGGTGCAGGAGTGCAGCCCCAGGTGTGTAGGCTCCAGGTGTGCAGACACTGGGTGTGCAAGCACTGGTTGTGCAGGCCCTAGGAGTGTGGGCCTCGGGTGCAGGTCCCAGGAATATAGGTCCCAGCTGTGCTGGCCCCAGGTTCACAGGCTCCAGGTATGCAGGCCCCAGGTGTACAGGTCCCACAAGTGCAGGTCCCAGGAGTGTGTGGACTCCAGGTGTGTAGGTGCCAGGAGTGAAGGTCCCAGGAGTGAAGGTCCCAGGTGTGCAGGCCCCAGGTGTGCAGGCCCCAGGTGTGCAGGCTCCAGGTGTACAGGCTCCAGGTGTGCAGGCTCCAGGTGTGCAGGCCCCAGGTGTGTAGGCCCCAGGTGTGCAGGTCCCAGGTGTGTGGGCTCTAGGAGTGTGCCAGGGAAGGCACTCTCAGCTCTGGAGACTGCGGCCTGATGTTAGGCAGAGGAAATACGTTCTGCACATGGACCTGGCATGCCGGGATTCCCACAATGATTCAGACACACGAGAAAGCATTGCAGTGGGGGCAAGGAGGTGTTTCTGATTCTTAGTATGAAGGGTTTCAGGGACAACCATGGAGGCCTCTGCCCTTGGCAGAGCGTCCCTGTCACTGAGCAAACCCTGGCACTGGGTGTAGTTTTCTCTCAAGAGTCAAGGCCATGCTTGCTGTCACTGCCGACTTGACACAGGGCTTCTTGCACTGTCATGTCCTTTGTCACTCATTGCTATGGCAAACAACAGAAGGGCCTGGAACTTTTATACCCCATGGCTCTTTCTCTGCTTGGTTCTGTGCTTATAGATCGCTGACCAAATTGCACCAGCTGTCCTTTCCAATGATTATTTTTTCCTAATTATTGTGGCTCTTAAGAACTACCGAGGTGTAGGATAGAAAGACTGGTGGAAGTTTGGAGGTTGGATGTCTCTAGTTCAGTTTTGGATTTACCGATTTTTGGGTAAGTGCAGGTGTGCAGGTGCCAGAAGGGCAGGCTGCAGGAGTGAGGCCCCAGGTGTGCAGGTTCCAGGTGTGCAGGCCCCAGGTGTACAGGCCCCAGGTGTGCAGGCTCCAGGTGTACAGGCCCCAGGTGTGCAGGCTCCAGGTGTACAGGCTCCAGGTGTGCAGGCCCCAGGTGTACAGGCTCCAGGTGTGCAGGTTCCAGGTGTGCAGGCCCCAGGTGTACAGGCTCCAGGTGTGCAGGCCCCAGGTGTACAGGCTCCAGGTGTGCAGGCCCCAGGTGTACAGGCTCCAGGTGTACAGGCCCCAGGTGTGCAGGGCCCAGGTGTACAGGGCCCAAGAGTGCAGGTTCTGGAACCTGCCCTTGTGGCAGGGCACCTGAATCCAAAATGTACATATTTTTATAAATTGAAAGAAAACATCATTCTCGTGGACACCAAAGTAAGTTTTGTGGGTTTTCTTACTTGTGGTGTCTCCCTCATGTGGTATGGAAAACAGCCCACGGTTCACACCCAGTGTGTGTTTGTTGAGTTCCTGATCTTTTGTGGTAGACGTAAATAACTCTGTAAGAGATAAAAGAGGAGAATGTATTTTCTCCTTGATGCAAAAAAGATTCTGGAATGAAAAATGAGTCCACCAATTTTTGAACCATGGTAGTAACTTGTGATTATTAGCATAAAACACTATCACCAGAGCCTACTAAAGCTTGGGTTTTAGAAATAGGAAGTCAGGTTCAAATTCAGGCTTCATCACTTACTAGGTGTGTGTGGACTTGGCCATTTTAAGCGTTTGTGTGCCTCAGTTTCCTTACTTGGAAAATGGGGGTAGGAATACCTGCCTCCCAGGATTTCTGTAGGGATTCAGTTAGGTCAGATATGGAAAGCGCTCAGTCAGAGGCCGGGACAGCAGTGCCGGGTAGGTGGACACTGTCTTGGCCGCTGCTGACTAGGGTGGGACATTCAGCGCCGGTGATATTTGTGTTTCTGCCCCGGCTTTGTTGATGCCGTTCCTTAGGAAAGGTGCCTGTGTGGTCAAAGCTCACCAGGAAAGGAACAGGTTGTTTGGTACTGCTGAATACTCCTGAAGCTTTGAGCTATGGTCCAGTTGGGTACAGCTACTCCACAGTTGTTTTCAACTCCGAAAGCAGAGGCGAGTTGACTTCTTTTATGTGAATGGGTGCTATTCAGTCTAATCTGTGCAAGGTGTTTTACACCGCAGCAGATTGAAACCACAGTCCTGTGAACAATGGGAATTTTAGAACTTGTGGTATGTGAGTTCTATTTATGTCTTTCCCTTCTTATTTGAAGCTCCTTGTTTGAGAATGAAGTGAAGTTCTATCATTTCAGACATCAGAATTAGCACTGAAAACATAGGATTCTTTATCCGGGTTGATGAAAGTAATTTATTGTTTGCTGTGTCAAACACGGCATGCTATTTGTCACATTGTGGTCTGTGTGTCTTTCTAGAAGCTTTCAACTTTGATCTAAGTCAAAGTACAAGCAGTAGCACAGATGACAGGGCTAAAAAGAAACAAAACCCCTGAGATGTGCATTGCCACTCAGGGGCTCTAAATCAACAGTGCGCGGCCGCGGTAAAAGCTACCTTGCTTTAAAGGGGCTTGTGCGTTCTTGTGGGAGCAGACCTCGGCCTTTCTGGGCAGAGACAAAGGTGTGGAACAATTTATTAGTTAAAGATTGGGTTCACTGTGTGCTCTCCAAAGACGTCTCCTCAAGGCCAGTTTCTGGTCCTTGCCTGTATTTTTAGGTAAACACTCGCATTTAAAAGACCTTGCGGAGCTGGGCTCCGCGCACATAAAAGCGGCTTTCTTAAACTGTCATCAGAGTGGATTTTAGAACGTGCTTTTAATACTTACAAGGTTGATGTTTGCCTTTTAAAAAATGCTATTTGAGATAGCTTTTTATTTAACTTTCACCTCGGTGTGCCTTTTACCTGATTCACGGCTGCATGAAGGAAACTCACGTTGTTGTGAGACCAGACAAAGATTTAGAAAAATGTTGCACAAAGTGACCTTTTAAAAGTCAAGGCTTTGGAAAGAAAAAAAAAATCCTTGTTTAAACACCATAAAAACTGGATGAGAAAAGGCATATAATCTCAATCTGAACATCTGGTCTCAGCTTCTTTTTAGTGAGCTGGGTTGATTATTCTGTGAGATAAACCATTTCTCAAGATTGCTCTTATATCTGCATTTCCTTTCTTGTTTTTAATAAGCAGTGGCTCACATCAATAAAAAAGCAAAATAAAACGGTCTGGGATGGGAGGCCCTGGTATCTACTTAAATCCGGATCTTCTAGATTATGATTCTGAGAAGAAATGTAGCTGTACTGTCCGACCTGTACTGGTAGAGTTAATTACTAGCAGGAACTTTAGCTAATATGCTAAAATACTGTTAATAGCTGCAAAGTAACACAAAATGTGGATGTTTTGTGTTTTATTTAAGAATCCCCTTACTTATGGCCATTTTTTTTATTTCCTCTTTTGCAGTAATAACTTTCCAGGTGATTTATATTTATGCACCTACCACTGTGTATTTTTGAAGTCGAATATATCAAGGTAAAAATACACACACTTTTAATTTTGCAGCTGTATGAATTTTGACAGTTCTCAGTGATGTGGTCACCTCCCAAATCAAGCTTTACAACTTATCTATTGTTGCAAAAATGTCCCCTGCATCCCTGTGCTGTCGGTCCCTTCCCTCAGCTGCCCTGGCAGCCATGCACGATTGCATGGAGGGAGGGTAGGCTTGCCTGGTCTGGCATGTTACATACATGAGATCACATGATAGGTGCCTTTGAAGTCAGGGTGCACTTGTGAGTTGTTCACCCCCTTACAGCCGCCCACAGTTTTCGTTCTCGCTGAGACGTTTCACCTCGCTTTGTCAGCCCTTGACCTGGTTGCTGGACGTCGTTTCTGGGAACTCTGAATAATCCACTGTTGGCGTTTGAGCACTGGTTTCTGAGCAAGCGCAGGTTCGCGTTTTCATGGGCAGCAGACTGCAGAGCGGGATCTCTGGCGCTGTGTTGCGTTTGAGTTCACTAGCTGCTGCCACGCTCGTTCCCACAGCACAGGGCCTGGGAATTGCTTCAAGTCGCTGCCCGTGGTGTCCATGGATTGCTCCTGCTCTTCTTGCAGCCCCGCTAAGACACACGGCACCACCTCTTTCCGGCTTAGAGTTTCCTGGTTTTCCTGAGGCTTCTCGGCTGGATGTGTATTCTCTTTGGTGAGGAGTTTGTTTGATTTTTTTGTTTGTTTGTTTAAATGAGAGTTGTTGGAATTCTTTACATTTTTTGGATAGAAGTCCTCTGTTGGCTAAGTAATCTGCAAATCTTTACCCCCAGAAATATCTTTTTGTTTTCTTTGTAGTGTCATTTGTAGTGTGAACATTTGTAATTGTGATGGGGTTCAATGTATCAGTCTTGGTTTCTGTGGATTATGTTTTAGGTGCCAGCTTGAAGAACTTTCCCTAACTCCAGTTTACAAGGATTTCTCTTATGACTTCTGAACATTTTCTGGGTGACCATTTTACATTTCCTGCTAGAACGTGTGGAGTTACCTTTTCAATAGGGCTGGGCTGGGTGGAGGTGAGTTTCTCTGCACATGGACGTGTGGTCACTTCTGTGGTGTTTGTTGAAATCACTGTCCTCTTCCCTGAGTTGCCTTTGTGTCTTTGTCACAGGTCCCATGGCCATACTGGGCGGGTCCAGTTTGGACTTATGGGTGCCAGTGTCTCTGTTCCCTTCTAGGACCACGCAGTCGTCCTCAACCCTGGGTGGTGGAGTCCTCCAGCTTTACTCATGTTTTTCACAGTTGCTTGATTATCTTGATAATCCTTTGCCCCTCCAGGTCAGCTTTGGAATCATCTTGGACATCCACACCAAGCTTTCCCTGGCTTTTGGCTGGAATGGGGTGAGCGGGAGGCTGTGTAAGGAGGGAGCCTTCTAGCCCGTGAGATTTGTGTGTTTCTCCGTTGAGTTCCAACTTCCCTGCTTTCTTTTTCTATGCTTTACATTTTTCAAAAAGGGTTTTGTTACATTTAAATGCAATCTAAGTATTTTCCAGCTGCTCACCATAATAATAAGGTTAGCTCTAGGTGTTTTGTGACGTTCCTTGCTGGATTGAGGAAGTTCCTTTGGTGGCCGTTGGCTGAGCGGGTGAATAGGGGTAGATGTGAAATTTTGGGGCTCCCTCTGCAGCAGTCTCCTGACCACAGGGCTTGCCCTCATGTCTCTTTGTCTGGTGTCACTTGTGACCTTGCAGCAGGTGGCCTTGTGTTCCCGGGACCCGCCCTCCCCGGCGGCAGTACTTACTCTTCTTCCCTGCGGGATTGAATTTGTTAGTGTTTCATACTGATGACTCATGAGGGACACTGAAGTGTGGTTTTCTTGCACTGAGCTTGTTTGGCTCCAGTGGGGTGCGAGTCCTTACTTTTATACCGTATAATAGAGTATAGATGTATGATAGTGTATAAATGTTGGATTCCGGGAACCAGCAGAGTCCGGGGAGTCTGTGGAAGGGGATGTGTGGCATCCTCTGTGGAAGCGCACGCTGAAGGATGGAGAGGCCTCCATGAGAAGGGAGGGACGCTGAGCCGCTGGGACCCAGGTCTGGGAGAGGTGGGAGAAGGTGTGCCTGGGAAGCCCTGGGCCATGGGATGAGGGCAGAGGGGGCCGGAGAAGGACAGGAGACAGTCAGCTCCTGAAGATCCACTGTCCTGAAGTCATGGCTTCTTCATGAGCTGTGTGTATAGACAACTCAGAGATCAAACAGAAGGTTTCCGAGGGGGCTGGCACCCAGCAGCTTTGATGGGCCATGGTAGGGGCAGGGGCAGGCAGGGACGAACCACACACAGGGTCCCCATTCTTGGTCAGGCACAGACGGATGGTGGCCCTGAGGCGTTGGGAGCTGCAGGGTGCTGGTGTGGGAATGTGGAGGGACGAGGGTGGAGGGAGAAGGGTGTGGGGTGGAGAAAGTGAGCCCAGCTTCCTCCTTCCAGGGCTCCTCTGCCCACACCCACGTGCAGCCCATGTGCAGGGAGCGGGTGCCTCACCAGGAGGTGACGTGTGGCCTAGGGCAGCATGGTGGTGCTGTAGCTGGGCACGGGGGCTGGTTGTGCTTTGGAAGAAATGGGGTTTCTGTCCTCTGTGGCCTTGAAGAGTCGCCAGGACAGATGTCCCTAGGAGGAACAAGAAGCATTTGTGAAGCAGAATCACTCAGCAGTTCCTTCAAGATGCGTTAGAGATGGGCCTCGAGCTTGCCAACCCCCTGGCACCCCTGAGCAGTAACGGGTGTGCGACTGGAAAACAGCATGCCTGCCGCACAGGAAGTCAGAAAAGCCCCTCCCACCTGCGGACCAGTCGCCACGGCGACTGTCACATTGGGACTGTCACTGTCACGTGGGTTTCTGGTTTAATGTGGCCGCTTCCCTGCGTCTAGCATTGAAATGTGCAGCCCTTCCTGCGAGCGGGTACCATGCCTCAGCCTGGGGACAATTGCTGCAGGCCCTGTGAGAAGTCGCCTGTGAAGGGCTCCCCGAGCCAGACACAGGGTGGGGGTGGGAATGGGGGGTCTGACGGGGTTTATCTTCCAGTCACAGAAACGTCAGAGTCACGTAGGTAGCGGGGATGGCTTTGTCACGGCGACTCCGTGAGCTATTAATTCAGAGAGACCATTACTTAAATGTGAATTTTATTATTGCAATTAAAGACTGATTTGATTTTATGAGATCATGTATTTTTATTTTATGGAAGTTTTATAGATAAATTTAATTTAAAATATTACTTTATACTGAAAATAAAATATAAGCAAGCAACTTATTAAAATGATACGGTTCCCTTGCAAAACTGATGGGAAAACTTCGGTGCAGTGATACTTTGCTGGGAGGAAAGGTTTCTTGATGTAATGACTTGACAGCTGTTGGTTTAGCTTATTAAATACATCACTTGCAGGGGCAGGGTGCAGCTCAGTGGTCTAGCTTGCTTAGCATATGAGCCCCTGGGTCCAATCTCATTGCATCTACTGTCGATTTATCTCTCTCTCTCTCTCTCTCTCTCTCTCTCTCTCACTCTCATTTATTATTATTATTTTTTGAGACAGGTTCTCCCTGTGCAGTTCAGGCTGGGATTGAACTCACTGTGTCACCCGAGATGGCCCCAAACTTGCAGTGATCCTTCTGCCTCAGCCTCCTGAATGCTGGGATTATGTGCGCACTGTTGATTTTTTTTTTTATTTAATAGAATATCGGAGTTGATTTCCTTCCAGCTGGTTCTCAGAGAAAGTGACTTTTGTCCACACAGTGCAGACTTGTTAAGAACTGAGGCTGGTCCTGCAGAGTGCCAGCTCTGGGCGCTAACACGAGAGCTGTCATCTGTGCACCGAAGGCGGCAACCCGCGTGTGCTGGCGCCGCCCAGACGCGTCATGTTTCTGCACAGGCCGACTGAGGACGTGTGTCCATAATTTTTTTTGTGCAGCGTTTTTTGTCACGGTTTTGTTTTTGATGGAGGAAGAGCATGTGAAAGGGTATTTGCGCCGACTCAGTTAAGCTGTTTGTGAACCATCCCCTTTCCATTAGCTGACTGCAAGGACAAAGAAATTGCCTCCTTGAAAGTCACAGGGGCAGAAGAGGCAGGACCCGAGCCGTCCCCGTCCCTCACGGGAGGTGAGGCAGAGGGGCCCTGGATCGGGTTCTTCCCATTGGTGCAGCTGAACTCAGCTCCTCTGCTCCTCCATCCCGTTTCCTCCTTGGACAGAACCTGCCTTTTGCCGAATCAGATCCACACAAGAGCAGCCGGTACCCCCAGGTTACGGTTTTCCTGGGTCTCACGCTTGTGCAAGTCCCTGCCCGGCAGGGGCCTGGACAGCCTTGTGGTCTCACCTTGGGGCAGGATGGTGAGCACCCTCCTGACAGGCACAGACGGACACAGAGCGCCCGGCCTGGCTGTGGGGGGCGCGGCCCCAGCCGCCCTGAGCGTTAGTCCCGGTGCCTTTTACTCACGGAGAAGGAAGAGACAGGAGGAAAGGGAAGTGGACGCCGGGACGCTTTGGCCCTGGGAAGGGACTGCACAGCCAGCGGGATTCCAGAGGCGGGAGGTGGCCCCAGGGCAGTCCCCGCGTCCTCGCTTTGGGTTTGAGCAGCTGTGTCAGGAAGGCAGGGATGTCGATGGGCTCTTCTTGAGTTGAAGGAATAGTTACTTGTGGCCCCTCAGTGAAATTAGGGTTGCGTTTGCTGTTCAGAGTTGGGGTTCAGCCCCTAGAGTTAAAAGGGGTGCTGGGATGGGGAGGGGCCCTGGGACACTGCTTTCAGGTGTGGTGTCAAGGAGGCGCCTCGCTGGCCAGGCCTGAGACAGTGTCTGCTCAGAGAATCCCTGTGGGCATTAAGTCCTCTGCATGAAGCGGGGCTGTCCAGGGAGGACAGAGCTCTGCGGGGACCCAGGATGCCTGGTGTCAGGGCTCTCCAAGCTGGGGGGACCTCGGCTGGCCCCCAGGCAGCAGTGCTGGGAGGAGGCGGACTCTGGGGGCCTTGGCCCTGGGTCCCATGGGCCACTGGAGCCCCAGGCTAGGAGTGAGGGCTCAGGAAGCAGCGACTTGTCTCACTCCTTTCTTATGGGTTCTGGGTTTTTCCTGCCTCAGCTTCCTCACCCATATGCAGGGTCTGAGTGTGATTCTGAGACAGCAGCTCCTAAGACCAGGACTGTGCAGGCCAGGAGGTGACGGACATCAGATACAGCCCTCTTCAAGGCGGGAACTTGTCAGAAGGCCTTCCGGTCTTATCGTCCTGTGTCGCCCCTGCAGGGGGCGCCATCCGGGTGATGGCGAGCCACACCAGGCTAAGTGCGACTTTGCCCTGCCCTTGGTCCTGGCTGTGGACACTCTGCTGGATCCCCGCTGGCCCGTGGTGTCTGCCGGTGTCGCAGCAGGCTTGGTGCCGTGGCACAGGAGGACTGCTCAGTGTGCCCCTTTCTACTGCTTTGCCTCCCTGACAGCCGTCTAGGTACAGTGAGGGGCTACGGGCAGTGTCCACCACTATTCCCACATCCTTCTGCACGGGGAGGCTCTTTCCCTGCTTCCCCGGGCACCTGGGGGTGTGGACTTGAAGCAGCAGTGAGCTGGGCTGCTCCTGGTTGGGCGTGAGCACTGCTCCTGTGGACACTTCCCCTCTCCCGGATCTGTCACCAGCGTTTTCCCATGGGAGCCCTGGACACGAAGGGTGAAGATGGCAGGGCTAAGTGACGTTTGAGCGACAGCATGGGCACCGCTGCCCGCCCGCCCTCAGCTGCCAACAGGAGCCGACGCCACACCAGAGGGAGAAGCAGCACTAGGCCGTGTTGGCCCCTGGAATTTGGGGGTTGTTGGTGCCAGTGCCAGCACGGTCTGTGCTAGCAGGCTCCCTGCTGAGATCATGGCTTCACCACCCTCAGGTGGAAGACAGCAACAAGTGCAGTGTTTCCTTTACCCTTAACCCAGGTGGGCAAACCTTCCTCTATTTTACCTCTGGGATAGTTTGGGGCTTGAATTGCCCCACACTGCAGGGTTGCCATCTACCTTTTATCCAACTTCCCTGAATGTCGGCCTCATTTGACCTCGGATGTAATAGAAGCTGAGACGTCCACGAACTAAGCAAGACTCTCGACTGGGCGTGGACTTCGCTGGTGTCCTAGTCCTGAGGCCTGGGGGCTCCATCCTTGACCCCTATTGGTCCCAAAGCAATCTGCAGGTAAACTGTGAGAACTGGTAAGGTTTCAAGGTTACAGGATGCAAAGTTATTAAAAACTTCATTTCTCCTTGCTGTTTTAAACACGTAGAAGTACACTTTTAATACACTGGTACTCACACCACAGACATGAAATACCCAGGAATAAGTGGAGTGAACGGTGATGGCCTTCCGCACTTACAGACCCTCGTGGGGCTGAACGAAAAGCACCTCTCGTATCTGGGCAGACTCGCTGTCTTCATAAGCAGGACGACACATTCCTGCAGAAATGTCATTACCCTCAAATGCAGTTGTGAGCTGAAGGCGATTCCAATCAAAATATGCCCCGCGATATTTTATGGAAATTGATACGCATCCTGAAATTCATTTGAAAATGAAAGGGGCCAAGAAGAGCGAAGGCAATTTTGAAGAGAGATAGATGGAGGCTGACTCCTGACGTAACTGCTGGGTCGGCACAGGTCAACACGGCCGGAGACACTTGCGGAGCCCAGGGCGGTGACGCGGGTGGCCCAGCCCCATTCTCTGCGTGTCATTGTCCTGCTCTCAGTTGTGTTTGCGCCTGTCCTGGTCAGCGTGGATGGCGAAGGCCTGCAGATCGCTGGCTTGGTCTGCAGGTCTTCATTTCTCCAGCGCTGGAGGCCGAAAGTCAAGTCAAGGTCCAGGTCGTCAGGGCGTTCACTGGTGCCTCAGAAGTGTCCTCTGCACGCGTGTCCTCACACCGCCTTCCGTGCTGTGGCCCCTTCTCCTGAGGACACCACTCTGTAGGCTGGGCCCGCTGCCAGGGCTTCATCTGACCGAGTGCCTCTGTCCAGCCTACCGCCAAGACAGCCACACTGGGGCTACTGCTTCACGGCAGGATGGGGAGGCTCACCGTTCAGCGTCCGCACCCTTTCCTCCCTCACCCTTCAGCATTTACAAGCTGACGCTGGACCTTGCTTGGCTAAGTTTTAGTTTTTTTCTCACACATGCACATACACCTAACATTCCCCTCAAGGTACCATGAAAGCGTTTCCCCCAGTTGCTGATATGTCTGTTCGATGCTTTCTGTATCCGACGCTGGGGTCAAGCCGCACATTTGAGGAACAGAGCTCTACGGTCGCTCTGCCCAGGCCCAGGGCTGGCTCCGTACCTGCCAGACACCCTTGACAGTGGGTGACCCCCACAACTTCCTCTGTGCCTCCTCCTCTGTCCTGGGATGGGGTGAGAGCGGTGCATGGCAGTGCGTGTGCCCTGCTGGCTGTGGAGCTCCCTGGTGGGTGGGTGCTCCTGTGTCTTCCTCCTGTGGCTCACGCGGGTGTCAGTGGTGCTGTCTGGGCGGCAAGGGGTTCCTGTGTTTGGAGCCCCGCTCTGTGCATGCTCCAGGTCCCTCGTACACTGTGGAATTCTGACCTCAGCGGGGAGAATTCACCGCCCAAACCTGGAGTGGCGCCGGCGTCCTGCCTCACCCATCCCTGGACACCTCTCTGTGGCTCTGTGTTTTACCCTCAGGCCCCTTGCTGGCCCCTGCTGGAGTCTGGTCCCCACCCCAGGGTAGGGTCTCCAAATGTCAGGCGGCCGCTTGCACTCCGGGCCTCTTTCTTCCCTTGGCCGCTGGGGCTTTCTTTTCTTTCTGCTGAGCTCAGCTCTGTATTTGTGAAACATTGCACTTTAAGCCCGTGTGTCTCTGGGATGAGAGTTGGACAGTAACTGTGCATCATTTTGGGCCTTGGGTTCCGGGAAACAGGCCACAGTAATTCAGCCCTGCCCGGCTTACGTCCAAGCACAATTTTTGTCTTAGTAAGTCAGTGACTCTGCTTTAACTGGTCTGGTGCATGAGTCTGGGCTTTAAGGAAAAAGTGGATTTGTACAGTTCATTCAGTCTAAGCTTTTCCCAGGGAAATGTTGGGCGGTAGCGAGATGGTCTGCTTTAGCATTCTCTGGCCTTTCAGGCGTGAGTGGTGGTGAGGAGCTGATTTGCTTCATCCTCGTCCCTTTTGGTTGACAATATTTATGACTTCATTCACTGCAACTTCCCATGTGTATGATTTGTCTAATAGTCGAGTCATTCTGAGCTCCATTTCTAGGAACTTTTTTAAGGCTGTTGGTCTTTTGTGCAATTCTCTCCTTGCTTTAATAAGTCCATTAAACTGAAACTCCGTCAGTGACCCATTTGTCCCCAGCATAACTAAATTTTGAAGGCATCTCAGGAATTCATGGGGAAGAATAACTATAAACATCCCTGGGTATGTTGAACAATTTCAGGAAAGTATTTTTGGACACCTGAAGCTGTTTGAATCCTGTTGCCTTTTTGTTTGGCAGAATTTCATTACACACTTACATTATAGAGAAGAAGCAACTACGGAGCATGTGGGCTGGCTGCCTGGATCTGTGTTGCCCTGGGTCTTGTAGATGTTCCTTGGGGCCCTGGGTGATGGGCGTGCTTCCTCCGGGCAGCTGGCTGTGTGGATGGCATCCTAAATGTGTATGCCAATCTTGCAAAACTTGATGAAAAGAGTTCAGAAATTAATAGCTTTGTTAGTAAATTACTCGGCACCCAAACTCTTGGTTTGGGCTTATTTTATAAGGGGAACAATATAATACAGGACACATAGTTTATAAGCTTATTTATAATAGTCACCCAGAGAATGATATACAAAAGAGTTCAGGAAATCTGTCCACACACTAAGACCAAGGAATCTAGCCTAGGGCCTGGATCCCATGGAAAGGTCCTGCACGAGTCCACTGAAGACCTAGAGCCCATAACAAAATCTCATGCAGGCCTGTTTCACGGATCTGTGCTGCGAAGGCCCAAAGGTCAGTGGTGGAAGCTAGAAAGTCTGTGCCAGCGGGGTGAAGGCTCTGTGCCAGCAGGCTGAGGGATCCGCACTGGAGCCAGGAAGCGATGCTCAAAGTGAGGACCAGAGCTCCCCAAAGTGAACCACAGCCATTCTCAGTGTCAACAAGGTCCAGAGCTCCTCGGAGGATGAAAACAGCTAAGTTCATCAGGAAAGCCAGCATGAAAAGGTCCTCCAAAAGAACCACAAACAGCCACCTCCGACCCCTACTCATCTGTCCTAAGCTCCGGACTCTTGGTTTTCCCTCCTTAAAGCCAGTCATCCGCCACGTCACAAGACCCATGGGAACAAACAGCACTGACTGTGCAGCGAGTGTGAGGCGGGCACTGCTCCGCAGTTCACCCCTGCCCCACTGCCTTCTCCACAGACCCGCGAGTGGGGACACCGGCCTTACCCCGAGGAGCATCGTGCCAGTTCTTCAGTCACACGTCATGGGGAGAATCTGTGTACAGCTTCTACCAGCTCCTGACAGCCTCACTTCTTCTTCTCCAGCTCCTCCTCTTATGCTGCTGGCAGTAGTCCTCAGGTGGGCCTCCCGCACCCAGCGCCACGCTTACTCAGTTAAGCGGGGGAGGGGGGTATAAGTTGACCACCTGTTGTCGGCCCGTTACAAAAACAATACAGTATTTTAAAAAATTCTTGAAACCAGTCAGTCTGCTGTTTTGCTTTGGTCTCTTAGCAAGATACTGCTAGATATCAGTTTAGCACAGTACCCCAAATGCAACCCTTGGAGGTGCCTGGTGCAGAATTGCTAGCATGTCTCCCCAGTAGGGAGGGGCACCCCTTGAAATGAGGCTGTTGGTTTTATCTGCATATCTCATTCCACTCTGGCAGCCCTGCTGGGCATGTTGAATTAGATTATTCTCCTGGACATGCCCAGCCAGGACTGACCATCACGGTAATTTAAACTATTTGTAAGAGTAGTGACAAAAATAACAACCTTAAATCCTTATTCCAATATTTGAAAACACTGGAAAATGCCAAGTGATGAATATGTTAATTTATGCTTCTAGAATGATTTCTTTGGGGGGAGAGTTCAACACAAAGATAACCCTGCCACCCAGGGAGGACACACATATTTAAACTTTGTCCAACTCTGCCGCTCCACCATCATTTACAAAGGTTTAGCTCTATAGAGATTTTGGGCTTAGGCTTGTGATCCCCACTCATACCAAATTCTACACAGATTCTCCCCATGAAGTGTAACGCTGGCACATTGCTCCTCGGGGTAAGGCCGGGGTCCCCACTCTCGGGTCTGTGGAGGAGGCGGTGGGGCAGGGTGAACTGCAGAGCAGTGCCCGCCTCACACTCGCTGCACAGTCAGTGCTGTTTGTTCCCCGGGGTCTTGTGACGTGGCGGATGACTGGCTTTAAGGAGGGAAAACCAAGAGTCCGGAAGGTAGGACGGACGAGTAGGGGCCGGAGGGGGTGTTTGTCAGCAAAGGCGGTGTCAGTTCCAGATGAAGGAATGGGAGAATGAAGAGGGCGAGGGGTGAGGAGAGGTGGTGTGCTCTGGAACAGGGCTATTTTTACTGCATTATGAACAGTAGGACAGTGGGGGCTCCAGCCCTTCTCCCGGGGGGCTGACCTTGCGTGATTCCGGTGTCCTCAGGGGTCTCCCTGTGACCTCTCCTCTCAACGGTCCTCCCAGCCCTTGACTTTCAGTTTGTTCAGCTTTCCTCCTGCTGTGAGGACGGGAGGGATGATTGCTGAGCGCTCCACAGATGGTCGTAACAGCTGTCAGGGTGACCAAGAACAGTACTAAAGTTCCTCACCTTCGTCCGTTTTTCATTCATTTTAATCACCATTCTGAGAGTATTGTATAATTTTAACTAAGCAGTCTGCCTAGCTGTTCCAGGTATTACCGTGCATGTTATTTTTGTGTCAGTTACCACCAAGTCATTCCCGTTCTGGGTGTACGTGATTCTGTGTGGTGATGCTGTGCGCACAAAAGTTTATGGTAGTGGTGCGGATAGAATGACTGTTGAAGTTGTGATCTAAATGGCTTAGTTGTCCTTCGTCTTGTAAGTTGTCCTTTGTCTGTGAGGCCTTATCTACCTGCTACATTTGCACCCCGGGCCCCAAGGAAAGTTGTCCTACGGTTTTCAGCTGCCAAAGGGACACAGTGGTAAGGAAGAAGGGGACGGGGAATATCCCACCGTGTGGTGCGCTGTGCTGTGTCTACCCATCCCGCCTCGGCTGACAGGCGGGGGCTTGCCGTCCCTCGACTGCTGTGTGTGGCACTGCCTAAAGGGGGTTTTCATTCTTCCCACTCAATCTCATTGTGGAGGCAGCAGGCAGGTTGATCCTGGCCCCGCCCTCCTGCACTTTGGCTTGGCCCTTCCGCCTTTGGGGCTCAGGGTAGGCTGTGGAACACGTGTCAGACCTGACCATCAAGGACCAAGCCCGCCGCTCTCCAAGCTCATTCTGGGCACCGCTGACGTTGCAAAGTGTTTGTGCAATCATCTGTGGCCAGTTCCTAAGTAACTTCTGCTTTCTGCTTGTACCAGACTCGGTCCAGGAGTTTTGTCCATTAAATTCCCTTCCCAGCCTTTCTGGACATCCTGCACGCTGCGGTCTCATCCCTGGGACTCTGTATTCATCCCCATCTCTCACCTTGGGTGTGGCCATCTGCGATCACCTGCTTTCCACTCGAGCCACCTCCCACGGGCTGTCACAGGACGGCATCTCACGGTGATCCAGGGCCACTCACAGGCGCGAGCGCCGCTGTTCATTTTCGGTGTTAAAAACCCAGCCTGGCCTACGTCAGAATTCTCCTCTCCATGTTGGGTCTTTTCCCGTAGGACACGCCCTCTTGAGTGACCTTTGTCCTCTGGCCGCCACAGTGCCTCACGCTTGGTCCTCTGCTCTCCCTTGGCCATTTCTTCCCTTCTGCTTTGACTCCGGCATGTGATGCTCGGGACTTGGTCCTGAGCTATCCTCTTGCCGTCTCTTCCAGGCGACCGTGTCATCCCGGGGATGCCTGCGGTACCTGTGTCTGTGATCCCTAAATTGCTGTTTACCCTCCGCGGCTCCCTGCAGGTCCAGAGTGTGTATCTGTCTGTCTCCTTGTCACTTACACGCTTGTCTGGAAGCGTCTCTAATTTAACATGACTCGAACCTAATTATTGATTTCTCTCCATTTAACCTGCAATTATATCAGTCATTACCATTTTAGTAAATATTATCATTATCCATTCTTTGTCCCTCTGTTATCCATCCTGGAAGCCTGCACTGGGAAGGCAGAGCTAAGGGAGCGGGCAGAAGTGTCCAGTGGGAACTGGAAGTGAAGGATGTGTGACCTCAGGTGTCACTGTGACTTCTCAGGACCTTCCAAGGACAGCATTCAGGGGATGCTGCTGAGTCACTGTGAGCTGAAATGCAAATGGTACTGAGGGTTTTCTGTTGGGTAGTTTGTTTCTGAGACAGGGTCTCACTTTGTAGTTCAGGCTGGCCTTGAACTCACTATGTAGCCCAGGCTGGCCTCAAACTCATGGCGTGACGATCCTCCTGCCTCTGCCTCCTGAGTGCTAGAATTTTAAACGAGTACCACCACACCTGGCTCTCTTGGGTTATTCAGAGGAACATTACTAGATTATTACTGAGTTGAAAAGGAAAGGCAGAAAATTATGACGCTGTAACAGAAAGGGATTCAGATGATGTCGAGACACAGGTGTCCACTGAGAGGTGCAGAATGAAATGGAGCTAAAGGAATTGCACCCAGTGATTGCGTTTGAGGAGTAATTAATCATCAAAACTCTAGCAACCTCCTTGCTGAGACCACACAGTACGAGTTTACTGCTGTATTTAGCGAGAAGGCTATGCGGTAAGAGGGATTTGGTCACTCCACACATTTTTGCATCTACATGATAAAACTTTGAGATTTCATTCTGGTGTACGGCAGTAGCTCCTGGAGAATAAGGCCCCGAAGAAGGTATGTAGGGAATGCTCAGGACTGAAAGCGGGGTGGAGGCTGGGCAGGGACATGGCGTGTTGGTCCAGAGGAAGAGACAGAAGGGTCCCTCACTGTGGGATGGATCCATGTGTTTTTGTTGCCTGGGTTCCCACATCTGACATCCCCTCTCCAGTCCCTGTAGCACCTACCCCTCCCGCTTCCGCGCTTGCCACGGGTATTTTTTGACTGTCTGCGCTGTCCTTACCCGGCATTCTGCGGTCTCCATCTCCCTGTCTCCGTCACCCTTTCCCGCTGTATTTTAACAAAGTGCAGTTACTCCTGCTGCCTTCTCAACGCCAGACTTCACGTCGCGTCCTCCGAGGACGGTGGAGTGACAGAGACACAGAACGACGCTCCCTGTGTGCGGCAGATGCAGAACTTCTGCAATCCCAGGTGAATGCGAACCCGCACGTGATACGCATGGGGGAGAGAAACTGGGAAAAAGTGATAAGAGTAGAAAGAAAACAGTGCAAGCAAGTGAGGGCTGGAGAGCCCGACCTGCTTAGATTCACCTACTTTAATTTCCTTTCCGTTTCTGAGTGTGTGTGAAGAGCCATGGGTTACGTGTTACTTTTGCCAAAACTGTTTTATTCTACTTCATGGACAGCAAATCTTGGAGGAGAAGAACACGAATCTGCCCCCTTATAAAAGCGGAAGATAACAAACTCCCACCTTTTCTTTATAAATCATTTTGATAAAGAGAGACTTGTGCTATGACATTGGATTCTCTGAGCCAGGATTGGAAAAGTATGTCAGTATTGGGAAATTCTTAAGAAATTGTAAGCAATTTTGAAATAGGGGCCTTCACCTTTTTTTAGCCATTTACTATAACTAATGCCATTTCAGACTTCAAAAAAGAATCTGGAAACTTGTCAGACTTGGGACAGTGTCGTTTCCATTTCTCCCTCTCCCTCTCTTTCCCTCTCTCTCCTCTGAAGTGCCGTGAGTTGAGCTGTAATGAAGACTTAAGGACCATCTTGGTAAACAAAAACCAGAAGCAAATAGACAAAAACCAAAAGCCCTGGGTCTTCTTCTTTCCCCTTGCATTTCCTCGACACCTGTGCTCCTGTACAAGTCATGAGTCGCCATGGGAACCCTTTGGCAGTAACCAGGCAGATCATTATAACCCCATTGAGAAGCGATTTCATATTCTGATAGATTACTTAATAGTAATTACATTGAACTTGCCATGTAATTAGGTGTTTATTTGCCACAGAACTTTTATATTTCATCAAAACGATGTGATTTACACACAGCAAAGGTAATTATCCTGTGATTACGAGGCTGTGACCTTGAACTGTACTTTAATAATTAGGTACAGTTTCGGAGGCAATTAAGCTGTTGGGCAGATCTTGCTGGGTGAGTGGGCCTTGGACTGCACGTGGGTGAGTGCTTCGGTCCACAGGGGCTGTGCGTGACAGTCAGTGATGACCTCCTGTGAGAGCTGATGCGGGGCCGGGGCTGTCACCTCGCTGAGCACCTCCATTCTGCCTGAGAACTGAGCTGTGTGTGTGCTGGACTTTGTTCCTGATGCCGCCAGCCCACGGCCTGCTACACAGGGCCAGCGCCTGGCCACAGGCTGAGGTCCCAAGGGGCTTTCTGGGGACTCAGGGGTGGGGACAGGGTAGAAGCCTTTGTCCAGGCTGTAGGAGGAGCTCGGTGGGTATGTGAAGGACTGGCCACTCCTGTGACAGCACGGAGGACCATCTCCCCTGTGGGCTATGCAGAGGCACGAGGCTGACAGGTCAGCGGGGCCGGCCCAGCCACCTGGGAATCACCGCTGGATGGAGTGAAGATTGAAGCCCAGGAAGGGGAGGGGCCTGCAGAGCAGGACGATGGCACCATGGATTCCCCGGGGACACACAGGTGACTCTGACTTACTGCGTTTTCTGATCGTCTGCTGAGACTGTGCAGCATGAGCCCTGGTGATGAAGACAGAATGGCAATACTGGTAGTCAGCATGCCCGGGACACGTCCTCTGTCCTAGCCCCCCGTGTCCCCACACTGCCTGCAATGTGGGGCCAGTCCACGTCAGGGTGAGCCCTGGAGGCAGAGAGCTGGCATCGCCAGCACTGTCAGAGCAAACCGTCCAATCAGAGGCTCCCAAGGAGACTTCTAAAGGGCCATTCCAAGGGAATTTCAACTCAGACCCCTGTGGAACATGCATGCAGGCACATGTGCAGGTGTGCTTGTGGGATTATGATACCAGCACCCTGTGTTAAATATGTTTGTCAAAGTTGGGCGTGGTGGTGCACACCTGTAATCTCAGCACTCAGGAGCTGAGGCAGGAGGATCACTGTGAGTTCAAGGCCAGTGTAAATCACATAGTGAGACCCTAGCTCATAAAAACCAAAACCACAACAACAAAAAAAAGCCCAATATGCTTGTCATCTCATTAATCACCAGACTTTTTGATTTTTAAAGAAACTTCCAATGTATTTGGATCAGAAAGCATTAAAAATATCAAAATTTTTCCTTGGTAATTCCTAAGTTACCTACCAGATTCTGTCACATTGCTGTTTAAAACGCATCACCCATCAGTTTCGTGTGGTGGTGAACTTTATTTTTCATGAAAGAAATGTGCCCCTTTTCACATTTTTCAGCATATCTTCTTTTTAAACTTGATTCAACTAGTGATTTATCTGAAGTCTGTTCTCTAGACTTTCTAATTGTTGACACCCAAAGAACCTGACCACCCACCAGAATCTATTGTTTGTAATTACTTACAGTTAGTTTATGTTCCCAAATTTATGGCAACATTTATTGTGGCCCATCTATTTGATTAGGAATATTCTTGTGATTATAATATTGCTTCAAAGATTAATTTACTAAACATATAATTTGATGCTTTTAATTAATCACATGCCATGGTCTGAAGCTCGTGACGTAACCTAAGGGTCAGGACCTACAATTTATGAGCTATTAATTACCCATTAACTCCTCCACTCACATGACCTGGAGATCCATCAGCGTGACTGAGAGTAGAGACCTACATGATCCTAAAGGTATTTTATATAACTTTCAAAAAAATTCCAGGAAAAGTTGATCTCTGGACGAAAAGAGAGTGGAAGAAAAGTTCATTAATTTTTAGTGTTTGTTACCAATTTCCATTCCCAAACATGTAGCTATTGCTTTGGATAGCATTGTACTTTTCAGAGTTGTCCCCTAATGACATTCGTTAAGTGACACGACCAACTCTGTCTTCTTATCCTTAAAAAAAAAAAAGAAGGAGGGAATTGAAAATGATTTTTGCAGATCCTTGGAATGCATGATATTGAGCATAAATTTTAATTGGGCTTCATTTACTAAGTGCTGTATTACCTCATCCTTTAGTTTTAACTATGGATTTTCTATAAATCTCCATATGGCTAAACATGATAAACTGCTCAGCATATCACAGAACAAGGCAGTGCTTATTAGCACTTGAGAAGTTATTGATTCCTTGTCTTGATTAATCTTTTATGGGTCTCTGTGGTATTAATTCCAGAAAAAATCTGTGGGTTCCACCGCAACAGAGCTCATTTGAAGTTCCTACTTCAATTATGGGATTTTTGATGTTACTGCTATTAGTTTAACTTAGACTTTTCTGGCTCTGACTTTTTTTTTGGTGTCTATTTATCAATAATAAGCATTTTAAAATTGAATTTATTTTACATGGGCCAATAAGATAGGCCCCAAAAGTGTGTTGTACACTTAAGAGTACAAAAAAGAATTTTTATTTATGCTTTCAAATAAAATTCATTTTTTTCATTATGTAAATTAAAATTTTGTATGGGTATCTTTTTGGCAATTGCTCTCTTTTTTACATGAGAAATGAGTTTAATTGTTTTTTCAGAACAATACAATTCTCCCATACTGAATTGCACTGTTGGTTGCATGGAAATACTTTTAAAGCTAAGTCTGTTAATTTCCTCTCTGTAGCTGTGACAAGCACCTGAAGGAAAGGGCTGAAAGGAGGAAAGGTTTGTTCTAGCTTGTGGTTCCAGAGGTTTCAGTCCCTGGTTGTTTGACTCTGTTGCAATCTGGCATGTGGGAAAGTGACATGCCAAGAAAGGAGCATGTAGTGGAGAAAACTGCTCACCTAATAGTGGCTGGGAAGCAGAGAGAAAGAACAGTCAAGGCCTGATATCCCCTTCAAGAGCACCCCCACTGAGTCAAGTTCCATGGAGACCCAACTTGAGAGGCTATTGATTCCTTATCTTGATTAATCTTTTATGAGTCTCTGTGGTATTAATTCCATGGAGACCCAACTTCCTTCCATGGAGACCAACTTCCTTCCATGGAGACCAACTTCCTCCCATGGAGACCCAGCTTCCTCCCATGGAGATCAACTTCCTCCTATGGAAACCAACTTCCTCCCATGGAGACCCAGCTTCCTCCCATGGAGATCAACTTCCTCCCATGGAGACCAACTTCCTCCCACAGAGACCCACCTTCTTCCCATTGGAGACCAACTTCCTCCCATGGAGACCAACTTCCTCCTATGGAGACCCAGCTTCCTCCCATGGAGACCAACTTCCTCCCATGGAGACCAACTTCCTCCCACGGAGACCCAACTTCCTGCCATTGGAGACCAACTTCCTCCCATTGGAGACCAACTTCCTCCCATGGAGACCAACTTCCTCCCACAGAGACCCAGCTTC
>NW_004955491.1:8957696-9089976 GCF_000276665.1 Chinchilla lanigera | reverse complement strand
TTCCTCCCACAGAGACCCAACTTCCTCCCATTGGAGACCAACTTCCTCCAGCAGAGACCCAACTTCCTCCCATTGGAGACCAACTTCCTCCAGCAGAGACCCAACTTCCTCCAGCAGAGACCCAACTTCCTCCCATTGGAGACCAACTTCCTCCCATGGAGACCAGCTTCCTGCTATGGAGACCAAATTCCTGCCATGGAGACCAAATTCCTCCCATGGAGACCCAGCTTCCTCCAACAGAGACCCAACTTCTTCCCACAGAGGCCCAGCTTCCTCCCACAAAGATCCACCTCCTGAAGGCTCCACCACCTCCCAACAGCACAGCAGACTGGGACCAAGCCATTAGTGTACGAGCCTGTGGCGGATATTGGAGGTCCCAGCCGGGCGGGAGGCTGTCAGGCCAAGAAACTGTACGGCGGGTAAAGCTTTAGCACGGCCAGTGGAGCCATGCAGGCTGCGGAATTCCTGCTGCGGGATGGATAGGGAGGCCCAGCTTAGCACTTGTGTTTTAGAGGCGTCTCGGGAAAATGGTCCTGAAGCACTTCTTCAAAAGTTCTTGGTGTGAGACAGAGAAGCCCTTGCCCAGGGAGTCTGGCTGGCAGGGAGCGGCAGCTGGGAGCCACAGTCCGTGTCCCCACAGTCCACCGTCCCAGGAATGAGCCCCCAGCAGCCGGTGGTGGGGAGGGAGCGAGTCCTCTGGTTGACACACAGGCGCACCTCCAGCGCCCGTGCGTTTATGAACTGCGCGCAGCCAGCCGCAGCGGGCTTGGCTGGGGAGGAGCGGGCGCGCAGGGGAACAAGGGCGGAGGTTAGCGCAGAAGGGAAGGGAGCGCAGGGACGGCGCGGCAGGGCCAGCCGGGGTGCCTGCGGGGCTCTCGTCACAGCCCAGTTCAGATGTTCACAGCCCTATGATTTTACAACAAGCAACCGGGCACTTAGCGCTTGGTGTCGACCGTGTCTCCAACTCTAGGGAGCCCAGGGGTTCGGGCAGACCCCGTATCTGCGGGTGACCGTTGTGCACGTGCGAGAAGCTCCCACTTCTCTGCCGTCCCGGCATCTGCCGTCCTGGCATCTGTCTGGGCAAGAGGGACACCGGCTTCCCCCTTGGGATGAGACGCGAGCAGCACCCTGCACTTTGCCGACTCCACGAAGCCCATCTACCTGAGGCTGAGGGTTTGGGACCTGGGAGTCAGAGTGACACGGCCGCACCGATTAATCGGGAGTTCCCCAGTGGGGATCACCTTTAAAAACTTTTATCATTGTAACTTTTATCTGAAATCAGAAAGATCTGGATTTGAAAACCAGCCCCGTCATTTACCAGCTTTTTGAACTCGGGCAAACGACTTAATTGCTTTTATTCATCACTCTAATCTCTGCCTCGGAGGGTGCCAGCGAGGGCTCACTCGGCCCACGGGCCCAGTGCCGGGGAGGGGCTCAGAGTGTGGTAGCTATTATTACTTAATGACCTGAAGTTCCAGCGAAAGCTTTGGTATGATGTAATAAAAATAATTGAATCCTTCAATAATGACTGATGTTGAATTAATTAGTGAATATCTGCGTGCCGAGATTCGGGACAATAAAGAGAAGTTCCCACACCCTCGGAGGCTGCATCTGCAGGTGGATCTTTCCTAGGGTGGAAATTCCAGGCCATGCCTTTGTTCTGGACTGAGGCGTGCAGGGGAGGCAGAGGTGGAAGATTGGCATCTGGAGACTTCTGTTTTCAGCGAAATAAATGTCCCAGCCTTTGCGATACAGGTGATGCAAACCCAAGTATCTGTGTTAACTCAGGGTGCTGGATCAGTTTCGTTCATCTGGGGAGTCACGCCTGGGAGATCAGTGTTGGGAGAAAACTCCCAAACTTCCCGAGAGAAGCCAGCCCCTCCTGAAGGGAGGGGCAGCTGGGAATCACCGACACCTGCTCTGTGCAGAATTGGAGGTATGCCTGGGAGCCCAAAGAAGGCAAATGTAAGGCGCAATCGTTCTGTCCTGGAAAAAGGCAGACTGCTGGATCCCGCAGGGAGGGACTGCCCAGGAGCTGCACTGAGGGGCTGGTGGGGCAGGAAGGTGACTGTGGGCCAGGGCCAGACTGGAGGGCCTTTCACAGACTGAAGTTCTGGCACTTGGCCACACACAGCCTGGTGAGATGGGCCAGCCGGGCAGAAGCAGCCGGGGAGGAGGCTGCCAGGAAGAGCCAGCAGTGTGCAGTTTCAGGATGTCTGTAGGCTTCCCTATTAAGAAATAAATTCAAGTCAGTGGGTATTGGCTCTGATGATTCACTGGGAAAATAAGCTAAAAGAGAAGAGTGTCAGGGTCTTGAGTTATACCAACAACGCATTAAAATGCCCCTCAGAAGCAATCAGGCAAGACGGCTAGGGTCCTAATACAATGCACAGGTGCTTCCTTCTTTCCCTCCCCCTCTTTTTTCCTGCCCTCCCTTCCCTCTCTTCCCTCCCTAAGCGCACCCTGGCTGTGATATGTGGATGGCACTGTTCAAGTTCCCCTGAAGCTTACACTCTGCTAGAAACAGATCCCCCAACACACACACACGTGCACACACACGCACACACACCCACACATGCAGACATGCGCACAGACACCCCAGGTGACCAGCATACGCACGCACACCCTGCTCAGGGGTTCTTCCCTGTGTGACCTCAGCTGACCTCTGTAGGACCTGAGCCCCCAGCGGGAGGAGGGACACTGTCTCCACACAACAGTGTGGTCTTGTCCCCATTTCCCGTGTTTATGAGGACGCAGGTTTAAGATGAGTCCTAAAATCAGCATTTTTGAAGGTTCAGATATCTCAGTTTCACTCAGCAGCCATCATGGTTGGGCGTCACTCTCTGGCCTGCTCTGCCCACACCCGCCATGTTTCCTGTCAGCCTCGACCCAGGGAGTGGCTGTGATGGGGGAGTCGCTGGTGAGGGCTGTGGACCTGCTAGGGGCCTGGAGCAGGCCTCGTAAGTGTGAGATGACAGACAGAAGGGCAGAAAAGAGACCAAGAACTGTCCAGGGAATACGGTGACCTTTCAGGGCCGCCCATCGGCACCCTCCACGGCAAGGAGGAATGTGTGCACGTGCTTTTGTAGGACGCACAAGTAGGTTCTGGCTGACCTCACAGGTTCCTTCCCTTGCTTCGGATGAGCCGACTTGAGCGAGGGCCCTGGGTACTCCTGAGCTCACCGTGGTCCCCACGGCTGCCATGGGTGGAGAGGATGTGACGCGGGGTCACTGCCGCCTAAGTGTGTGCCGCCACCCACAGAGCGATGGGAGGTGCCGGAGGGGTGGAGTCGGTCCTTCTCCCGGCTGTCCCCGCTCGGGACAGGCAGTGAAGACACACAAGTGCTCACATGCACAGGAGTGAGAGAAATACATCGCTCCTCCTTGGAATGGATGTGAGTGTACATCTTTAGTGGACTCTTTCCAGAATGTTTTAGGGAAAATTACTGAGATAGATACATTCTGGGCGTTTCCTTACCTGTGAGGGGTCTGTCGCTCTGTCTGTGGCCTGACTGGAGGAATGGGCCGGAGGCATGTTTATGTGGCCTGGTTGGACCAGAGTGGGGACTGAGCAGGCCTGAGCCGGTCACTTCTCTCCAAGAGGGGCCCCCCGAAGTCGGCTGTGTCTGCTGCTGTTCGGAGCTGCAGGGGGAGCTGAGCTGCAGAACGGTGGAGTGGAGGTCAAAGAAAGAAAGGAGTGGGGGGAAGGGAACAGGAGGGCAGGGGTCAGCAGGTCATCACCTGTCCCGTGCCGTGGACAGGACTTGTGTTGGGCTCAGGGGTGGCCATGGCTCCGTCGTGTGCTCGAGGCCTGCTCTTCCCGAGAGAGGCCCACGCCCCAGCTTGGCCGAGTCGCCCATGCACACATTAAGTTAATTTCCCCCCCGCAAGGGCACCTCGTAATTCCCACTAGCTTTGGTTGGGTTTAATGTTTTCCTGTCTTCTAATGGACAGTAATTGAAAAGGATTTATTATCTAAATTATTCCTCAGTTCAGGATATCACTTAGAAAAGTGGGACTATAAAATGAGATCTTCACAGTCAGAAAGCAACTTGCAGCAGCCTGGGAGGGCATGGCCAGGTTCTTCTGGCTCTATCTCCCCTGTAGATGGACTGGTCTTTTAAATTTGGAAAATTTATTATATTATAAATTGGATTTAATATCTCTCTTTACTCAATTGAGAAAAACTGTCGGGAGAAAATAGGCCCAGTTTTACAGACAACTTTGGACATAGGTTCTTATAGATGAGTGTGTCCTGGGGACTGTCGTCCTGGGTGACACCATGGGGTTCCCTCCCCTTCAGCATCACACTTGCGATCTCTGCTGTCCGCCCTTGGACCCTGCTGAGACCCGGAGCTGGTTGCCCAGCAAGTCTGTGTCTCCCCTGGTACCAGCTGCCTTACAGGAGGCTCCGGGGGGCAGCCAGGACGGGTGGCTCTCAGGAGGGAGGGGACAGCCATGGCCACACGATGCCTGCTTGCAAGCTTTGTCCCTCCACCCTGGAGGCGTGAAGGAGCCGGGGCACTCTCTGCTCTGAGGTGTCCTCCAACTCAGATCCATCCTGTTCCAGTCCCACGGATGGATGTTGGATGACTGCTCACAGCGCTCCTGTTCACGGGTCCTCGTCCTGGGGACAGAGATGTTAGATGACAGGACTGCCTAGCAGTCCCCAGTCTAGGGGGACAGGTGAGTCAGACTTCAAATAAAACGGCCATCGTAGGGGAGGGACAGGAAGTGAGACGCTGGGCTTCAAGGTGGGGATTGGGCGGCATTCCAGGACATGAGTGAGCTGTGTGCTTGTGCACGTGTGTGCGTGCGTGTGCGCATGTGCTCTGGGGCGGGGCAGGCAGGGAGTGAATTGAGCTTTGCTGCAGAGCAAGAGTATAAAATAGTGCTGGAGGCTGTGGAGCAGCGCGCGGCCAGACCCAGAGGCAGGTCCTGCTGCGGAGGGAGCGGAGATCTTATCCTGCAGGAATATTAACAGGACAGGGATGGCCAAGGTCAGTTCAGCTGACTGGCTCTGAACAGCTTGTGGGTGGCGTTTCAGGGACAGCTTTACCTTGAATACCCGTGCGCCAGTCTATGAATCTGTGATGAAAAGCAGCAGGTCGGAGACGGCAGGGTGCGCTGGGCACTGGGATGAGAGTGCAGCGAGGCCCACGCCCGCAGCCCCAGGCTCGAGTTGGGGGTGCTTTCCTGACGGTGCCGGGTGGGCGGGGCCAAAACTGACCTCTTTCGTTCACATGGATTTCGAGGGTAACCGAGCGTGTCCGTGCCCAGCTCTTCCTCCAGAATGTCAGACTTTCGTCTGTTTTCTGTTGCTGCAACAGACTAGTACAAAGCGGGAAATTTGTAAACCGAAGGTGGTTCTGGGGCTGGAAGGCCCTGGCCGCTGTGCCAGCGACTCCTGGCACACAGGACTGCTGCGCTGTGGGAGGCGCGCCTGCACGCGCTCATGGGGCAGTGACTCTGCGAGGCTCTGCCCTCCGCTATGGTCGAAGGCCGGCGTGAGTTTTGGGCGGCCGTCCAGGCACGGCAGATGTGTGGTGAGGTCACTGCACTTGTTGGCAGGGTCACCCGTCAGCCCGCAGCACCGACAGCCCTGGAGCTTAGAGATGCGCAGGTCCCTTCAGGCCTGGGGCTGGATGTCCACAGGGAAAAGGATCAGGTCAAGTTGGGCCAAGGCAGCACCCTGTGTGTCCAGGGACCAGAGCTGCAGGGCTCTGTCTTCTCCAGGGCTGGGCTCCCTCCCTACGAAGACCCCCAACCCACTCACCTGCCTGGCCCCCCATGCTGGAGGCAGGGACTGAGCTTACCTTCAGTCTGCACCAGACAATAGGGATCTGTTTGGAAAACAGCTTACTCTCCCATGGGGACCCAAGTTGAACAGTGATGAAATTTAGCCAGGCATGGTGGTGCATACTTGTAATCCCAGCCCTCAGGAGACTAAAGGAGGAGGATTTCCATGGGGTCAGCCTAGGCAACCCGTGAGCGCAAGGCCGGTCTGACCACATAGAGAGACCCTGAAATCAGTGTGGAGATTTCTCAGAAAACTAAAACTGGAGGTTCTGTTCAACCCAGCTGTTCCTCTTTTTGGTATCTTCCTGAAAGAAGAAAGATACATGGAGAGCCATGTTTATAGCAGCACAGTTTTTAGTAGCTAAATCTTGGCAATAGCCCAAATGCCCATCAGCCAGTGAATGGATGAAGAAGATGTGGTTTTTTAATACAGTGGAGTACTACTCAGCCATAAAGAAGGGTAAACTTCAGACATTTCTAGGTAAATGGATGCACCTTGAGTCCATACTCAAGAGAAATAAATCAAACACACATTTCTCCGGTATAAGAAGCCAAAAATATAAATAAGGACCAAAATATATGATAGATATTGTGAAATAGGAAGGAAATGTGCAAACAGGAAAGGGAACAAAGGAGGGGGGAGGGGGAAAGAAAGGAAGGGAAAAAACAAGAAAAGGAGGAAAAAATGGAAATAAAGCTGTTGTAAATAAGGAGGGGAAGAGGGGTTGAAGGGAGGGGAATGGGAAAGAAAGAGGAATCAAGATATATCGTGTACAGGTGCAAATTCCCATGATGAATGTGATCATTATGCATATCTAAAATGTACCAATAAACTTAATTAATTGGAAAAAAATTGAAAGGAAGGAGAAGAAAAGTTGTCAGATCGCGCAGATCGTGTGACCAGTGGTGCAGGCCCCGCTGGCCGAGTGCCTGGCTCTCAGGCTCGGGGGCTTGGGCAGCACGTGGCCTTCTGCTTCTCTCGAGCCCAAGGCACCGTCTTTTGTAGGGATTTTCTAACACCTGGCTGGCATCTTTTTAATTTCATTAAGGTGATTAGGGGACCATAAACGGAACTTTAATCACCAACTAAAAAGTGCCCGTACCGCACGCCGAGGAGTTCGGGAATGCTTTTATGAACAGCCGTGAGCCCTGGCCTGGTTCCCTTCTGCGCTGGACTTTTCCTTTCCGCCTTCTCTTGCCTCGCCCTTAACACCGCCGCGTGGTGCTCCTGCGGAAGCTCAGTCCCCGCCAGCGGTGAGGTCACCACTCATCAATCAGCCCGGCGGCCGCGGTGAGGTCGGAGTGCGGGGCTGGCGCTCAGGCCAGAGCTGCCACGTGCGCTCACTGGCCCGCGCACAGGTGCACAGGCAGCACGGAGTGGCGGCTCCCTCTTGGCGTGGCCGGTTCCGCGGCGCTAAGTCCCTCAGGGGGTCCGGTGGGAAAGGCACTCCTGCCCACCCTTAAGTTTATGACCAAAAATGCAGACCAAAAGCAATATAGTTCAGGTAGGAGAGACAGTGTTAGAGTAAAAAATAAAACTCAGATCTTCCTGCCTCTTCGTAATCATTGTTATCATTTTGGTAAAAATCCATCCAGTCATTTTTTCTTTTCATGAAAACATACAAATACATCTTCAAAGAAAGTCGAGAGCATTTGTATCGGGTGTGCAACTTTATAACCTGACGTTTAGAAGTCGTCCATATCTCAGACACACTTGTGGGTCAGTAAGTAGGTTCCCATCACGAGCGCAGCCAGCGCACTGCCATTGAGGTGTCTGTAACGGGTGCGCTCTAACTGAACTGTTTTAACAGTAATCAAAATGCATTGTCTAACATCGAGCTTGTGTCCAGTTTTTGTTTTTGAGAATGTAAGCAACTCTGGTGTGGGATCTTGCTCATTGGCCACTTTGCTTTGGTTGCAGGGTTAATCCTGGTTACTGTCCAAGCTTATGTAGATTTACAGAACTGTTGAAGTTCCCTCCACAAAGTGTGTAGCGATCTGCAGGCCTTTCCACGACATATAAGAATGCTTGTTTCTTCCAGTTCTTCCCCACATTGGGGCTTGTAATTTATTTAAATCTTTGCTAATCTGATGTACCGAAAAATGAATATAGAATAACATTGTCTAATTGTGTTGATCCAACCTGCCACGTCGTGAGCACCTAGCCTGGCAGGTACTTTACACATATCTCAGAAAACAACTGTGTCAAGTTAGAACTTGAGCACAGGTGTTTTAAAAGTATTACCCCTAGGGTCAGGGGTATAGCTTAGTGGCATAGAACCTGCCTGGCAGTGCAAGGTCCCGAGTTCAATTCCCAGTACCAAAAAAAAAAAAGAGTATTACTCCTCACCTTGTAACCTCCACGCCTGCGAGTTTCAGGACGTATTCACCCCTGAAGAAGCCCCGTCAGCCCATCCCTACCACAGCTTTCCCATCTGGCTTCTTTGACTCAGCACAGTGTGGTCAGAATTCTCCACACTGTCACTCAGGTCAGGAACGTTTTCCTCTGCACTGGGATAGCATGGACAGAGACTCTTTCTCTGGATGTTAAGGTTGTTTCCAGCTTCGGGATGCTGCACATGGAATGGTGAGGAAGATTGCTGTGTGAGTATCTGTGTAGATAGGACTTTTTTCTCTGAGGTAGGTGCCAAAGGGTAGGACGGCTGGGCCAGAGTCAGAGCGTTTCACATTGAAACAGCCAAACCTGCTGAACTGCTTCTGAAGCAGTGTTATCATGCAACATTGCCACCAGCACTGGCGGAGAGTCCCACTTGCCCTGTATGCCTTCAGCGTGTGCGGGGCATCTGTCCCACTCTTTCACCCTAGAGGACCTGCAGTATGTCCTGTCACTCTCAGTCGCCTCTCCCTGACCACACCACATGTCTCCCATATGCTGTTGTCCTTTTGCACATGATATCTTCCTTGGTAAAACGTGTGCTCAAATCTTTTTCCATTTTTAAGGCCTATTTATTTCTTACTGAATTATGCCACTAAAAATTCAGAATGTCAATGCCTTCATCAGATACATGTATCATGCGTAGTTTTTCTCAATCTGGTTTTCTGAATGTATTTTGGTAAGAAAAAGTCCTAACTTTGATCTGATTTGTCAATTATTTTTCTTTTTGAATTTAATATTTTCATGTCTTTTATGACCTCCCTACCTGACCAGCACTCACAGTGAGTTTACCCTCTTTCCTCAAGAAGAGTTATGGTTGTAATTTTAGATTTAGGTTTATGATTAATTTTGAATCAATTTTTATGGGTGAAGTAAGGCCAGGTATCATTATTCTAGCATCATTTCTTGAAGGGACTTTTCATTCTTCAATTACCTTGGCATCTTGTTTGAAAATTAGTTGGCCCTGTAAAGACAGTCCAATTCTGATCTCTGTCATGTTTTGTTGACCTAAATGTCTATTTTTACATCATCATACTGTCTATATTATTATAGCTTTACAGTAAAACTCAACATCAGGTAATATAAGTTCTACTGTAAAATAAATCCTTTGCATTTCTGTATATATTTCAGAATTAACTTGGTGATTAAACAGCTATTGGGATTTTGTTTAGTTTTTACATTGAATCTATTTGTTGATTAAAGTACAGTTAGCATTTTGTTATTAAGTCTTCCAATCCATGGACGTGGTATAGCTCTTTTCTTCTTGTACTCTTCTACAATTTCTTTTGGTGATGTCACAGAACTTTCAAAGCACTGTTTTTATAATGATTAATCTCTGAGTATTTCAGATTCTTAGTTGCTCTTATAGATGGCATTTAAAATTTTCAAAACTTTCAAGTTTTTGTTGTAGAGATAAAATTGATTTTTGTATATTAACCTCGTATCTCGTAACCTTGCTGAGCTCACGAGTGTGGCTAGTTTGGCTTGTGTATTCCTTCTGATTTCATACATGCATAACATCATCTGTAAAGCAAGATCATTACATTTCTTTATTCCGAGATGTATGGCATTTATTTCTTGTCTAATGGAGGTGGCTAGGGCCTCCAGCACCATGTTTAAGAGAGGTACAGTGGTTTCTTTGCCTGGTTCCTGGTCCTAAGGGGAAGGAATACAGTTTTCACCAACAAATGTGAGCCTCCAGGTTTTGTCTAGACTCTCTTATGAGGTTGGGGTAGAACCTTTATTTCTACTTTGCTAGCAGTTTTAAAAAAATATTATTATCATTATTGATATTGGGAAATAATGTTATTCTTTTGTATATTCCTTTATACACTGGAGATTAAATTAGCTATTTGACTAAAATTTTTGTGCCTATGTTAACTATGATTTAGTTTGTAGTTTTTTTCTTGTGATGACACATCCAGTTTGATTTCAGGGTAAAATTAGCCTCATAAAAATGATTTTGGAAGTGTTCTTGCCTTTTCTATTTGCTCTCTTAAAGGTTTGTTAGAATTTACTACTGAAGACCTCTGGGTCTGGGATTTTGTAGAAAGGCTTTGTAAGAGGGTTTTAAATTACTATCTTGATTTATTTTTCACATCACTTGACCTTTTTATTTTATTTCTTATTAAATTGGTAATTTGTATGTTCCATAGCATTCACCATTTTTGCTTAAACTGTTGAATCATTGTCATAAGGCCGTTTGTAATACTCTTGTATTATCTTTTTAGTCTTTGAAATAATTGGGAAGTTTTCTGTTTTATTCCTGAAACTGACAATTTGTGTCCATATTCTTTCTACCTAAAATAACCAGTTTTACTGATGTTTTCTTTTTTGGTGTGTGATTTTTCTACCTGATTTTAGCTCTTAGCTCTTACTATTGCCTTCCTTCTACGTACTTGGGGTAAGTAGTTCAGAGCCCTTGGCTAGCCAGGACATTTTATTATGACTATATCACGATGTAATATCGTGAGACATTCTCCTTCATACAATATTCAAACAAAACACAAGGGAAGTAGAGTTCACCTAAATGCAAACCACCCCGCAGTTTGGTAGACCATCACGCTCATTCAGGGTTATGCCAGCAGGATCATGTCGCGTACACCCTTTACTTTTCCATCTGATCGGCCCTGTTCCTTTTCATCTTAGTGTCCCACTAAAATCCCCTCTCAGCACCACACTAAAACTGTTAAAATGTGCTGTGTGTCCTTCCTACTCTCCTGTGTGCATACTTAGTCATTTCCTAATAGACTGGCATGCATATTTTTAGTTGACTGTTTTATATAAACACATTCACATCATGTCTGTTTCCATACATCTCATTTTTCTCACATATATATGTATTTCTTTTAATAAATAAAGAATACACAAGCACAGGAATCCCTCCAAGTCCACTGACGTGCTTTAGTGTCATTCTTTTGAACAGATTCTGTGGTATCATGCTACACACTGTACACCTAGACCTGTTTTTATATCGTTTTCAATTTTTAAAAGCAACAGAAAATCAGGCTTTATGTAAATAAAGCTAACAGTGTCAGCTCTTTGGGATAGGAATAGATAGCTAGGCAATCTTTTATGTGCTGTAGATTTGTTGAGAATATAGTAATGATCACCTCCCAGCTGTGGAGAGGGTCCTACTTCCTTGGCTGGTAGTGGAATTTGCCCTTTCCCCAACTCTTGCTGTTACAATGTTCTGTAGTCCCTCGATCATAGCAATCTGAGCAATGTCTTTCGATTTCTTGATATGATTGATGAGGATTTAATTATTTTATCTCACCATGCCTTTCCTTTCAGTATAGTTATATTACTATTTGCATTTTAATCAATAAACAGTATTTTCTTTTTGGCATGCAGACATTTTACATTTTCATGTCAACCAGTATTTATGGTTTCTGCTTTGATGTCAGTCCCGGAGAGCCCTTTCCACTTATAGATTATAGCAATAGTCATATAATTATTTCTATTATCTTTTTATTCCCCCCCTTTAACTTTAGTCCACCTATAATTTATTTTACTGTAAGATATGAGATAAGAACCAGGCATAGTTTTTTCCATGTAGCATCCCAGCTGTCCTCAGTGCTATTTGTTGAACAGATGTCCTCACTAAGTGATTGAAATTTCTCCTTCACCACCTATCATGTCCCCACAGGTACTGGGGCCCTTTGGACTCTCTGATTTTCCCAGCGCCTAAAACTGTTTCTTCCATCTTCCCTGGACTGTTGTGATTACTGTTTGTATATGTTATTTTCTGGTGAAATAGGTTTTCCTAACTCCTTTTTTTTGTATGCATGTATGTAAGGTCATTAATCAATTGTAAGCCCCCCATTAATGATCTCATTAAGATTTGGATGGAGCTGGGCATCGTGGGAATGCCTATAATCTTCTGGGAGGCTGAGGCAGGATGATCACAAGTTTAAACTCAGCCTGGACAACTTAGTGACTTTAGTGAGACTATCTCTCCAAGTAAAAAATAAAGAGGTGTGGGATGTCTCTAGGTGCCAAGGTCTTGGGTTCAATCCCCAGTACCACAAAAAAGTGGTTATTAATCTTTTATTGGGTTGGGCCGTGACTTGTGGGTTCCTGCAGGCTTTTGGTGTGACTCAAGCGTTTCAAAAACCATGAGCATGGTGATTGCTGACAGCCTTTTCTCTCTATTCGAACAGTGTATGATTCACAGGCCTTCACTGCTGCGTGGCTTGATGATGTTGTTGATTAGTTTGGGGAGGGCTTAGCCTACTGTCCTCATGGCGACTCCTCGGGACTCTGTGTCACCCTCCAGAGTGGTGCTGTCCATGGAAGCCTCTTGTGCTCAGAAGGCGGCTCCCACGTCTTCCTGACCTTGCGTGGGGATTCGTAGATGTTGCTTCTGGGCTTTTGCATTTGTGACCAAGGAGGAAGGGTGCCTGGCTCTGCTCAGTGTCCTGCTGGCCGTGTGCAGGGAGCCCTTCGGGGCCTTCTCCACGGAGCCCTCACGCCGGCCCTGGGAGATGCTGACTCGCTGCGTGCGGCAGCCCGCCCTCCGCGCTTCTACAGCTTGGCTTGCGGAGTATTTGGGGGATGTCAGGCAGCTGTGTCTTTTCCCGGGGTTCTGCACACACCTCCTTGCTGGTTTCACATGCACACTGATGCTGTCCGTGTTGCCCAGTGAGGCAGGCTCACCGAGGGCCACGGCCACACACAGGAGGAGGCGCTGAGCCAGGGTGGGGACGGCGGCCCAGCACCGAGTCTTCCTGAGGGGTGGTCGAAACAAACAAATCGGACAGACGCTTAGATGTGAGGTAGGAAGATGAGGCTGGACTCTTCCCTCTCCTTGATGGCCGGGGGCGGGATGTGTGAGCTCACGCTGCTCTGAGAGTGGCCGGTGCCTTCCCTCCCAGCGCGTGATTGGCTGGCGCTTGTGAGACACAGCTGGGCCAGCAGCTGTCAGCTCGCCCTCACCCAGACCCCTGCTGCCGCCTCTCTAAGGAGTGTGGAGGACTTCGCCCTACAGGGCAGAGACTGGGGAGGCATGGGGCCCCTGCTGTTATCCCTGAAGCCCAACCCCAGGGGCAGTGAGGCGCCCCTCCTGGAAATGCCTGCACGAGGTGGGAGTCATGACTCCAGCCCTGCCATCTCCACGGAGTTGTGGGAGCTTCAGTCGTGCGTGGTGCTGTTGCCACGACTGCTGTCCTGCAGCCCACGGCCACTCTGGAAGATCTTCACCCTGGCCACAGGAGGGTGGGAGCATCGACCCGTCCCAGATGATCCTGCCCTGTGGCCTCCCGATGATCCCACACTTCTGCCGCTACTTTGAAGGCCTCAGAAGAGTCCTGTGAAATGCACACCTGCTCCTCTACAGAAGCAGCACCCCCAGCCCCTCAGGTCAGTCCAGGAGGCTCCTCTGTGCACTGCCCCTGCCACAGCCCAGCCCAGCCCAGCCCAGCAAAAGCTCACTTGGGCGGTCCTATTGCCTGCTGGTGACCCTGCCCTGGGCAGAGCTGGCTGAGCGTGCTGCACTAAGAAGGAGCTGGTGGCACCGGTGACACTGAGCCCTGGAGAGCTCCAGAGATCTGCAGAGACTTGTGCTGACCTCAGGTGCCCTGCAGAGACCACAGACCTAGCGTGGCAGTGGAAGCTTCTTGATGAGCCCTAGATAGCCAGCCCCGAGGGGGCTCTGAGTCCACTGCTGAGGACCTAGCCGGGAGCTACCCAGAGCTGTGTCACAGGTGTGACCCTAGGGGCCGAGGGTACTGGTTCTCAAAACCCGGAGCTACTGACACCAAGAGCTGCATGTTTCTGATTTGTGATTTCCATCTGACCTGAGCAAAAGAACCCCCAGCACTGGGTGACTACTGGCAGTTGGGCTGCAGTGTTCTCTCTGTAAGGAGCTGTGGAGGCTGCTGGGATCTTTCCCCTCCTGCCTTCTTCCTGAGTCTCTGACCCATGGTGTCTGCCTCCTTCCTGTCCCTGCAACTGCATGGATAGTCATGAGCCTCTGTTCATGGCTCTGGGTTCTGCCCTCTGAATGGGTGGGTGGCTGTGCTTTTCTGCCCTGGACTTTGGATTCAGACATGGGACTTGCTTTGGCCCGGGCAGTGCCTGGTGCTTTGAGAGGTGCTTATTTTGACTGAGTCCCCTGCACCTCTCCCCTGGCTTGAGGAACTGGCCCAGGATAGCCCCTTGCTCCCAGGCAGGGGCACGAGGAGTGGAGGCTGGCTCAAGCTGACCCTTGGCTGACCTTAAGATGTGTGAACCATTCACATAGCTCCTGTGTATTGCCGAAGGGCTGGGACACTCAGTATGCAGTGTGAGGGCGTTTGTCTCTGACTTCACAGTATTGAGGAAGCCTTGAGACCCCGGACACTACATTTGTTTTAACATGATGGAACATGTCGTGAGTGACAGTGACACGTCCTGGTTCCTTTTATGTTTATTTGAAGCGTTTGAAATTGAACCCAGAGATGCTGTACTACTGAGCTACACCACTAGCCCATGGATTGATTGATTGATTATTAGTTTGCTGAGACAAGGTCTCATTATGTAGTCCAGTCTGGCCTTGAACTCACTGTGTAGCTCAGGCTGGTCTGAAGCTCACAGTGATCCTCCTGCCTCAGCTTCTCCTGAGTGCTAGGATCTCAAACATGTGCCACCACGCCTAGCCAGTTCTTTTAATTTTTTTTTTTTTTTAAGTTGTGAGACAGGGTCTTGCCAAGTTGCCCAATTTGGCCTTGAACCTGTAATCTTCATGCCTCAGACTGCTGGGTAATGGGGATCACAGGCATGGACCATGGCTGCTATTTCCTTTTGATAGTGCTCCTACAAAAATACTCCAAGATCTATGAATATGAAGATGTTGCCATGGTGATGTCAGAGCAAGGTCTTTCCCATGATAGATGGGCCTCTGTGCTTTCAGTCCCGTGCTGTGGCCTTGGTATCCCTTCTTATACCATGACACAAGGTGAGACAATGCTACCGTGGTACGCTGTGCATGTACCTGATAGCAGAAGGCCGTCTGTGTGTGGGGACCCTGCGATATTTTTAAACAGTTACAGTGGTGAGCTGCCTCTGGGGCTGGGCCAACTCACGGGGGCCTGGCTGTGACCGAGGAGCTCAGGCCAAGGCGCGAGTGCCCCGTGGTGCCTGTGCAGAGGCTTTCTCGCTGAAACTCACTGCTTTAATGGTTTGCCTTTTTAGCCCAGAGTGAACCGTTCTGACAGCCGCAGGGACATAAATCATAGAGTATTCCTGGGGAACCTCTGATGAAATAATTCAAAAAATTTTTTTCCCCAATCTGCTCCTCAATCATTCTTTTTAGTCACATAGAAAATATGGTCCATGCTGTATTTACAGTTTGATGGTAAGGAGATGTTTAACATCAGCGCAGGAGATTAAACACGACAAGTTATATGGCGAGCGGTGTGAAAAGGTGTTTACAGTGACGAGCAATATCTAGGTTGATCTACGACGCCATAATAGATGTCATAAATCTGCGAGGTGGCCGGGAGCCCACGCTTCAGCAGGGGAGGGACTGCGGTGGGGCACGCTGCATGCGTCCCACAGGTGGGCGACATCACCCGCTGCCTGGCCTCTGCCGTTCCCAGCGTGCTCCTCCTGTGTCTGTGCAGCTCACACCCGCCACGCATTCGGCCCCTCCTCTCACAGAAACAAACATGTTTTCCCGATTGTGCGGCAGATAAACCAGCCCCAGACAGCCCCGCTGTTATCCCTCCTCTGGCCCCAAGGACGTTGCTGTCTCCTGCTCCTCTGCACCTGCTTGGGAACTTGCCCAGTTCCTGCCTTCCTTCCTCCTTCCCTCCTCCATCACTCCCTCTTCCCTTTATTTCCCTTTCTTTCTTTCTTTCTTTCTTTCTTTCTTTCTTTCTTTCTTTCTTTCTTTCTTTCTTTCTTTCTTTCTCTCCTTCCTCAAAAAATTTATTAAATGTATGTTTATTTATTTCTAAAAATGCATTTTAAAGTTAGATTAACTTTTAATTACAAATAATCACTGCATCTATTTATAGGATACACTTTGATGCTTTGATCTGTGCATGGATGGTGAAGAGGTTTAATCAAGCTAATTAACATTTCCATCACTTCACCACCTTATCTTTCTTTTTCGTAAACCATTAAAAGCTACTCTCTGAGAAACGCCTTGTTATTAAGTGTGTCCCCAAGCACCTCAACAGGTCACTAGACCTCCTTCCTGCTGCGCCTTGGATCCACACCTCCCTTTCCATCTCTTCCCCCAGCCCAGCCTTGGTGACAGCCTCTTCTCTCTGTTCCCATGAAAAGACGGCATTTACGGGTTCCACACGTGAGCACGACGCGCGGCGTTTGTCCTTCTGTGCCTGGCTTATTTCTCTCAGCATAGTATCCTCCAGTTCCACCCATAAGATCAAGTGACATGATTTCCTTCTTTTGTAGGCTGAATAATATTCTGTGGTGTATAGATGCCACAGTTTTCTTTTTTAAGTTTTATTTTAATTGCTGCATAATAATTGCACGTATGTATGGGGGCAGTCCAATGTTTCCATTCATACCTACACTTGGGTAAGCAGCACACCATCCATGTGGGACGTCTGCTGTTCTTGGTGGCGGTAACGTTCTTTATTCTTCAGCTAGTCATCTGTGGATGGATGTGTAGGGTCCCTCGCATCTCGGCCATTGTGAGCAGAGCTAAGTGAATGTGTCTCTGATAGTCTGTTTCAGTTCTCTGGCTATAACCCACAAGTGGGATGGCTGGATCATACGCTAGGGCTGATTTAGCTTTTTTTTTTTGGTACTGGGAATTGAACTCACGACCTTGCCCTTGCCAGGCAGGCACTGTGCCACTGAGCTAAATCCCCAGCCCCTGATTTAGCTTTTAGAGGAACTCCCATGCTGTTTTCCACAGCAGTTGTAGTGATCTACACTGCTGCCCATGGTGCACAAGGCTTCCCTTTAGTCCGCCCCCACTGACCCCCATCCTTTCCCCTGACAGTAGCCCTTCTAGCAGGTGTGCAATTAAGCCCTCCTACTGGAGTTTTAATTCTTGTCTCCCTGTGGTCAGTGCGGCTGAGCAGTCTTCATATATTGGCTGGCCATTCCTGTCTCTTCTTCTGAGCCATCCTATGCCCATTTTTTTATGGTACCAGGGGCTGAACCTAGAGTCTTTGCACTGAGCTACATCCTGAGCCCTTTTAAAAATTACTCTTCTTTTGAGACAGGGTTTTGCTAATTCACTATGTTGCCCAGGCTGGGTTTGAATTTGTGATCCTCCTGACTCTGCCTCCCCAAGTACTGGGATTATAGATGCACGTCACCATGCCTGGCTTCCTCTGCCCATTTAAAAAATTGGGTTATTTGTTTTCTTGTGATTAAGTTGTTTGAGTTTCTTAACTATTTTGGATATTAACTCCTTATCAGATGTGTGGCTTGCAAATATCTCCTCCCGTTCTGTGGTGTTTTCTTCACCTGGTAATTATTTCTTTTGCTCTGTACAACCCAGTTCTTACAGATGCCTGCAGATGGAAGGTGCTTTTTGAAGTGGGGTGGGCCATAGGTGTGTCTAGTCTCTTGCTTAATGTTCTATTATATCTGATACCAATAGGAAGCCTTTATGACATAATGATCTAGGTTAGTAGTGGCTTCCCTGGGTATCATTAGCTTTATAAAATTTTTGATCATATTCAGCATTTATCAAACCTTTGGTCATGGACACAGCGAAATGATAGCTGCTAGGAAAAACATACAAGAGGTATAAGCTTTGGCTCCTGTTCCAAGAATTATTTTAATCTATTTGGAAATGCAATAGATATGAGTGATGCTAATTAAATTATATTATAACCAACTGAACTGGTTTAAAATCATCCACAAAATAAAAATATTTGGCTGTAGAATATTAACTATTAAATAGATGATTTTTGACCAATAGTCTGTTATAAGGCTTTAAAACTCAGTTTCAAAATAGTACCTAGTGTAAGGATTTCTGGACAGGGTAGTTATTTCCACAACCATCCTTTCTATCCTCCAGAAATTCCTCCAATCCAAACTTTTCTGTAAGATAGTTGGAGCTGATGATGCTCCTGCCACCCAAAGCATGGACACTCCTGCTCTGACTTCCTACTTCCTGGAGCTGCTGGGTGGCACCTAGGACACTGCTGCCACATGCAGGGAACAGGGGCCTTTCCTGTGTTCCTTGAGCCTTCACCTGTCCCTCTGATTCACTTTCCTCCTCAGGCTGGGCCTCAGGTCTTTGTTTCTGTTTTACTTTGTTTCTTTTGAGGCAGGGTCTTACTATGTAGTTCAGACTGGCCTGCACTAATAATCCTTCTGCCTCAGCCTCCCAAGTGATGGTGTAACAGGTGTGCACCAGCACACCAAGCATGGCCTCATCTTGTCTACTCCGTGCTATACTAACCCTGTGCATCTAAGGCCTGACATCACTTGGTAATCTCTTACGTGGACCTTAACAGTGAAACATTAGAAAAATTCTGTTATAAGCATGGAAAACCATAAACGTTTCATCATCTCATTATTATTTAATGCTGTTCTGAAATTTTGAGCAATTTGCAAAAATGACATGTAATCAAAATAAAAATTTTTAAAAACATGAGAAAAGACATAAGTGTTAAGACTGTATATAAGTCAGCTTTCCTGTGGCTGTGATGAAAGACTTGACACCCATAACTCAAAGGAGCAGAGGGTTAATGTGGCTCATGATTTCAGGGGATTCAGCGATGGTCAGCTGGCCCCAACGCAGGAACATCATGGTGGAAGGGCAGGTGGAGCAGAGCTGCTCTGTTGCTCCTGGTAGCTGGGGAGCAGAGCACCAGAGAGGAAGGGGTAAGGGTCTGGATGTAGTCTCCAAGGCCTTGCCCCTATAATCCCTGCCCAAAGAGACCAAATGCCAGGCAGACATCTATTTTTCCCAAATTAATTGCTAAAATAATGATGAGTTCCCTGTTCTTCATTTTTCTTGAGATTGCCAAAATTACTTAAATTCATCTGACAGAATAAACCTAATTATCAATAATACTAACAGCTAATATTTATTTAGTATTTTTGTTTGTTTGTTTATTTTTTTTCTGGTACCAGAAATTGAACTCATGATCTTGCGCTTGCCAGGCAGGTGCTGTGCCACTGAGCTATATCCCCAGCCCCCTTATTTAGTATTTTCTTTGACAGATTCTTTTAAATATTGTCCATGAATTTATTAGAGAAACCATGAATACTTTTTTATTTTAAGAGATAAAAATTAAAAATGATATAAAATTTCAAAACAAGATTACAGGAAATTAATAATGGTTATTGTATTGCATACTGTTGTCTTTAAAGTAGTTGCTCAGATTACCAGGTACAGGCATACAGAATTGATCAAACAATATAAGCACTAAAGATTCCTTTCAATGAACTAATAGAAATTAGTAGTACAATTATCTTAGCTATCTTGTGTATACATACATATCTTTTTTTCTCCTTCCTTTCTTTTTCTTTTCCCCTTTTTCCCAGTTGTTCTTTCCTTTTGAGAAGTTTTTTTCCCTTTCACCTTATCTATTATACCTTTTGGATCTTATTTACTCTTTCAGAAAAATTATGAATAATTATAAAAATTTTAAAAAAGGAGTATGGCAGACATTTGTCTTACACAATATGGAAATATGCTATATAGGTAGTTAATTAAATAGCTGTGATGCTCATTTAAGAAAGTAAGTTGAAAATGTATCACTTATGAATTTATTCAATGTTCAATGTATTGGTTGTGAATTTGTTTACATCTGATGTATACATGAGCATGTCATGTGTTCTGTATGTGACAATGGCTAATTATGTATTGTTTGGGGAAGTCAGCTTAGACATTCCGTTTATGTTCTCCAATGAGCTATGGTTACGTGAAGTAAACATGCAAAGCAGTCAGAGCTATGGGAAATTGCAAGGCAGCCACGGCCCCAAGCCCTGCTGAGCCCACACTTCACACAAACTCCCTGCTTTCTCCTGAGCTGTGATTTGCAGACTCCACCATGGTGGACACGTCAGAAACGGGCTTCTCATTATGTCAGTGTCCTGGGCTGTGGTCTCTTGAGCTGTTTTAAATCAGCAAATGTCTCTGGGTGATGACCCTCTTTGCGAAATGTTAACGGGCTGGATGTGGCTTCTACAGGCAGTGGGAAGACCACGTTGGAGGCTGCTGTTCCGCTGTAAGAGGGGGATAGTGGCTTGGAGGAAGGAGGGTCATGCCCCACGGGGGGAGCTTATGTAAAAGATCATGACTGTGGACACAGGGACTGGAGAGGAAGGGATTGGGCACAGGGATGGCAGTCGTGTTTGTAGACAGGCAGGAGTGGAGGTGGGCGGGCTGGAGGAGTTCGTCTGCTGTCACCCAGCGGGGTGGAGCTGCACAGCGGCAGAGCGTCCTGTGTGTTGGGTTTCAGGATGGTCTGGACAGGCGCTGCTGGCGGGTACATCATCACTGCGGACACTGAGAGGCCGAGTAGCCCCAGCGCTGTGCACACACCGAGGCCCCTGGTGCGGGAGGTGTGGACACCACGGAGGGGGCAGTGGCCGGGGTGGGCGGCTCACGGTTCCCATTTGCCCGGCTGATGTTCTCCCTGCCAGCACCCAGAGTCCTCGGCAAGGCCCCAGGGCAACCCTGCCCCTGAGGAGGTTGGTGGCTGCGGGGTGCACACACCACCTACCTGGCCTCTGTGCAGGGAGAAGGCTGCGCCCTGCCTGGGGCTCTGTCATGCCTGCATGCTCACAGCAAGCCTTGCACCGTGAGTGAGGCAGGGCCCCTGTCCTCCCACGCTGGGCTCTGTGACGCTGGCGAGCGCTTTTACAGGGTCACAGCAAAGTCCCGTGCAACCTCGGCCAACTGCGCCTGCTACCTGGGCCTTGTGTTCAGGGCCAGCAGAGGAGAGAACGGGTCCCAGGGTCTGTATGGATGCCAGGCCTAACGATGGCCAAGAAAGACCAGGTCAGGCTGGCATCGCGGATGCCAGTAAACCTGCTGAAGTGAGAGCGGAGCAAAGACATGGTACGTTCTTGGAAGAGGAAGAGGATGGCTTCGCTGCTTCCTGAGGCAGAGGAGGGCTGCAGCTGTGTCTCTGGGTCCCTTCTCTGAGCCTGCACTGCGAAAGCAGAGCTGGGGCCGTGCTGTTGCCGAGTCAGTGTGGACAGGCCACCTGGTCTCCCTGCCTGCCCCCTCAGCCCCTACTCCTCGGGATCCTTCTGTTTAGCCCCTGACGTCCTTGTCTGCCCAGTAGGAGACTCCTTGTGGCTACCTCTGTCCTGGGGCTCCTGTGGGGCTGGTGGAGACCCTGAGGGCCCAGGTGGCCCAGCCCTTCCTTGGTCCCGTGCAGAGTCGGCTGTGTGGGTGTCGTTCATCTAACCCTCTCCCACCCTGCCCAGGCCTTGCCCGTCGGCTTCCCATGCTTCTAACTCAGCTTTGCCAGCGGCTTTCCTGGGACCTCACCCAGCAAGCTGTGTAGGAAACACCAGGAGGGCACGGGGGAGCTGGGACATCTGAAAGGGAAGCTTTGCTTTGAGCAGTGTGGAAATGTGAACCATAATGGTTTGAGGCCATCTTATGGGAAAGTTTGAATGCTCCCTAGGGTGAATTTCATTGGAGAAGATACAGGGAAGAGGAACCCTTAAAAAACCCACAGCAGAGGGGTTCACTGAAGAAGAGAATGGCTGGAAGCCAGGGAGCCAGGAAAGAGGCGAGGTGGACAGGACAGGGCCCCTGCGTGGCCCCTGCGTGCCCTGATGATGGCACAGCCACAGACGTGGCCGAGGCCAGAGCTGCACAGCGTGGACAAGGGCTCTGTGGGCCAGAAGTGCTTCCGTCACAGTGCTGCCCCTGTTTCCGGATTTCAGCTTCCGTCAGCTGCAAGTGTTCAGCCACCTTCACTGTGTCTGGAGCCTTGAAGTCTGGCTTTATGGGGAGCCTGACATGCAGTCTTCAGAAAGGGTGTGGCCTGGGGAGGGGACATCCCTGTGTGGACAAGGGAGACACCGGAGACCCGGGAGGGACCCTTGAGGGCCTGGCACCCCGCACTGTTAGGTTAGCCCTGATTTCCCATTGAGATGCAAAACATGGTAGAAGAGCACGTTCTCTGCTAACACCTGGGGAGCAGCTGGGCCAGAGGGGTGAGGAGCGTGACAGCTGCAGGCCTCTGTCTCCTTCCACCCCAGAGTAGGCCTCTGGCCCTGAGCACACGTTCCTAGGAGAACTTTCAAAAGGAAGGTCTGCCCACCTGCCTCAGAGGTCCTTCCGGGTGATGTGAGCTGGTTTTTCTTCTGCACTTCTGAGGCGGAGCCTGCGGGTGTGCTCTCCCAGCTTTGCAGCCGACAAACCCGGGACACAAGGAACTTGGGCAACCTGGGGCTCCTGGCCTCGTCTCCCCACGCCGTGTCTCCACTAGGTGAGGCTGTCTTGCTATAGGTCCCAGCTCAGAGCCGGAAAGGAGCCTGTGTAAGAAGGGGAGTAAAGCCTGCTTGGGGCGGCTTGCAGTGCCCTGCTAATGAGGGGAATTCCAGGAACCCAGGACGCATCTCTCCTAACCTCTGCTTGCGTTTGGTCTCTGTGCAGTTTTGTTTGGCTGCCAGAGCGTTTTCTAGTGTCATGCCAGCGCTAATGAAGTTCGCGGGGCCGACAGCTTTGATGGTTGATGAGTCTCTGATGGGAACAAGACACGCGGAAAGTCCGCAGTACAAGGCCTTGTTCAGAAATTGCTCTGTCTTATCTGGAGCACGGATGTCTCAGAAGGTCCTGAAAGATCAGTACAGAGCTCATAGGAAAGTCAGCAACCGGAACCTCGTGGCTTTGTCTTCCAACTAGATAGACCGGGACTCTTTCCGCAGAGGCTATTTGCAGGCTACGAGCCGTGGTGTTCTTATCTTCCTGCCACTGGGTCCATTTGACACCATTTGTAAAGAAGAACGCACTTTCTTGTCTTTTAGCAAATCAACAGCTGGCTCATCCGGGAACTCTCCAGTCTGCTCAAAGGAGAGGATTTCTGATCTGTGGGTTCCCCAGGCCTCGGGGTATGTTTTCATGCACCAACCCCAGGAATGGCATCTTTCCCGGTGATATTCACGTGGAGATGCGGGCTGGGAGCTCCCTGGTGCCACCCCTTGCCCTTTCAGGAGTGGGTCCTGGAGCTGGGGACCCATGTTGGAGGCCTGGGCTGGCTGGTCTTGCTGTCCTGCTGTGGGGTTCCTGCGTCCTTGTGTACTGGACAGAGCCCAGGTGAACAGGAAGCCTCACCCAGCACCGGCAGGCTGCGTGCGGGTAGAGAGGGCCCAGGGAGGTCCTGGAGGGGCCTTGTCCCCTGCACCTGTCTCCCAGTGCACTGACCCAAAGCTGCAAGTCATAAAACCCTGGAGACACAGCTCGTCTAGATGTGGGAGAGAGAGTTTGACGTCACAGAGGCTATGGGGATGCTGTGGTGGCTCCAGGGTGCAGGGCCCAGAGCTGACCTCCCCGGAGTGGGCTTGGCGCACACTTGCGGGCCTGTGCCTCCTCGACAGACTGCTCGGGCTACACGGGGAAGCAGGCCCCCGAGCTGCTGTCTCATCCCCCTGCCCTTGGCTCTGTGTGATCTGTGCTTGCTTTGAAAATAAGGTTCCAGACTGTGCTGGCTCCAGAGCCACCAGGATGGGGTTGACCCTGAGAGAACCCCTGGAGGGAGCAGCACTTTGTGGACGAAGAGAGAGACTGCTGTGTAGATTGAGGGGAGGGAGCACTGCAGTGTAGACAAGGAAGGGAGACAGCCTGAGGCTGAGAGGGGAGCTGCTGTAAAACTTGAGGACGGGAGCTCTGTGGTGTGGACAGCGGGACTACCACCATACTGAGACCGTTAAGAGGCTTCCTTCTTAATGCCAGGGCCAGACTCTTCTGAGAAATGAAGATTAAAGTTCTAGCGTATTTTGGATATGTGGGTAGATGTTTTGTTCTTTCGTGAATTCAGGAATAGTAAACAGAAGAGTCTCACAACTGAACGGTGTGTTTCATTTGGGGGTGTGTGTGTGTGGGCCGGGTGTTGGTGCCCCCGGCTCCTGTGTGGGAGCCCCCAGCCCCACCGTGGGTCTGTTTGGAGAAGGGGTTCTGGGCAGGGCGGGAGGTGCAGGTGAAATGACTCCCGCGGATCTTGGGCCAGCCCTTTGAAAGGTCCATTTTAGGTGTCACACGAAGAAGAGATTTCCCCCTCACTTCCCTACAGGATTCTTCCTGATTTTCCTCCCACACTAAACACCAGTCTGTGTCAGTTTCTTCTCTGTACTCTCCGCGGGAGCGCCATTTCTCAGGCTCGAGAAAGTTGAGTTACACCGTATCTCAATCTTTGGTTTAAATTTGGCAAAAGTGTGTGATGTCATGCCTTCTCAATCTAACTTCACACAGTAAGAGAGAATTCCAAAGCTATTCTGATAAATCAGTGGGTTTGCAACATTCCATTAAAGAGATGAAACTAGAACCCCAAAATCAGTCCTAGTAAACAGAGCCCATGAACTGAAAATTTATCTGTAAATCCTGATCCATGGCCGTTTGAAATAACCAGGTATAATAATAACAGTAGCGCTGACTTTGTTCCAAGGACTCCGAATTTCAAGAGGGAAAAAGCAACGAAGCTGGTTTTTAATAACTTCCTTTAGCTGCAGATGCAGTTTTAAACATTAAGATTTTACTAGTAAGCTTATTTAATCATCTTTAAAAATTCATGGGCCACTGGAGCTTTTGGAGATTAAAATTATTCTACTTTTCCCAAATGCGAAGAGGGAGAAGCTCGCAAAGATTATAAGGAAGCTCAACCTTGGAGTCCAGGGGCCAAGATGAACGAGCACTGCTGTCAAACCTTGTTTAACGAGAACTTGGGGGCAGTTCCAGCTCGTCCCATCCAATGGTAGCCTGGTTCACCAGGAACCATACTTATTTTCTCCCTTAGTTGTAAAAACTTTTATTGGAAATATGAACTCTGCTGTTGCTTTTGTTATAGGAGACAAAAGCCAGTGAACAAAATTCACCTTTCCTGTATGTCTGCGAGTCTTGCCATTTTTGAAAGCAAACTTAGTTTTGTCTGAAGTTGCTGCGGAGATTGGGCTGAGCAAGGCTGCCTGGCGGGGCCCTGTCTGCCCTGGGCACCGTAAGGACAGTGACCAAAGCCCCAGGGCTCAGCATCATCCGGGTGCAGACAGCAAATTCCCCCGCCAGGAGCAGGGTCATGGGGCTCAGGAAGGTGGGCACTCAAAGCCTGGAGCTCAGGGTTTGGCAAGTGTGCTTGGTAAGTGTCAATAATAGTGACGATTACAATTATTATAAATTTAGCAATTGGAATTAAAGTGCAATATGCAACATGGTTTTGCTGAGCAGAGATGTCCCTCTTTCTAATGAAGATAGAGGCTTCCCCAGTCCTGTCTGAGATATTTTACTTGGGTCCTACCATTCTCCTTAAGAAGGGCCTGTTGTGTCTCAGCCTTAACGAAGGTGCAGAAGAAGGAGCATTCTCTTTTAGCCAAGAAGAGCAAACGCAGGAGCAGTGACCAGGAGTGCCCTGGGAAGCCCTCAGAGCACTGCAGCCCTGTCTCCCCAGCCATACCCTTCCTCTGGGACCAGACCCTGGGAAAGCCTCTACTGGGGGTTCTCCTGTGACCCCTGAGATTCCTGGGTTAGAGTTCTAGCCCCAGTGCCTCAGACTGCGACTTCCGGTTGGAAGAGGCTTGTTGAAGATATGATCAAGGTAGGGTGAGATCATTAGATGGACCCCAAATCCCTGGCTGGTGAGCTTCTAGCAGGGGCAGCACCGCCTCACTCCCCCACCTGCACACTCGTTTCTACACTGTGTGATCACAGTCTGGACGCGGACACTCAGCCCTTGCTCCCTAACTAGGTGGCCATCCCTTCTTATGCGTAATGCAGGTGTTGGTTCCCCCAAGTTACCCATGGGTTGCTCCCACCGTCCTCACCTCTGCCAAGAGTCAGTGGCATGAAGAGCGGAGGCCTGCAGTAACAGAAGAGCACACCGGCGAGAGGAACTGGGGTTGTTATTTTCACAAGCAAGCACCATTCCTTGACCCATCTGCTGTGAGGTACTTCCCGTCTTGGGTTTCTGTCCAGCAAGCAGCGCCTCCAGGGGCTTCAGTGCCCAGGGGAGACAGAGCTTCCCCGGGGCTGGCTGGCATTGCTAACCTCTGACTGTGCGCCACACTAGTGCGAAGCGCTGGGATGGGTTGGGGTGGAGTCTCTGCACGTCCTCCCTAGCTTGGGCCGTAGGGGTGAGTCACGGCAGGACAGCGGGGAGAAGTGGGTCCTGCCTGGCTGGGGTGAGGAGGGCGGCTGGGAACAAGAGGATGCCTTCACCGGGCGTGCCCTGTGCTCAGGCGAAGACACCCATTGGCCCTGAGTAGACTATGGCCCTCTGCTGGGTTTGAAGTGTTCCCGAAACATGCGAGGAAGGGCTGGGCTGCCGGCTGCGGGGCTCTTGAGAGGCGACTGGATCATGAGGGCTCTGAGCTGATCGGGGTGGCTCCCCGGGTGAGAGGATAAACTGATGGCACCTTTGAGAGGGGACGGAAATGGCAGGTGGGGCTCTGGAAAGGAGTGGCTGATGGGCTGTGAGTGGGGGAGTCTATTTGGTCCTCGGCCCCTTTCTTCTTAAAATTTTTTATTTTTTAAATAGAATAAACAATAGTAAAAGATTCAACCCAGGTGTTCCCCGTCCGGGTGTTTTCCCAGAAGAACTGAAAACATCACAGCGCAGCGATACACGTGTACCCATGGCTACCGAAGTGCAGCTCGTCCTGGCTACGTCTTGGAAACAGCGCAGCCCTTTCTTTCAGCTTTCCAGCTGCACGAGGCCAGCGGCTGTCCTCCCCGACACCTTCTGCGTGGTGCTGTCCTCACCACAGCCTAAAGCGAGGCGTCCAGCTGGCCACGGGCTGAAAGCTGGAACCCAGGAGCCGACATACACATCTCTTCCTCTAAGTTGTTTTTCTCAGGTTTTTGTCGCAGCACCAGAAAGCTAGCTGTCACTGTCAACGCAAAGTGACCTTGCCTGTCCTCTGTTCTCCAAGGTTGCTCTGACCGACCTCTTCTCGGAGGTTTTCCTCATTCAGATCAGGGGCTGAGTTGGGCCACCGTTTCCCTCACCTCCCACCTTCAGTTCAGAAAACAGGCCATTCGCTTGTGAGTGCGAGGAACGGGCAGCAGGACCCCACACCGAGTGCGTCCGCAGAAGCTTCTCTGGTTAAAGGAATCTCCTGACTGCTGGCTTGTGCTCCTGGGTCGAGCCCTGGCTCCGGCTCACACCCTTTGGGGTGGCCTCTCCTGGTTCCTCCGCCTCTGCAGAGGAAGCGCCGGCTTCCTGCCCCTCTCCCAGCCAGTCTCGGTCTTGCTCCTCTCTCCCTGCACTTCTCTCCAATTTGCTGAAGTTAATTAAGCCTGAGCGTATGCGAGCGTGGTGCCAGGCGCTGTCCAAGGATATTATAAGACTCCTGTGACGACTGATGATTAAGCCTGCACAGGACAAATAACAAATGAACTAATTAATCAGAAGTACTTGGTGCCATATAACCAAGTCCTAGAGGTGGCTCAGTGTCATCTCACTAGCACCCGGAAGGGACAGTGGCCAGTTTTCTGCTAATAAAGACAGTCAGGTTCAGTTTCTCTCCTCTTGGCACTGGAGTTTGGGATTCTGGGTGAGGTTAAAGTTAAGATTTGAAATTCGACCTCCTGGTGGGGAGGAAACTCCTGTTGATCTTTGTCCAGGTCCTGCCGGAGCTGTGACTTCTGAGGCTCAGAGGTGCTTCTTTTGTAGAGCTCAGCGATGGCAGAGTCCCAGATGTAAGTCTTGCTGTCGGCAGACCCTGGCGGGAGGGTTGGGACTGCCTGCTCATGACTGCCTGAGCCTCCTGAGGATATCTCTGCTGCTCTTAGCTGGTCAGGGTGTCCTGTCCCCAAGGAGGATCCAAGCATGAGACACTGATGGCTCAACCACCAGGCGATGCAAAGCATGGTTTAAAACTCTGTTCTGGCATCTGGCCCTTGGCGTGTTTGCAGTCTACTCTGACCCATTAAAGGTGGCCCTGTCATTGTCCCTGTCTCTGTTCCATCTCCTCCCCTGAGAGCCTGTGTATTACTTCTGTGACACCAGCACCCTTATGTTAGGAAGCAACTGTCCATCTTAACATCACAGCTGCTGGGGGCAGAGGGACACGGAGTGAGCTCGGTTCAGAGGACCGAGGCTCATCACACCACAGGCTCATCACACCACAGGCTCATCACAAACATCAGAGGGGCCACCTGAAGGTCACACGACATAATGCGTTTGGAAGAGTTTAAATCTTAAAGAAACGTGGCAGTAGCTAGCATTTGTGGAGTGCTCACGGGTGCCACTCCCTGTGCTGTGCAGTATGTGACACTCAGCAGCCGGAGTGTCACCAAGGCAGCAGCCACCTCTGTGCCCCAGGGATGTGCTGGGGAGGGAAGGGAAGTCGGGCCGGGAGGGATTCTCACTTCCTAGAAATCCTAACTTCCTACGCAGTTGTGGGAAACTCTCCCAGGCCTTGATGAATTCTTGGGAGACTCGATGCGATTTTCTTTATCATAATCAATGTTTTGCATATTTCTGGATTTCCCACAGTTTGTAGTTTCTTGCCTTTCAGTATACTTGATTTTATCTTGTTATTATGTACGTGTTTGCAGTACATCATAGCTACATTCATCATGAAGAGCTGGTGCATGTACATCTTCATTCTTTTTTCTTTTTTGTCCCTGCTCCTCCCCTCTATCCTCTTTCTAACTTTTGGTCCTCTTTCCGCTTCCTTCTGTTGGTCCCTGGGGGAGCTGACTCAGTGTGATCACTTTTTCTCTTTTTTGATACTGGGAATCGAGCTCAGGACCTTGTGCTTGCCAAGCAAGGCGCTGTGCTGCTGAGCTATGTCCCCGGGCCTCCATTTTCTTCTGGAGAGGCCTTTTATTTGAAAGTCTTTCCTAAAGGAACAGAACTTATTTATTTATTTTTGTGGTACTGGGGGTTAAACCAGGGCTTTTGCCCTGAGCTGCACCCCAGCCCTTTTTTATTTTTTACTTTGAGACAGGCTTTCACTGAGTCAGTAAGTTATCTACTGCTCAGACTAAGATCTTCCTGCCTCAGCCTCTCTCCCAGTGTACTGGAATTTCATGTGTGGCACAACACTCAGCAAAGGCCTAGATTTGTTCACGATCTTCTTCCCAACTTCAGTGGTAGAAATTAAACAAAAACAACCTTCCACGGCGTTGGATTCTTTGGAGCGACTGTCACGGAAGCAAAAGGTCTGCTATCCGGACCACGTCAGGAGGTACCATTGGGCTCCTCAGCTCCACAGCCCACGGGCAGTGGAGAGCCAAGGAGCCCCGCCAGGCTACCCTGGAGCTGTGTTTGACCTGTTCCTTGGCCAGCTGTCCCGAAAGGAAGAGGGTTAACAGCAGAGATAATGAAATCCTACTGCCTGGTGCGGGGCAGCACTGTCCTCCGGAGCCTGTCAAGGACGAGCTTGGGTTTCATCTATAACTGTCACCACGTAAACTCTTGGTGTCTTGGTGCTCTCAGGCTGACATCTTTGTCTTTAGCTGGGGTGGGAAAGCAGGGTTTGTCTGAAGTAGGGTTGGGCCAGCGTTGTGCCTGCCTTTTCCCCCCGTGTCGCCTACTGGACATTTAGCTGCTTCCTGTCTGACATCTGGTTTCTCGTAACCACACCATTTGGCCAATAATCAAAGAAAACTCCGCTATGATTTTTTTTTAAAGGTGAACATAACGAAGACTTTGGTTTTGAGCATAAGGTCAGAGAATGTCAAGTACAGATCATCAAATTAAAGTAACTAAATCAATATCATTAGTAGGCTAAAAATACCTCTGCTTGATGCAGGAAAAGGAATCAGCCTGCGAAGGCATAAGATTAAAAAAGTACTAGCACACGGGGACAAATTTCTGATAGCTCAGAGCACAAATGAGAAGGGAAGAAAGGAAGGGGAAAATCTCATATTTAAGGTGGAAGCGAAAGGAGGACTGCGTGGAAACGGTTTTCTTTGTAAGAATGCTGGGACAGCTCTTGGTGGAAGCTGGCGACCCGAACAGGAGGGCACTGTGGCTTCCCCACGTGGCTTGTGCCGGGCTCCTCGGTGCTCCTGCCTCCCGCGTCAGTGCTCCTCTCTAAGGGCCGGGATCCTGCTTTGTGGTCCGTGCATAGAAGAAGCTAAAGTGGTCACAAAAGCAGGCTTTGTTCTGACAAAATCACCCCTGCCCAGCCGAGGACAGAACCTGAGGCTTCGGAGAGGGCCCTGGACCTGGACCTGAGTCCACTCCTGGGAGGGTTCTTGCCATCGTTGTGTGCCAGGGGCTGGGCAACTCTGCAGGCCAGCGAGGATGCGTGCTGTGGGGCAGGGCAGTGTGGTCACTGGGACACAGCCGTGTGCAGGGACTTCAGATCCTGTGTTGTTCCTTTGTATTTTCTCACCCTACTCGTAGGTGCTAAGGTCCTTATGAGGAGGTCCCCCGGGTCCTTACTGCGGTGTCTCTGTCCTGTGATCCCAAGCATCCCTCCTCCTCCCCACCCCTCTGTCCCTGGAGGACCCCACCCGATCTCTTTGGTTCCCTTTTCTCTGCTTGCCCTTGGGAGGAGCTCACAGGGGACTTGTGTGAATCATTGTGCAGCTGGGTTGATTAAAACGTACTCATAAGAACAGAAAGACACATATTTAGACCAATACTTACGTTTTTCTAAGTATTATTCAGCATTCTGGTTTATGAACTGGGCAAAAACCAAAAAACATTAAAGACACCTAACAAAGGATCCTTCATACTGAATCATGCCGGGGACCCCTGACAACCCTCTGTCCCTGTTTCCCAATGAACTGTCATCCCTAAGCCCTTCGCCTAGAAATTCTGTGCTCAGCCTCCTCCGCTTTCTCGTGATGCATGATTGGCCCAGGGCTGGCTGCACTAAGCCACAGTGTCCAATGTGCGGAGCTCCAGTCACCACACGGCCGGCTGCTGGTCTCCTCCCTGTGGCAGCTGGACCTTGGCTGAGGTTGCGGAAGAGCTGGAGAACCAGTGGTTACTTGGGGGAGTCCTCAGGGCCGTGCGTCTGGCTGCAGGCCAGGCTTCTGCTGTCTGGGGTGCCGCAGCTGTTCCTCTGACGCCCCTTGTCCTGGACAGCTTGGCTTCTCCTGCATGGGGGTCTCTGCTGACCCAGCTCCTCACGTGCTGCCTGGCTTCCCTGAGAGTGCTTTGGGAGAGGGAAGGAGATGCTGTCATTGTCACAATACCTGGCCCAGACATGGGCACAGACCCTCAATTCTCCTGCACGTCATCAGAAGGCGGGACATGGCTGCAGTCTTGATGAGCTGTAGGTAGAGATTCTGAAGTCATGTAAAACACACACAGAGCTTGTATTCGTCTCACCTTGTGTGTATCGTGTCATGTTGTTCAGCACGGCTGTGTGTTCAAAGTTGATCGAGTTTTGCTAATTTCCCAGAACAGTTCTTCATCTCAAGTCCACCTTTACCCATCATTTCAGTACAAGAACTCAGGGAGTCTCACAGGTTCCCCTGGGAGCTCTGTGAATGTCTTGCTCTGCTGACCGCTTTGTGCTTGGCTGTGGTGGCTGGCCTGTCATGGCACCCACGCTGCCTCATGGTTGGTCCCTTGTGGCCCCTGTGAGTTTGGGCACTAAGGCAGTTCTTAAATCCCTCGCAGCTGCAGAGTGAATCCCTGCACACCACTGCCAGGAGTTTATAATCCTGGTAGAAGCAGAGAGTCACCGAGGCTGAAATACTAAAATGTGCACACAGGCAGGCTTACAGGGCTGGAGGAGCTCCTGAGGGAGGGGCATGGGTCCCGCTTGTGGAGGGAGGAGAGAGCAGCAAGCACAGCCTGGACGCTGCCAGTCCCTGCCCTGCTGAGCAGTGGGTGCCTCCTGCGGGGGAGGGGGCTCCCTGACTCCCTGCCGTGCAGCCCGCTGACAACAGCTCTGGCTCTCACTCACCCCTGGGGGGCACAGCGGAGCCGGGGCAGAAGCAGTAGACCAAAGAGTGACCAGCGATTCAAGGGAACGATGCACAGCGATGCTTGGTGACCAGGGGCAAAGAAGGTGTTTAATTCGAAAAATGTTTGTTGATTGCGCCTGCGTGTGAGGTGCTGTGTTAGCTGTGGTGAGACGGGAAAAGATGCAGGGGAGGGCAAGGGTGGAAGAGCGGAGGGCAGAGGAGAATCAAGGTGTACCATGTACGAATCCCACAGGATGCGTGTGATCACTGCGTGTGCCTAAAATGTGCCCAAAAAAATAATTAAAGAACAAAAAGATCAGTAAGGCTGGCCTCTTTCTTAAGAAGTTGGCAGCCACATAATGGGGTGAGATAAATACTCACAAGTTTAATGTTTATGAAATCATCTTTCTTTTTTTCCTTATGCTGGAGCTGGAACTCAGGGCCTTTGCCCTGAGCTACATCCCCAGCCCCATTCTCAGTTTTTACATATTTATTGTTTCTTTCAACATTTTGCGTTGAGCAGCGCATGTTCCCAGTACACAGTGGCGGCACTCCTCGCGGGAGCTGTTGCGTGCTACACCTCGCTGCTTCTTTCATCCCCTTTGTCTCTTCCCTTCTTGCCCCTCCTGCCCCTTCCCTCTGTCTCTGATATTTTTATTATTTCAGTTTATTAGTATACTAATAATGTATACTAATGTTTAGTGTATTTGTTTGTATTCCTTGTGGAAAGTAGGTACATGTACCTAATGCTTCTTGATTCCTTGTTTTCCTCCTTTCCTTTCCCTTCCTCCTTATGTTATATTTTGAGATAGGGTCTTGCTAAGTCACTGAGTTACCCAGGCTGGGCTTGAACTTAGAATCCTCCTGCCTCAGCCTCCCAGAGAGCTGGTATTACCATTGTCTACCACCTGGCCACACTGAAGTCCAGTTTCTATAATGAGCTACGGAGGACAGTGGCTCTCCTGGTGGGCACAGGGAGGGGGGTAAAGGCTGGTGTGGGACACAGGTGCTCTTCGGGTCTGGACACCTGGGCAGTATGCCAGGGGTAGTGCAGGAAGAGGGTGGAGGCCTGCAGCGAGAGTGACGGGTGAGGGGCAGAGGTGGGTGTTGGCAGATGCTGCTGGGGGCGAGCTCCTTGGTGGAGAACTGTGAGGAGAAAGTGTGGCTGTGGGAGTCAGGAATGCAGGGCCAGGAGGGGGCCCGGGAGGGCTCTGCACAGAGCAGAGGGGGGACCTGTCTTCAGGGGGCCCTGGGGAGGGCTCTGCCCCGAGCGGAGGGAGGAACCTTCTTTGGAGCAGTCCAGACCTGGGACTTGGGCCTTGAGGAGCTGGAGGCGACCACAGCCGAGTTGCTGGGGTGGGGGTGACAGATGACAAATCTGGACCTTTGTCTGCATATGCTCGTGATGAGGTGTCCTTGTGTGGCCCTGCCGTGATGGTGCCGTGGACGGTGAAGCCGCTGACTCTGGGAGGTCACAGGTGTGCAGGGCTGTTCACCGAGCAACCAGACTAGAGGGGGCAGGCGGCTGGAAGTGACGGGAGGGAGTGTGTGTGATCAGCAGGCGAGTGGGTGTGGGAAAGGGGCTTTCCGCACACTCGGGTCATGCGCGCGCACACGCACCGCAGCTTTATTGATGTACAGTGCGTCCAGAATACTCCCCCCCAGTGCACTGCTGACTGGTAGACGGGAAGTCCTGCATCTTCCACTGAACGTGACTTTAGAGTGCTTTCGTCCCTGGGGCCCTCAGCAGCCCATTCCTGCCCTGACCCGTCCCAGCCCCTGGGAACCCCAGGCTGCACTCTTTCTCCTCGTTCTGTCTTTTCTGGAATTCCATGCGCCTAAAGCAGCATCCTCTACCACGCCTGGCCTCTTTCGGGAGCACATAACAGCGAGACCCACCCCACGACGGCGTGGTTAGCAGTGCATTTGTTTTTATGGCTGAGTAATATTTCATTGCACCGGTACACTGTTTGTTTATTCATCAGTTGATGGGCATTTGGGCTCTTTCCAGTCTGGGCCCATTATGAAAAATGCTGTGACGAGTGTTCACATAAAAGTTTTCACATGGGCATATTTCTTCATTTTTCTTGGGCAGCTGCCTAAAGTGGGATTGATGGGTTTGTGGGTAAGTGTATGTTTAACTTAATAAGAAATCTCCAAAACCGTTTCCCGCAGTAATGGATGTGTATTATTCCCTCAGGTTAGCTAAAGGTTTATAAACTTTATTGATCTTTCAAAGAACGATTTCTGACTGTATTGATTTTTATCTATTGCTTGGCTATTGAGAATTTCATCGATTCTCAATGAAATCTGTACTATATTATCTCTTTGTTTTTCACCTTGGGTTTAATTTTTCTTTCTCTAGCTTCTTAACGTGAAATTTTATATCACTGACTAAGGATTAAACTCTCTTCTGATGTGAGTGTGTAGTGATGAATTTCCCTCTAAGCCCTGCCTTAGCTGCATCTCCAAAATTTCAGTATGTCATGCTTTCCTTTTAATTTTGTTCAAGATACATTTTCTGTATGATTCCTGCCTTGACTTGTTGGTTATTTATAAGTGTACTGTTTGATTATCACCTATTTGGGATTTAGCAGAATCTTTTTTTTTTCTATTTTGATTTAAGGTCTGATTTGACTGTGGTTAGAGAATATACTCCTTATGATTTCAGTCTTTTAAAATTTATTGAAACTTGCTTTGTAGCAGACCAGCATGTGAACGTGCGGTAGACCAGCCTAGGGAAGGTCCCATGTGTGTTTGAAAATAAGCTGTCTCGCCCTGTTGTGGGCAGAGCTTCACCCAGGTGGCCAGTGTTTTCCTGCATTGTTCAGTTCATTTCCTTTCCATGTGACCTGTGGATTATGGGACTGGAGTCATCTTTTCTGCTTTCTGCTTTGAACTCTGTGAGTGTTGGCCTTCTGTATTTGAGGTTCATTTGTTAGGTATGTATATGTCTACGCTATTATAAGTACTAGTGCTATTGTATTTTTATTCTATGTCACAAATGTTATCCTGAGCACCTCACCATAATGGAATGTACCTCTTTGTCTTTAGTAATATTATTTAGCTTAAAAACCATGTTTAACATTAAGATATCCACATGAGCTCTCTCATGAGTGGTTTGTATTTCCTCCTAGTTTTACCAACTGGCCTTGTACCTTTGAATTTAAAACCTGTCTTAGGCAGACAGCATAGAGTGAGATCTTGCCTTCTGTCTGATCCAGAGTGAATCTGTTGCTCCATGTCTTCTGGTCACCCCTATTTCTGGTGTGAAATTCAGCTTAATCTCTGCGTTATGATACGAGTGGTTAGTACATCTCTACTTAGTGAAATGATTGATTTGGTTGAATTAGTGCCTGCCACTTTGCTCCCCTTTTCTTCCATTTTTTGTTAAATTTTAAGTACCGCATTTTCATATTGATATCTTAGCTATATTTCTTTGTGTACTTTCTATTATTTTGTGATTGTTCCGGGGCTTACATAGGTATTTTTAACTTATCACAATATATTTCAAATGAACAATGGCTTTCTTCTAGAAAATACAGGCATGTGCACTGGCAGAGCTACACTTTGCTCACCTGTCTTCGGTGCAGATGGTCACACACATGTGCGCACTCACAGTTGTACACATATGTTGAATGTGTACATATGCGTAATCTCTCCACATACGACATTACAACTGAAATATGTATAGACATATACATGCATGCTCATGTACAAGCTCACACTCATTCTAAAGATTAAAATCCAGTAATACAATATTTTCTTTAAAATACTCTTTTAAAGAGAAATTTAAAAATTAACAGATAAGTGTATGTTCTTACATGTTTACACACATGTTTCACCAGCAGCTGTGTTTTATTTTATCCCATGTGTCTGAGTTGCTGTGTGATGTTATTTTCATTCAGCCCACACCTTGTGGGGAGGTGCCAACAGCCACAGACTCTGCTGGATTTTGTACAGGGAGTGGTGCCTTGACTTCCCTGATATATGGGAAGGACAGTTTAACTGGGTATAGAATTCCTAGCTGAGAGCTTTGCTCCTTTGCATTTGACTTGGCATTCTCACGTCTCCTGGTCACTGTTGCATCCTTGCTGCTCTGAAGGTGACATGGCATTTGTCTCTGCAGCTGGTGGTGAAGATTTTCTCTTTACCTTTGTGTTTGGATAGTTCAACAATGGTGTGTCCAGAGCTGGGCCTTTTATAGCTTAGCCGGCTTGGTTTTGGATTTGGAGAGTTTCTTGGGGCTCTTAGTATTTTTTTTTTTTTTTATCAAACTAGAAGTTTTTATGCAATATTCATTCCCTCTCTCGCCCCGAGACCAGGCCTAATTATGCAGTCCAGCCTGGCCTTGAACATGCTGGCTCATGACGGTCTTCAGCAAGGCCCCCGAGTGTGGGCTGGGAGCCAAGGCACCTGGCTGGTGAGCCTGGCGGTGAGCCGCAGCACATGTGGCCCTCGATGGCAGCAGTGGGGCCTGGCCCCGAGTGGTGTCAGCGTGAGGGATGAGGGGCCTTGGTGCTGTCCTGTAGCTTTTCTGTAAATCTGAGATGATTCTGGAGCCAACATTTTGCCTTAAAGAGCATGCTCGTGGCACTCCGATGTTCCTTCCCCGCACTCTTCTTCGCGTCTCTCCGTCACACTCATCGCCGGCTGCAGGCGGCCGTGGTTCTGTCTGCTCTCACGCTGCTGGTTCCTGGGGTGACAGGACAGTGAGGGGGCCCGCTGCTCTCTGAGGCCACGTGGAGGACGCTGCCGGCCCTCACCTGTCTTTGTCGGGGCTGTGGCCTTGACCACCTCGAGGCTGGGGACCGCTGCCCGCACCCCCTCCTCGTGCTGCACGTCCGTCTCCTCCTGGCCCCACTCCAGCTTCACCTCCTCCAGGCCGCTGCCTCTGGTCCCCAAATGCAGAAGTCCTTTTGTTCCCAACCCCAGGACCTTGTCTCTGTGGCCGTGTCACTCACAGCGTTGTCTGCTGGTGCACTGCCTGAGCTGTGTGACTCCCTACCACCTCTGTAACACGGGCGGTGGCCACACAGGGACGCTGCTGAGTGGAAGAGCGGAAGGCTGGGGACTGAACAAGGAGAGGCTGGGAGACCTTTGGGAGAAAGGGCCACGATCAAGTGGGCAAGAGGCTGTTCCGGACGTTGAAAGTTAAGAAATAAATAAGTACAGAAACAGCCAGTGAACCCCAGCTGAAGACTGAGGACTTCAGTGCCGAGAGGCGCAGTGCCGAATGACACTGAAGGCTGTGGAGAGCAGCTGTCTGCAGAGGGAGAGGGAGGGAGAGCTCGGGTGCCGAGGCCCCAAGGCCACAGCCTCCTTGCAAAGGCTGTGCTAGACCGTGCGTGTGACAGTGCTGCCCAGGAGGAAGCGCCAGTGCCTGCAGGCCCCGAAGCCAGGCCCCGAGCCCTGTAACCACTTGGTACAAGTCCTTGCAGCGCCACCCAGGTCTGCGCCGGCTCGGAATCTGACACGCGGTTTGTTACTTATTTATCAGGATTATTCCAGGGCTTAGGCGGCCTGCCAGGAAGCCACGTGAGCGCGGGCAGCACAGCATTCCTCCGGCCCAGCCTTGTGGAAAAGTGAATCTTTCCACAGCCTGACGCTCAGAAAGTGGGCTGGGCTGGGTGGGGACGGGCTAGTCGCGCTGCTTCTAAAACGTGGGCACGTAGCTCTCCTTACCGGCCTCCCCAAGAGCCCAGCCTCCTGGCGACCTGCCCTGCACCGGGTGAATGGCGGTAGCAAGTATGTTTTTTAAGTGTGCTTCTCAAATATTTGGAACACACATACGCTGTTCCAGGCCAACCACAATAACTCTGTCTCTGTTTGTGCATTGTTGGTTTCTTTGCTAAATCTTGGGCCTCTGGCTGGAAGGTGGCTCCCGTGATTGCAGGGTGCTGTCTGGAGCCGGCACAGGTAGCAAGCCTACATGTGACCCTCTCCTTCGGTTGCTGGAAGTGGGAGTGGAGGGCCTGGGTCAGCTGGGATCAGCAAAACACAACTGGGGTCTTCATGTGGCAGACACTGGGATGACCGTGGCGGTGCCAGGTGCGGGTGGGGAAGGAGGGAGGCATCTTTGGGTTTCATCCATCAGAGGCTGTCACCTCGCTCAGTGGCCCATGTGGGGAGCATAGGGGTCTGAGATTCTGGGTTCTGGCCTGGACTCTTGAGAACTGCGGAAGAGAGAGCAAGGCAAGTGATTTGGACCCCTTCTTATGACCATAATTTGTTGAAGCTGAAGGACAGCACAGCATTGTTGGGTCCCCTTAGTGTGTAGACGCTAGCTGCTTTGGAGACGGCATTTATAAATGTGCTTGTAGGGAAAAACGATTCTGAGGAAAGGGAGGAAGTGGAAGGAAAAGTGAGCGGAAGCCAGGCAGGACGGGGCCTGGTCCTCTTGCCAGGCGAGATCATGGGCAGACAAAGTGCCTGCTTAGATTTCATCGCGAAGTTAATCCAATATGAAGAGATAAATTAAGCCCTGACCTTCCCACGTCCCCAAATCCTGACAAAGTGACAACAATGTGGCTGGCTTGAGATTTATAAGATTCATAAAACCCACAGCCAGCAAGGAGCTCCGGAGCGGGTGGCTCGCACCGTGACTCTGATCCCAGAATCTGCCCTACCTCCTCTTCTCAGCACTGTCGTTGGTGGGAAACTTGCCCCTGCCTTCTGGGGCAGTGCCAGTCTGTGCCCAGGAGCTGGTGGGAGCTCTGTGGATTCCACACTGGGCAGCTCACCCATTATCTAGGGCAGGTGACCGGTATACCTGCTGGCGACGATGTCAGTCACCAGACGCCCCCGCCCCGAAGTCACTCTGGTATCCACAGCCACAGATTGGCACTGTGTCACTGATGCTCCTGCTGAGTGTCACGGGGAGGCACGGAACCCAGAGGGCAGTCTGTGACACACTCCTTAAGATTCGACCCTGAGAACCCGGGGAGACTAACATTTTCACACAGTAGTATTCTGTTTCCTATCCGAAGCTCTGGCTGAGACGGAGGAGAAAGCCGGGCCTGCCTGCTGGGGTGTAAAACCTACGGCAGGTCCGATGCGTCTTGGGTGAAGGATAAGCACAGACAGAAGTATATTTACTTTGGATACGTTGGTTTGACTTGTTTTAAGAAAAAAATGTATTTTATCGGACACCAGGCTGTTTGCACATTCATTTCTTTGATAAAGTAAAAGTTCTTATTTGGGACTTTGTGGTCATGGCTGGGTCCACAGGCTCTGAACTGGAGAAGCAGCTCAGACCCAAAGACTAATTTTACTGAACCCAATTAATGTGTGAGGTGACTCAGGAAGGGTCCTGCAAGGTGACAGAGGAGGTGAGAGGGCTGCTGACTGGAAGCTTGAGAAACAGAACAGGGCCCGGGGAACAGAAAGTCAACATACCCACGATGGTCCCGCAGCGACAGAAGAACAGGTTAGAAAGGGTTGACTCGGCGAGAAAGGTTTGGGCAGGAGCCTGAGATAGCCTGAGGTTGTGGCCTGATATCCACGTACCTGCCTGCTTTGCCACTGATTGTGAGGTTTAAAAATAAACCCATTTTAGAGCCGTCCTTGCTACTTTACCTCGGGGAAGACACTTTCCAGAGGTGACACCAGCCAGCAGTCCTCTTAGTGGCCTTCTGTGAGCCTCCCTGTGACAGAGGAATGGCTCCCCTGGACCCCCTGCGGGTTTGCCAGCTGAAGGCAGCACCTGGCCGCTCAGGAGCATCTGGAACCAGAGGCAGCTCGTCCTCCCGCCGTCCCCCCGGCCATCACTGGGAGAAGTCAGCCTTGCGGCCTCCTCCTTTCTCCTGGGGCAATGGGAGCTTGCTTCTGAGACCAGACCTCCGGGTGGGCTTCCCCTGAGGACACCTTGGCACCCACGCAGACTGAAGCCTGCTTCAAGGAGGGCAGGCTCTTCCCGCAGACAGCCCCTGTGCCACCAGGGTTCCTGTCCTCCGCGCTGTGTGATGGCTGGCCCTCAGCTGCCACTGGCTCTGAGCCGCTTTCCCATTCCCAGGGAGCAGCAGGAGGTTTGGGCGGGGGAGAGGTCCGGGCGGACTGGGCAGCACGGAGCACCTGTGGCAGGAGACAGCGGGTTCTCCAGGGTCTGCTCCGGGCCCCTCTGAGCAGTGCACTCTCCTACCACAAGCCGAGGGGTGGTGCAGAGGTGCCTGGCACAGGGCGCAGCAGCCTCACGAAGCCTCCTTGCTCTCCGGGGTGAGGGGGCTGCGTGGGGGACACTGTGCCGGTGAAGTGGGGGCTCTGGAGTTCGGGCCACGCTCCCTGTCTCTGTAGAGACTCAGTGATTATAGATACCAGTCTTGGCTCCCCACAGAGGGTGGAAAACACAGACCCATACTTTCTATGCAGGGTGCGGTAAGAACTGTCAGCATTTAAATTCAAAGTTACGACGGTCAAGAACACATTGCTGCTAACCCCTGTACACTGCTCCCCCTGCTTGGACCACACATCCCATCGTTCTGGCCACTTCCTGAAGCAGCTCTGGAAGTCCTTGCCCGAGGGTCTTTCATCGTGCTGTGGTGGCTGCCTCAGTGTCCAGAATGGATTCAAAACACTTCCTTTTCATGGTCGCTGTGACTTGGGGGAGGAAGAGTCAGAAGTGGCACAGTGCCAGGTGCAGGGAACAAGCTGGGTGAGGACGCAGCATCACGCCTTTTCCAGCCTGCCTTTCTGTTGGACGGTACGCAGCAGCAGCAGCATTCACCCTATTTTGGTCATGACTCATAAAGACCCCTGTGACGGAGAACTTCCGGAGTTGCTTCAGAAAATGGCGGGAATGATGGGATAAGTGAGTTGGAAGCAAGGGGGAGGATTCTGAGGGGGGCTCACGGCAGTGTGTCTTTCACTGTGATACATTTTTAGGTGCAATTAGCGGTGTGTTTTGATCACCCCTTAAACAGTACTGTCTCATGCACACTTGTGCTCAGGCCAGTGCGTCCAAAAAATAGAATAAAAAAGAGGCAGGAAGTTAAAAAGACCTATGTGAAGAGCGAGGACAGGTGAGATACAGACTGTGCGGAGTGTGCGTCTCTGTGCATGTCTGTGTGTGTGTGCACCCCGTGCATGTCTGTGTGTGTGTCCTGAGGTCCCCCTGTGTCCCTGTCCAGCAGTGCGCTGTGTTCAGGGACCCCAGCGGCCACGGTTCTTGGCACAAGTGTCAGCAGACACCACGCAATCTGCGCATGCCCACCTGCTTCAGGAGCCCTTCCAGGGCGGGCTGTGCTCACCTCTGCTCCTCTTAGCTTTGCTCCGTGTAATTGCAGGTGATGATTCCAACAAAGCCTCCACCTGTTCCCGCTTTCATCTTTGCAGACAAAGAGGGCCGGGTCGGGCCTTGATCTGTGGCTGTCGAGGCCCGTATTAGAGGGCTGGAGCACCCTCGGGCTCTCATGAGTTTTCCTGGGGGTTAACCTGATGAGCATGTATAATAAGTTGGAGCTTTGTTGTTCGGCAGATTTTCTGTATTTGTTATTCTTTTATCAGTAGGAGCTGGGTGGGGGCTCGGGCTTGCCTTGGGATTTGTCACTGACTGGGATGGCTCGGGTAGTACAAATATTTTTGTTATGTTCCCGTTTCTTAAAGAGAAGTCCTAAATCTGAGTATCCAAGCGCGTGGATCTCTCCAGTTTAAAGTGCAGCAGTTTGTGCTGGCCTGGGATGTGTCACATGGTGGACAGCGGTGTCCTCTGCCTGTCTGGGACTCCTGCGTTTTTGCTCTGGTTTTCTTTTGTTGGTTTGGGTCTTCGGAAGTCGACTCTGGGCCGAGCAGAGCTGAATGAATCTGCAGAGCATCTACACCACCCTTAGGAGCTGGGTGTCCTGGAGATGCACAGGGCAGAGGAAGATGTAGCACGCACAGCACCCAAGGGGTCAAACATGCTGGCCATCAGCGCCGGGGTGGAGCGCACTGGCTGGGGTGGGGTTGGGCGACCCCGGGTGCTTTGTGCAGAGGTGCCACCAATAGCCTAAGTAGACTCTTATTTCCCCTGGGACAGGCTGGGACCACACAGGCCTAGTGCGTGTGCATGCATGTGTGTGTGTGTGTGTGTATACATGCGTGTGAGAGGGATGAGCACCCGCACATCGATCTGCTCATTTTGGTGTGGAGGAAGGGAAGGCCACTTATGTACGTTCTTTTCGTCCTGCTGGGCCCACACTCAGTGTGGACAGTGGCAGCAGCCACAGGAAGGCACGAGACGTTGCCTCCTGGGGGAGGGACGGCCCTGTCTGCACTTGCTAAGTAACTGCTGCATCCTTCGCAAAGAAAGCCTGGTCCCCTCCCCCGCACACACAGCGCTGCTTCCTGCAGCTTCTTCGCTCACTACCACGACGTCTGTCTAATCATATCGCTTGGAAATAACACGCGAAAGTTATGCTGCTTTACTCCATCAGATTTAATAAGTTTGGATGCTTTCCAAGTAGTAGGCATTAATCACACTTAAACCCGGGCCTTGATAGTTCATCCACCTGGAGTCCCGTGTCAGAGACATAAAACAATCTACTTTAATGCGCAGGCCCTCTTTAAATTGACCACTTGCCTCATGTTAATAAAACGTGCTTTGCTTGGGGGGCTGGGTGAGGACTGGGCTGGGGGCTTTAGATCACGTCAAGTCTTTCAGAGGTGGGATTTCCTGTCCTGCGCTTCCCAGAGCTTTGCGGAATGATGTGAAGAGATTATGCAATCAGGTGGGCTCGGAATAAGGAAGAATCCTATTCCGACCCCGGCTGCGTCCACGGCCTGGTTCCCACCAGGGATCGGGGGAGGGGGTCCTTGCAGCCCATGGAGCGCTCACCTTGGGGATTCCACAGCACAGCGGTGGGAAATTGGACGGTTTTGCCCAGTTCTAGCAGGTGGGGTGGTGGGGAGGAGGGACATCGCTGGAGGTGGATGAGAGGGAGACGTAGGTCCCAGCTGAGATCAAAACGCCCCATGCCGCCTGCTCCATGCGTGACTGCCGGCCAGTTCCTTCTACGGGGAGAGTTCACTGCCTCTCTTCTCCCTGAAAGCGGAGGCTTTAGGCAATATTTTTCTTTGTTTTCTTTTGTGTGACCGTCTTCTTCCTGTAGCAGTTATTTTGATATTTAATCAACTGACAGAAGTTTTCCCTTGTCGGTGTTTAGCTGAAGAATCTGCCACAAAAAGGAATTTGCTGATGGGGAGGAAGAAGGCGCTGAGAACAGAGGCCTGGGGTGGGCACGCCTCCGGACCCCTTGCTAAGTTGCTCTTCTTTCCCAGTTCTGGGGACTGAACTCAAGGCCTTTGCACTGAGCTGCATCCCTGACCCCTTTTTATTTTTTATTTTAAGACAGGTTCTTGCTGACTTACTCAGGCTAGGCTCAAATTTGCAATCCTCCTGCCTCAGCTTGCCAGAGTCCCTAAGTTGCTTTAGGTTCCCAGTCTGGAGAATGTGACGGGCCCAGAGACAGGAAGCCCTGCTGGTCTGCACCCTTGTGGCTCCATCCTGGGAAGCACAGGAGACACCTCCTGCAGGTTCCGCTCCCGGGCTGGAGCGGGGCTCAGGCCCCGAGCTGGTGGCCCCCGCCTGCTCTGTGTGACGCACAGGGGGTGGATCCAGGGCACTCTGGGATGTGACGGGCTTGGCTGCGAGAGGGCAGGCAATGGGGAAGGAAAGGCAGGGCAAGCCATTCTCCGCCGTCCGAGCTGAGTCCACGTTCCCTAAGCTTCAGGGGCGTGAGGTCCCCAGGGGTTTCGCTCTGCTGCAGGGGACTTTCTGAGTGTGCAGCTGTGTGTGTCTTATTTCAGTAGGTAGAAATGAGGAGTGTGGGGTCCTAACTCCATCCTGCAGTAAGCTACCTGGAATGGATGCACACACATGCACACAAACACAGAGTCACACACAGACACATAGAGTCAGACACACAGACACACACCAGACACACACACACGGACACCCACACAGGTGCACACACAAAAAACACACTCACAGACACAGACAGAATCACACACACACAGACACACACACAGGTGCACACACAGACACAGAATCAGACACACACACACACACACACACACACACACACTCACATTCCACATGACGGAAAGAGCTCACCATGGTTCCTAACTGGCCCCTTAGCAGTTGGCCGGTGTCAGGTGGGCGAGGGTTAGAGACACGGCTTAGAGACATGGCTCTTACACACATGGGATGGTCTGCCTCAGTCATGTGCCTGGTGACTGATGCCAGACTTCAGGTTGTGTTCTCTGGGGCTGCCTTGACTTCCTGGGTGAGTGGACACACGCACGAGTGTCCCTCAGGGCTGTGTGGGACATACATGCAAGTGGCGTGGTGAAGCTGGCGGTGTGGCCTGCGGTTCGAGGTCTGGAGTCCCCAGGGGCTGATTCCAGATGGACTTCCTCTTTCCTGGACTGCTCTTTACCACCTGATGTCAGGCGGTGGTGTAAGCTGCCTCTGAAGATCCCTGCATTATACGCTAATTTTAAAAAAATATTTTTAATGAGTTTGCATGTTTATGGTCCAGGAGGTGACATTCCTCTTGGGGAGGGGGCACAGGGACACTACACATATTAATTCTTCTTATGTTGCGTCCCTCCCAAGCCACCATGGGTCACCTGCTGCAAGCCATAGGCGGGCAGAGCACCGGGTCTCCCGCAGAGCTTGTCTTCTGCCGCAGAGGGGACAGAAAATGATAATTCAAAACCAGTCAGCCCAGTTAGGACTAGTGGGTGCTGGGGAGAAACAAGTGTGGGACAGGACACAGGGAGGAGCAGGTGGAGGCTTGAGTGGGTGCTGGACACAGACATTCAGCGGGGACTCGGGGGCAGTGAGCCTGGAGGGAAAGAACATTCTAGAAGGATCAGGAAGGGCCCAGTGTGTTCAGGGATGTCAACTGCGTTTCTTCAGCATATGTTGTCTGTGTAACTATATTTTTAGTGTCACTGAAACCTTTAAGTACAAATACATCGCTTTCCTAGCAGAATTTATAACCACCTGAGAACTGGAACTATGTCCTGAGTGTGTCCTGTGCCTCTGTCGAGGTCGGCTGTGGTGCGCCCGGGCCGGTGCCCGAGGTTCCCGTAACGGGCGCTGAGTGGGTGGCAGCCGTGCCGCACGCGGTGTTGTTGCGCACAGGCGTTTTCTGGGGATGAGCACAGCTCTCAGTATCTCAGCCTTTCTCTTCTGCTGCTTCTCTGTGAAGATTTTATGTGGTCTCATCAGGCCCAGATTAATAATTGAGCACCGTCCCAGGGAATGGTCTAATCCTGGATCTTTAATAGAATTTTTTCTAACTATAGAATGTCCAAAAGATAAAAGTCCTGTCCTGTGAGACCCTCCGGTTAAGTAGAATCCGATGGGCAATTAGAGGCTCCTAATGGGCTTGGCGGCTACAGTCCACATGGGAAGCTGCTGGTCCACCGATCAGCCCGGCGTGTGTGCCCGTTGGAATGGGGCACTGCACACCCGGAACATGCACAGTTCTTACTGGCCGTGTGCTCCAGAAAGGCCAGAGAAGGCCCGCATCTCTGTGCTCTGAGAGGCAGGCGTGTGGTGACAGCGGATCACGGGGTCCCCACGTGTCTGGGGGGCCGGGCATGGAGGCCTGCGGTTGTTCACAGTGAAGCGGGGTCCTCAAGGGAAAAGCAGCCCCGTCTTCCACAGAAGCTGGCAGCCAGCTGGTATACGTGCATGCCGCCCTGCACAGGGACAGTCTAGGAAGGCAAGTGTGCAAAGGCCCTGCGGTGGACAGGCTTTGGGGGACAGAACATCAGCAGCCATGTGGGTGCATGTGTTGTCTCTATAGCCTCTGTCCCTGAAGCTGGATGCTGGATGACAGAAGACAAAAGCTGAGTCACAGACTCTAGCATGGTGATGACATGGACTTTCCAAGGCTGAAGGAGGCCAGGGCGTACGGGGAAGCAGGGAGTGTGCAGCGCCTGTGCTGGCTTTCCTGAGCCGGCTTTCCTGAGCCCAGCCCCTGAGCCCAGGATGTGGGAGCAACCGGTCTGTTCGTGGGGACGCTACTGGGCCCCGTGGTGAGGGGACCCTGAGCAGCCCCAGGGCAGGATGGGAAGACGGCGCCCGTGTGCAGAAGTGAGGACAATCAGGCAGAGCGCAGGTGGGCAAGGCCACCCTGGAGGCCCGAAGACGGGGCTGCGTCCTTCACCCCTGGGGATGCCGAGGGCTCCCGGGGACGCCCCAGTGTGCACTCACGACTCCGACTCCCGTCCAGTGAGACTGACTGGCGGCTCTGTGTGCACAGCTCAGTAGGTCCCAGGGCTACAGGGTGCCTGCCGTGGGGCGCCCGGGAAGACAGGCAGCGCGCCGAGAGCGCCACCTCCGACCCCGCAGGACAACCCCGTGAGGAAACCTTGGCACAGGACACAGTCACCCACATCTCGTTGCCCATCCTGCTCTTGGCCTGGCCCCTGGGGCTGAGCAACCAGCTGAGGTGGCGTGTCGGGGCCAGGGATGTACGGCGAGGGTGTGGGTGACTGAAGCACTCACACGAGCACCCAGTGAGGCCCAGGGGGAGCCCGGCAGGCCGCGAGAATTCACACAAGAGCAGGAATGGGAAAATGGGGGCTAGAGGTCACCGCAGCCACCGCCCGTGCCTGGCACTCCTGGGTCGTGTCACCCAGCAGACAGCTGCCACCAGGAGCAGGCAACAGCCCTGTCACACCCCTCCGCAGCGTGCTCGCGGTCCTCGTTCTTACTGGGCAATGTCTGTCTTCTTTGTCTCTTGCATTCCCTCAAAAAAAAGGAACATTTTCACCGGGTGCAGTGGCACACACCTGTAACCCCAGCACTCGGGAGGCCGAGGCAGAAGGACTGCAAGCTCAAGCCCATCCTGGGCAACTCAGTGAGTTGGTGAGACCCTGTTTCAAAATAAAAAGTGAAAAAGGGCTGGGGATGGAGTTCAGGGTGAAGGTGCTGGATTCAATCCCCGGTACTGGAGAAAAAATAATTACAAAAAGAGAACAAAAAGCTGACATCAGAAAGTATGCTTTTGGGAAGAAAACATTTTATGTTAATTTAGACCCAGTTTCTCTTTAAGAACAATATTCAACATTTCCTAATTTCTAAGGATTCAGGAACAGTCTTTGTTTTCTTGGAGGCGACAGTATAGCTGGTATACAATGAGTGCATGTGCGCTGTGTGATTACTGGAAAGTCATACACTGATATTGTTATTTTAAAATGCAGCCTGAGGGGCTGGGGATTTAGCTCAGCGGCAAAGCGCCTGCCTGGCAAGCGCAAGGTCGTGAGTTCGGTTCCCGGTACCAGAGAAAAACCAAAAAAAAAAAAAAAAAAAAAAAAAAAAAAAAATGCAGCCTGGTAACCATTACCTGCTTCTGTTAAATGTCAGTTTAAAACTGGTTAGTGTCTTAATAAAGTGGCATAGTCTCGAAGTAATTGTGCTTATGAAAAGACATTATACCCTGAAACAGGATTTTTTTTTCTTTTTTAGACTGGGTCTCCCTAAGTCACTAAGTTGCCCAGGCTGGGCCTGAACTTTCGATCCTCCTGCCTCAGCCTCCCAGAGTTCTGGGGTTACAGGCCCGTGTCACCAGGGCCTGCTTTGTCTGCCCTTTGAAGCATACCTGGTCACTTCCTCTGGGGATCTGTGTTCCTTCTCATTCCTGGTTTTAAGTGTGCAACACCACTTGCTTTAACTAATGGGAGAGAATCTGTCAGGACTCTTTGAAGACATTCTGCAGAATTTATGGATCCCCCATCAACCTTTGACTGGAGAGACAGAAATTGTTAATTGGGCAATCGGAATGATCTTAATATTGATTTAAGCTGGTAAATGCGTTTTTAGATGTTTTATCCTAATGCCATCACAAGAACCAGGAGGGCAGACATGATTTCCCCATTTATCAAGTTCCTGGATTGAGTGGTGTAAGGGAATGTTGAGACTCAGCCCCTTTTATTTCTCACTTTAGCTTTCGCATTGTACACATTTTAGACAAAGCAGTGTTTTTCCAGGCGGCTGCTGACAGGTTCCACACTCCCAGATAACATCAAGGGCCCCGATTTAGTGACTGATGCCCAAGAGTATCGAGACTGTGGCTACATCTTAGCCCAGTGATCACACTGGGGGCTTCTGACCCTCAGCTGGAGGACATCGGACACTTCTGTGAAATACATTCGATTCCCCGGGCACTCCTTTTGCGTGGCATCTGCCGGGCAGACTTTAAAGTTCCGTAGCTGAGGTGAGACCTGGGGGCATCACCTTTGACGCAAAGAACCACTTCCTGTGCTTCACCGAGGCAGAACTATCTGGTGTCAGAAAGCCACCAGTCACAGGTGGCCTGTGGGCGGCTCCTGCTCCCCGCCATCCTGACCCCAGCAGGCTGCCTGTCCTCTTCACCAACACAGTTTCTGCCAGGCGCTGGCAAGCCTCTCCCACTGAGCTGCTTTTGGCCGAGTGTGTGGAGGGCTGGCAGGGGACGGCAGGTGTGAAAGGCACTGCGGGGCAGTGATGATCCTGTGCACCATCCCTGTCGGGTCTCCATGTAAGGTGCTTTTACGTCATGGCCACTGGACCGACGACAGACACAGCTACACGTAACTACAATCTACATTTTCAGTGCACCATCCATCGGTGGCATTGTCACGTTGCTCACTGTCTCTCTTATGCTCAGATGAGACTGCGGAACCCGTCTCTAGCCTGGCTGCCAGGACGCTTATTCAGAGCAGAGTTTTGTGCTTGATTTATGCAATTGATTATCTACCTCTCTGTCTCTCTGTCTGCCTGTCTGTCTATCTGTCTGTCTATCTATCTATCTATCTATCTATCTATCTATCTATCTATCTATCCATCTATCCATCCATCCATCCCTCCATCCAGGTGTATAGATAGAGTGGCCTTCCTCCCCCCTACTCCAGTCTCTGTTTCCTGACCCGCATCGTCTCTTCGTGGGTTGGACTGGTCCCGCTTGTCTGCCCAGCACCACCCTGCCCTCCTCCTCCTTGGAGCCTGTGTGGTCTCTGGCGTCCCACAGGTCTGAGTATGCTCATCCCTGTGCCTCTCAGCTGTCAGCATTTCCTCCTCAAAGAGTCATTTTCATGATATTTGGATCACGGTCCTCAAATATTGTGTAAATGATTTTTAAAAAATCCTCTGTTTGAAAAAATGTAGTACTTAAGTAGCACATGCTTTTGGGAGAAAATACAGATAAACAATGAAGAGAAAATAAAATTCAACTCTGCTGCTAAGATAGAGTGCTTTACCATTCATGTATAATATGTAAACTTCGAAGCTTGTATATTTTGCCTAATGGTTACTTTGTGTGTGTTACCATGTATCTGTGCATGTTACTAAGTGTGTGTGTCTTACTATGCACCTATGTATTACTATGTGCTTGTGCACCTCCATTTTTATATCACAAATATTGTTCTGTAAATTTTGCTCCATCACAGGTATTAGCATCTTCCTATGTTAGTAACTATTTTCTATGGCATTGTAGAGTTTGCTTTTCTTATTATAAATACATCCTTAAAAATTTTCAGAAAGTTCAGATGTTTTAAGAAGGAAATTATGGGCAATCATTACTTGACCATTCAGACATGATATTTAGGATCTCATTAGTATTTATTACATTTCACTACTAGAACAAAATTTCTCCAGTTACCTATTGTTGAATCTCAAAATTGTTTTCATTTTTTCTATTAAAACTAAAGCTGGAATCAATAATCTTGTGGCTAAAGGTTGCTAATATCCTAAATTATTTCCTGAGAACAAATTTTGTCAAAGAGTATGCCCAGTTGAAAGGCTTACTTTTAAAAATTTCCAATTTCCTTTGTCTAATTTTCTACTTGAGCTTTTGTTTTTGTAACAGTGCTGAGATTGAACCCAAGGCCTCATGTAAACCAGGCAAGTGCTCCACCCCCAGCCAAAATTTGAATAATTTTACCACTTGAGGTCCTATCAGTGTCCTACAGGTGTATGACATGCTACATCACTGGGTTATTCTTTTAAAAGCATGCATTATTAATTATTTTGATTGTATGAATCAAGCGCATTTAAAAAAGTACTCACCTTCTGGGCCTGACCTGAGTGCCTATAGAAACCTGTAGAACTGGCCCTCTTGTCCTTTCAGTAACAGTTCTGTGGGATAAGAAGAGAGGAACTTTGTTTTGTTTTGTTTTTTTTTGGTTTTTCTCTGGCACCAGGAACCGAACTCACGACCTTGCACTTGCCAGGCAGGCGCTTTGCCGCTGAGCTAAATCCCCAGCCCCAAAGAGAGGGACTTTGAACAGAATTCTTTATTTGGTTGAGGACAGACTGGACATTGCGTCTTCTCCATTTTGCTTCCGGGCTTTTAGCTATTCAGTGGTTCTCAGTTTGGGCCACAGAGTGGATCACATGGGATTTTTCTGCACCTAGCCCAGACAAGTCAGAATTCCTGGGGTGGCATTCTGGTGTTCACATCTAGACAGACCCCTGCGTGATTCCAAGCAGCGACTGTGACTGGGTACTGTCGGTTGACCTGTCCCTGCTCTAGATTCTGTGTGTTCCAGCAGAGGTGGAACTTCGGTTTACTAATCAACCTTCCTGTCACTGGGACATGATACCTGACACCCACAGTCTAAAGGAGGAGCGGTTTGATTTAGCTCACGGTTTCAGAGTGTGCAGTTCATGGCTGGCTCCAAGGCCAGAGCACCATGGTGGCAGAGCGTGGTTGTGGAGCAAAGCTGCTCCGTTCACGAGAGCTGGGGAGCAGAGCAGAGGGACAGTGCCAGAGCGGGATAGGACAGGGACCACAGCAGCACCCAGGGCCACCCCTACGTGACCCACCCAGACACACCCGGGGGTGTGTTTCATTTCACCAATCTACCAGGCCTTTGTTAATCCAATGAAGCTCACACGTCAAGATCGACAGTCACAATGTCCGACTTTCTTGGCTCTGGGTCTTACTCTTGGGCATCATTTTTTTATAGCCTGAGAATGTCTACATCCTAGACCTGAGTTTCTGTGACACGGACTCGTCCCTCTGCTGCAATCCTTTAGGAGGTATTGTGCAGTTCCCTCCCCTTACACCGCTCCACCCAGCGCAGGGATGGCAGGGTCCTGGGTGGGTCTGGGAGACGCAGTTCTGGGAAGAGCCGCAGGGGGCGCTGTGCAGCCTCTCACTTGGAGGTAACGGAGGTCAAAGACCTTGTTCAAGCTCATAAATCCACCAATTCTGCAACCCGAGAGTAGATATAAAGTATTGACGGCAGGAGGGTTTGAAATTGAACTGAAATGAGGTTTTTGGATTACCCGTGGACTTCAATTACCTGGTCTGTCTCCTGGCTGCAGGACTGTGCACGGTGATTCCATATAATGAAGTTGCTTTTCAAAAGCGGGCTCAGCCCAGACAGAAGCGGCAGAACGCACGGCATCTCAGCGCCCTTTGTACTTTGTACAGGTCAAAATGTAATTTTTGCCCCGTATCGCTGCTCCAAGATCTGTCCTTCTTATCATTGTTGTTCTGTTACTCTCGTTTTAAACTTATTTTGGAGGAGAAATGTGATAAGTCAGAAGTTTGAGGTTAGCAAGAAGAAACTTCAGGGAGAAGAGTGATTCTCAGGCAGTCGCTTCACAGCCTGAGGCGGGGAACCGTGCTGTGGGATGAAAGGCCCACTGTGGGAAGTCGAGGGAGGACAAGTGCACCATTCCAGGGGGTCCCTCGCTGCCGGCTCTGTCCTATTCCCACCCCCTCCTTCCCTGGCTCCTGGGAGCTTGCTCACCTCTGGGATGATTTTTTATTTGTTTTATTTCTTTGGTCGTACTGGAGATTGAGCCCAGGGCCTTTGCACTGAGCTTTATCCAAGCCTTTAAAAAACTTTTTAAAATTTTGAAACCAGATCTTGTTAAATTGCTAAGTTGCCCAGGCTAGACTTGAACTCATGATCCCCCTGCTTCAGCCTCCCAGAATGCTGGGACGATAGGTGAGTGCTGATGGTTTGAGTGCACTGAAAGGACTCCTGCTTCTGGGCCTTATTCCCTGTGATGGATGAGGACACTCACGGGGCTTGCCTGAGGGGACAGTGGGGGGCGAAACCTGAGGATGTCTGAGGGGACAGCAGGAAGCCACACCAAGGCCATCCTGGGTGTGTGGGCTCCCAGAAGTGCATAGGGCATCCTCGCCTCGCTTGCAGGGTAACTGGACTTGAGGATCCCTCACGGGCCAGGCCCAGGCTGTCACAAGCAGCCTTATGGGTGGCACAGCCTGGAATCCCAGCAGCTGAGGTCCAAGCAAGGGCGCCGGCGGGGCTGACCGGACAGGGCACTCTCCTGCACTTGTGCGTCCTGGCGTCTTCTTTTCTTCACTAGACTGGCCCACTCCAAGGTCCTCCAGCCACCTGGCTTCAGTCTGGAGGGCTTTTCCCATGGCACACCCTCCCCAGGACCTGGGCCACACCGACACTGCCACAGACTCCCCAGGCTGGGGCCCTCAGCCCCGTGCCACAGGCCAGGAGCTCCAGGGGGCCACAGCCACCGGCGGTCCCTTGTTATCGCCTCCTTGGGTGTCACCTTGGACTCCTAAATCCTCCCGGCCACAGATGTTGCGAAGTGTGGCAGAGGCCGGAGCCAAGAGGGTGTGGGAAGGGCTGGGTATCCTGCCGATTGTCGGGCCCTTCCTGCAGATGCCTGTCCCCAGCAAGAGACTGAACCTCAGAAGGCGGTGACCAGCCAGGAGCGAAACAGCCCGCAGGGGACTCTGCTCCCTCCCTGGCCGCTGTCCTGGAGCAGGCACTGGGGTGGAGATGGCCCCGCTGGTGTGCAGGATGGCAGACTGACACATCCAGACACGCTCACATACCTGCTCTTGCACACACACATAACCACAGTCTCATGTGCAACCATGTGCCCTCACACACTGGCGCTCACTTTCATGCCTCCTGCTGTGCCTGGTGTGAAGCAGGGTCCCGACGTCCCAGCTCCCTTCTTCCGCTCCCCTCACCCCCTTTTTCTCACCCAGACCCTCACGCCTCCAAGGGCCGAGGACGGTCAGGGCTGCACAGTGCTATTCAACGCTGGGTGAGGCTGCTGAAGCTGTTGCTGCGAGGGAAATGGTAAGTGCTGTTACTGGGTGTGGTGCACTGACAACAGGTGGTCAACTTGTGGCTCCCAGCTGAACCGAACCAGCGTGGTGCTGGGTGCGGAAGGCCTGCCTGAGGATTGCTGCCGGCAGCATAAGAGGCAGAGCTGGAGAAGAAGAAGAAAAAAAAAGCTGTTGGGAGCTGGCAGAAGCTGCTGGGAAGCTGCTGGGAAGCTGTAGGGAGCTGTTGGTTTTCCTGGAGGAGCTTGTCATGCTGGCTTTCCCGATGAACTCAGCTGTTCTCATCTTCAATGGAACTCAGGGCCTTACTGCTGCTGAGAGTGGCTGCAGTCTATTTTGGCTGCAGTTTACTTTGCAGTTTACTTTTGAGCGTTGCTTCCTGGCTCTAGAGGGGAAGATGGTGCGCTGCTCAGTCTCCTGGAGAAGCGTGTCACATTGGCTTTCCTGATGGAAGCTCAGCTGTTCTCATCAATGGAGGAGCCTGGGATCTCACTGTCGCTGAGGATGGCTGTGGCGCCTTTTGGGGAGCTCTGGTTCTTACTCTGAGCGTTGCCTCCTGGCTCCAGCGCAGATCCATCTGCCTGCTAGCCCAGAGCCTTCGTCCTGCTGGCACAGACTTTCTAGCTTCCACAACTGACCTTTGGGCATTGTTTTAGTTACTTTTCTCTCATTGCTGAAACAAAATACCTGATGCCCAAAATTAGGGAAGAAAAGGTTTTATTTAGCTTACAGTTTGTGGAAGTTTTATACTCAGCTGGCTCCAAGGCAGGGTGGCACATGGCAGGGGGCAACAGTTCAGATGGTGCACTGCTCAGTCTCCAGAAACAGCAAAAGCAGCAAGAACAGAAAGGGAGGAGTGGCAGCGGGGAGAGCAGCCTCTTTCCTCCCTTATATTGTCTGCAGGCTTTCCGCCCCAGGGCGGGTGTAGCACTCACCATAATCCCAGCATTGGACCATGGATCAATCATAAAGTCTAGAAGCTGCTCCATGACTGCATGAGGCTTTGGGGGACACCCAGACACAAACCACAACAGGCCTTCCCAGGGCTGATCTGTGAATCAGGCCTGCATGAGACACTGTCATGGGCTCTTGGCCTCCAATTGGACTCATGGGGGGCATTGTTATGGGCTCTAGGTATTCAGCTGGACTCATGCAGGACATTGCCGTGGGATCCAGGCCCTCAGCTGGATTCTCTGGTCTTTAGTGTGTGGACAGATCCCCTGCATTCTCTTTGTATATGACTCCTTAGGTGACTATTATCAAATAATCATACAATTAAGTGTCTTACATTGTATTATTATTTCCCACTGCAAAACCCTGAACTACAACATTGCTAATGATACAGGTCTGTCTCAAAATAATTATAGATCAATAAATTATAGGGTGAATTATAAAACAATTGTATAAAAGCATTCACTGCAGTGCTCCTGTAAATCCTGATGTGATAATTGATGTCAAGTATGCTGCTTTGGGTTTCCATTTTTCTGCAACTGCAGCAGTGGTGCCGGTGATGGTGCGGAGTGTTGTGGGCAGGTCAGCCCTCAGTGTCCCGGCTGGCTCCCGTCTCCTGCAGGTTCCTGCTGCTGTCACTGTGCCAGACCCCAGGGTTTATCAGTCCTTTGGGCCAGTGCTGGCCGTGCACCTGGGGCCACGTTCTAGAGAGGAGGACCCTGGCCCGGATGTCACTCGGCCCATTGGGTGGGGAGATGCCGGGCTCCTGTGGAGGAACGCTAGGCCGCAGTCACTCCGGCCCAGGACACTTAGGGAAGTGACCGGCAGCTGTGTGAGCCAGACTGGAGGCTGGAGGGTGTTAGAAGGGGGTCAGAGTGGCCGGTGGCCTCTGCATGTCACCATGAGGCCTCTCAGAGTGACTGGCCCTGTTCCCTGCGTCACTGCTGGCTGGCTTCTCACCCTGTGCTGTTGTTGGACATAGACTGGGAGAGAGCTTACACTTTGAGAAGTAACAGCCAACTTGCCTCTGAGCTCTCTGCATTTTGATCTCCCCAGTTATTCTGAATAGTAAAAATGTTCTTTGCTTCTTTGCTTTTGGTTCGATTTTTCACTAATCCATGTTTGCAGTACAAAGTGATTGCATCGATCTTAGGGGCAGGTGCATACACTTAGCACATGTAACTTTCCCCTTCCCTTCAGCTGCCCTCCTCCCTCCTCCCTCCTCCCTCTCTGGCTCCCCTTCCCACTGGCAAAAGAGCTCTGTCTTTGATTCCTGTTGTCTCTCTTGTATTTTGTAGCTTTTTTTCAATTATTTATACTCTAGGTTTCTCATAGAAGAGAAACCATGGGACACTGAAGCTTGTGTGACTTGTTTATTTCTCCTGGCGTTATGGTCTCAAAGTGCGTTTGTTTTCCTATGCGCTCACACGAAGCAGGACGCATGCCTTCATAAAGTGCGTGTCATGGGCCTCAGTCCCGTCACCAGGAGGGCGCAGATCTGCTCCATGCTGTCCCTGATGCCTGGAGGTCGCTGTTGTTGCTGAAACACACGTGTGCACAGAAAGAGCGGGAGTTACCTTGCTGTAAGACGCAGAAACGAACATCTTCCCTCTCTGAGGAAGGTGGCTGTGGGTGGCATGGTGAATAATTTCCAAGTCTCTTTCAGACCGGGTTTGTCTTGAAGTACGTGAGGATTCCATGTGATGAAAGACAGCTGCCTTGTGTTTTGCACGCTCCAGGCTCCCACTGGCAAAAGGACCCAGGTTTCCTGGACCCGGATTCCTGCCCCGTGGAGGCACCAGGTGGCGCCACCTTGCAGGTGCTCCCCACCGACCAGCTCATTACACAATTTCTGTAGTAGATTTGGGCATCATGGCCGCCTGCAATCACGTTCCTCAAGCTTGTTCATGGTCCAGATTGTGGGTGCGAGATTCAAAGACTGTGCGGTAAGCACTCTGCCCAGGTTCCTTCCCCACTGTTATTATAATTGGAAGACTTTCCCTCCCAAATCTTGATTTTCCTGAGAGGAGGAGTTGCACATTTCCACGTAGGCTGTCCTGGGCAAAATGTGGGTGTTTCTGACCCCCTGCAGTGCCCTTTTTTGGTTGTTCTTCCCCTTAAGTGATGGAAGAGTGACTCACTGAGAATAGTTTATACTAAAAAGTTAGTGACTTATTTTGCTAAAAGAATAGATGCAGAAGATAATGCTAGATATGGGTGGTTGGATTGTTAATAGATTCTCAGCTCTCACCGAGGAGCCAGGTGAGAAAGCATGTGTATCATTTCCATTGGCTTTTACCTCTACCCTCACCGGTGCTTATATCTGCATAGATAATAAAAGCATCTGTCACTTGGTGTGAGGATTTGCCTTGATCTCACAAGAATATTAAAAGTACGAATGACCATCAGGGGTCCACAATGAACAGAAATGTGTTTTGACTTGAACTTGAGAGGAGCAGTGTAAAAGGTGCGACAGGAAAAGACATCTGAATATCTAGGAGCGCTGTAATTGATGTACCTGCTCCTTAAAACACTGTTTATCGCTGTCGCTAATGCAGAATAATGTGCACTGCGAATCCTTCAAACGCACGGGGCGGATTCCTTTGTTGAAATTACAGTTTCTCCTGTATGTTCCTCCAGGTTATCCTTTATTTTTATAACACTACTCTCCTGCTAAGCACATATTTTGAGATTAACGAGCTGCTTCTCTTTCTCAGGGCAGACGACGTCTGGCCCCTGGGAAGGTGACTCTGGAGGACGGAGGGACAGAGGGGCTCTCAGGGCAGGGGACTCCTCTCTTCCTGTACTGTTCTTGCAGAGATGCTGGCAGTGGGCAGGGGACGTGGGCCCAGGGCAGGCTCTGGAGGGTGCTTAGCAGACACAAGGAAAGTGGGCAGTGGGTGCACGGCCATGGTGACCCCACCATGGCCATGGTCTCTGTCTCCCTAAGGTCCACACCTTCCAGAAGGAGGTGGGTCGGGACAGCATCAGTGCTCTTCCTGCGAGCCCTCTGGTTCTGTTTGTTCCAGTCTCAGGTTCGGCACGGTAACCAAGGCTCCAGTTGCCCATCCCTGGGTCCTCTCACTTTACGGCCAGTAAGGACAGGAGTCTTGTTAATCATCGTTTTAGGGACGGCCACCCCGGAGGACCAGCATAAGGCAGGGGTTGATGGTAATGTTATGTAAGTTAAATCCATCTGGCCTCGTCCTTATCAGGACCAGCAGGGCTGTGGCAGTGGCTCTCGGCCCCTGACGGCCCCGCTGTGGGGTCCTTCATCCCATAGGAAGGAAATTGTCCTTCACTATCACTTTGTCCATCATCTGCGGCTAAGTCAGGAGTGTTGGTGCGTGTGCCCTGGACTTGTGCTTGGGGAGCCTGGCCAGGCTGTGCCCCTGCCACTCTGCGGCCTTGCGATCCCATCCCACACAGGACAGGAGGGACGCAGGTCCTGAACTCCCGGCACTCACAGTCCCTGAAGAAGGGGCTCCTGGACTGGGAATGGCGAGGCGGGTTTGGTGTCTCTTCTGCTTCAAGCTTTTCCTCAGATGTTTCAGGACCCAGCACTGGCCTGCGGAGGGTCTTGGCTGTCCCTCCTCTGCTTGGGCAGGAGGTGACAGGGACCCCAGAGATGCTTCCCTGTAGGATGAGCAAAGACAGCGGTGTCCAGGCTGCACTTGTTGCTTCTTAGGTTTCCAGGGAAGGACCCTCGAGCCCGTGGCGGGTGCCAGCCACCACCACTCTCTGTGTCATCACCAAGCCCAGGCCTGGTGTGGAGCTGCAGAGGAATGCACTTCTGCTGCCTGACCCCAAGTCAGCCTGCTCCCTGTGTCCTGGGGCGGGCAGCGTGGGGCTTTGGCCCATGCTGGAGACTGGGGCGAAGAAGATGCAGACGGCTGCAGCCTTCTCGCTTGCAGCCCACCTCTTTCTGAGAAACCAAGACCAGGGCTGGGGACGTGTGCAGTGGCGGCAAGGGGAGGGCTCAGGCCCTGGGGCGGGCTGGGGCAGCCCTGTCTGCTTGCACGTGCAGCCTGGCCCGTCCACGTCGGGGTTGGGACGGCTTCCTTGGTGGGGGTGAGTCAGAGCTGTTCCATTGGGCCTGGAGGAGACACCAAGAATCGGAGGACCGTGGCACAGTGGATGGCTCCCAGGCAATGAGAATTTACAAGCAGCCAGCACGGGCACATGTGACAGTGCCCGCGGATCCCCAGGACTTCCTGCTCTGCTCTGGCTCAGGTGTGTTCCAGCTCCATCGCGCTGTTAGAGCTGTGTGAGACTAAGGCCCCATGGCAGTGCGCTCTGCACTTACCAGCCATGCTCTGCCTGGTCCTTTGCTTTGTGAGCCAGACAGGGCCCTGGTGTCAGGGACGGCCGCTAAGTCCGTCAGCTTTTCTCTTCTGCCATCAGTGACTCCTGGCTCTGGGCTGTCTGCACTGCAAGAATTCTAACCATTCCAGGCAGGAAAACTCACTTCAACTCCTGAGCTACAAACAACAAAGACATCCAAAGCCACCCTGGGCTCTGTGTAGGACACGCGTTTGCTGGCCATGTCCTTCTCTCTCCGGCACAAAGCATTCGTGTTAATCACTCACTCACCACAGCCGTGGGGCCCAGCCTGTTCCCTCCCTTTGTCTACAGATGAGGAATTCGGTCCCTGGCAGTGTATTTGTCCTGGTGACTCCATTAGCAGACAGCCTGTATGATTTTTATGTATAGGGTTTTAGTCCATATAATGAGTCTCTTTATAAATGGGCTTAGACAATGTAACAGCGGTTGCTTTTGTCTCAAAGACACTGGAGGAATAATAAAATGTAGTCATTGCTAAATTATGTCGTAGGCCGAAGTAGATTTTTACCATTAATTGGATCTACGCCCTCTGACCTTTTTTCAGGAAGCAAACTAAAGGTGTAATAATTTTTATAAAGATGAGCTTTCCGTACTTCCAGTAATTTTTTTTAGAACACTGAAATAATTTCTGGACACGGAGTGAACTGTGACTTGGCTGTTGTTGAGATAAACAGAGCTCTGACTTCTGTGGTGGTCGCCTTGTTCTTCCTCTGTACTCCGGATCCCCAAGGTACAGGCAACACAGATGAGTGATCTCACAGAACCACATTCAGGAACAGGGCCCAGAGCACTTGTGTTTGCATTTCTACTGACCAGGTTTCAAAATGACTTTATTTGGTGTCTTCCCTCATCAACAATATCAAATTAGACAGGAGCAAGTTACAACACCTGGCCACCCCACTGTGTATATTTGGTGGACTTCTCCTTCTGTGGGGAGATGCTCTCTTTGGTGTTCATAAAACTCTGAGGTTATAGAGTGAAAAAGGAGGGAAAATCCCAGGAGAGTCTGAGAGGGCTTTGGAGTTCTGTAGACTTGATTGGGAGAGGAAGCTAGTTAGGACTTCAGTTATTTTTACTTTGGGTTCTGTCTGCTTTACACACCCTAGGCTCCCCATAGAGTCCAGGACATCACTGGTGTGAGCACTGTTAGGTGGTTCAGGTTTTTAGTGAGTGGTGTTCATAAGCTGGTTGATAGACAGAGCAAATACAGTGTGTCAATTCCCACTCCATGATGCTATGATTGAAAGCCCAGGTCCCTCTTCTGAGTTTAATGTGATGGCCTGGTTCACCTGGAGCTGCGAGGCACGCTCGGTAAAGTGTGGGCCAGGAGCCTCGGTGAGGTCAGCGCACAAAACCTGTGGAGCAGACAGCAGGGCAGCCCCTGTGACAGCGCCACGGCCTGGCCACATATCACAAAGTCATCATCAGTATTTACAAACTTACAAGTAATCAAATAATTTAAAATTTAGGTGTAAAATCATTGCCTTGAGATGCTAGCGGAGATCCACATGCTTGACTGCTTTATTTGAAGTAAAGATGTGTGATCTTTGAATGAAGTTATTAATGATGTGACAAAAATCTTAAAACACATTCTTTTTTTTGTTTTGTTTTGTTTTTTGTTTTTCTCCGGTACCAGGAATCGAACTCATGACCTTGCGCTTGTCAGGCAGGTGCTGTGCCGCTGAGCTAAATCCCCAGCCCTGGAACACACTCATTTTAATGGGAAACTATAGCTCAATCTTGCACTAACAAGCTAGCCACCAAGACGTGGCTCTGGAGATGCACTCTCCTTATGCCTGTGGAGTCTGTAGCAATCAAACTGAAGAGGACCCACGGTAACTTGGTTAATCTTGGCAGGCTTTTTGCCCAGAACTTTCTCCTGACAGTGTGTGCATAGCTGGTGGCTTCCCTAATGAATTTGCAAATTTCTCTTTCTCTGGGAGGCCAAGGCGAGAGGACCCCATCTGGGCTACTTAGCAACTGAGACCTGTCTCAAAAATTAAAAAATAAAAAAGGACTGGAGATGGTACTCCGTGTGAAGGCCATCAATACTGGGCACACACACGGAGACACACACACAGACACACAGACACACACACACACACACATGTGCACCCAAAAAGAAGCTTACTTTGTCTAGCTCGGCCCTCTCTCAGTGCCAATGTAGACTGTGCTGGTAGATTATCATTTTAAGAGACACATCAGGTCTACATGGAAGGCAACAATTCACTCCTGAAGTTCTAGGTTTCCTAAAGAATCTGTCCCTCAAGGCTTCCCAGAGAAATGAATTTCAGGTGGACTAAAAATGAGGGGCCCACTTGGTTGAACAAGGGCACTGCCTTCCTCTAGGACTGACTCCCGCAGTCCCCTTGAGGAGTCAAGATTGGCCGCAGAACACTGAATTCTCCCGTCAGCTACACGGGGGCAGAGCTGGAGGGGCCACATCAGTGCCGGGGTGACCTCCTTTCCTTCAGCATCTTGTGGACCGAGGCGCCGCCTGAGCGTGGATGCTCTTACATAATCAGATTATACAGGTAATCGGAGCTTTGGCCTTCAGAAAATAACTTGAGAGAGATGTTTTTAGCTGAGGATGGGAACAAACTCCTGCTTCTTGTAGCTTACAATGAAGAGGTCATTTAGCAGTTTAGTGAAACTCAATGGATCGGGAGCCATTAGGTAAGGGGAACCGTCCTCATTTCTGTTTCTGAATTTGTTCTGGTTTCCCGGCTGTTTCCCGGTTCCTCTCACAGTGGGTGAGCTGCATTTTGTTCTGTCCTCTCAGAAGGAAGCATGAAGAGCAGAATGCTGCCTTTCCTGAGTATCGTTACTTCTTCCTCCGGAGGTGTCCAGAGAGGACTCATTTCTGGGCAAAATGATCCTTGTGCTTTTTTTCTTCTTTTTGCAGAACCCCCTCCTCCCCGAAGCCAACAAGTTTCCCCACTGTGTGCGTGATTTGATCCCCCATCTGTGTTCTAGGAGCCTTTAACTGCTCAAAGCCACATAATCTGTAAACCTGGAGCAGCCTTTCCAAGACAGGAACTGCGGAGAGCGCGCAGAATGCTGGCCGCGTTCTGTTTCAGACTGTTAATGTTATAAAAACAACAATCTTGGCTTGAAGGGAGATAATCGGAGCTTATTCTGATTAAAAGGAAGCAAAGTATTTTAAGTGGGTGGTGGGTGAGGGGAAGCCAGGTCCGGCCTTGGCATTTGATAGGTGGATCTTAGCGGGTGTTGACAGCCAGGTTTAGAGAAAATGCCGGGGGCCAAGAATGCGCTTCTCTGCCCAAACATCCAGGTATTTGTTTGAATATTACCGGCATTTCCAAGAGGGTTTCAGACCTGTGCAGAGCTTCAACTATGCAGTGCTCTAGCGCAGCGTTCGGAAGCCTTGTGAAGTGGGCCTGGCCGCCAGGGCCGGAGATTCCTGCAAATAATACCTGGGGAGTGGAAGGGAAGGCCCTGCTCACTGCCATGTGCACATCCACACACGCAGTTTACTTTTGCATTTGTGATCTAGGGATTGTGGTCCAGCCCTTTATAGTAAATACGGTATACAGGCACTGCGCTGTTACAAAAGCCACTTTCTGCTTGGTTATTTATGTTTTTCTGTCTGTCTGTCTGTCTGTCTCTCTCTCTCTCACACACACACACACCCCCATATGGATTTCTTTTTAACAACATTAGCTTCATATAAAAGAAAAATGCATACACATAGATTATAGAGTTTTAGAAAAAGCTAATATCTTAATGAAATTTCTCCTGGCCTTGACGCAGTCAAACCTGATCCCTTCCCTCCCTTCCCTTCCACCTTCCCTTTTCCTTCTCCCCTCCGCCTTTCTTCCTTCCTCCTCTCTCCCTGCCCTCAGCTGGTAGGAGAGGTAGGCACTCGCCACCCTCTGTGCCAGCCCCCTTCTTGGTGGTATCGGGTGGGTCACATCCTTCCCTTAATGCAAGCACTTTCTCTTGGAGGAGAAGGTGATGAGCAAGGTAGCAAGCCCCGCACGGGGGAAGCCAGCGGGTCTGAGTGCTGCGGGGTCAGACGGTGCAGTGGGAGCCTGGGTCTCAGGGACAGAGCTGAAGAGGAGGCCCGGAAGCCAGGAAGGGGGCCGAGGGCTGGGCTGGACACACCATGGCCGGCCATGTCGCTGCCCAAGGCCGCTGCCAGGCCTATTCAGGGTCCAGGCCTACTCAGGGTCCAGCTGGGAGCTGTAGGGCTGTGCTGAGAGGCAGGGTCCCATCTGTGCCCACATGTCCCTGCTCTGGCTTCCTGGTGTCCACTGTGGTAAAACACCCACAGCACAAATTTCCTGTCTTTGCCATTTTGAGTGCATAGTTCAGCAGCTTTGAGCATAGTGACTGTCCTGCAGCTGTCACCAGCGTCATCTCCGATGGAGCTGCAGTGCACTGTGGGTAAGGGCAGGATCAAGGTTCCCGCTCAACCCGTCCCATCACCCCGAGCCCACTTGGCAGGATGGAGGACGCGGAGGTCTGGTGGAGGGCCGGCCTCGAGGCTATACGTCTGGGGCTCGCTCGAATGTCACCAGGGTGAAGTGTTGGAGGACACTGAGCATTGTATGCCGGAGACACTGGGTTTGGGTTGGCAAAGCCTGGGTAGTGGCATCTGAGAGGCCGCTTGCAGACACTGGAGCATGCACACGACTGGGGGGCTCCCAGTGTCTCGCCCAATGTGTCACCATGTGGGCCTGGCCGGGCACAGTGATGACCCTGACCCTTCAGGAGTGGGGTCTCAGCCTCCAGGCCTGGCTCCTGTTGTCCCTCTCCAGGGACTGCTGTGGCTCCGGCTGCATGGACAGACTCTAAGGGCACATCCCCTCCCTCCTAGGAGCGCAGGTGACAGTGTCCACTGAGGAGAGCTCTGAGGGGCCCAAGCCTGGCCCTGAGTGATCCACTGAGACCTCTGTGGAGACTGCAGCTGGCTTCTCCCTTCCTCCGCAGACGCTGCCCGAAAGGCCACTTGTGCATGTCCAACATCTGACCGCTCTCAGAGTTTGCTCCCCAGGAGCCCCAAGGTACAGCCCGATGACATCCTTTGCCGTTTTCCCATGGCCCCATCCTTACTTCACCTGTGTGAGTTTGATCAACACACCTTGGCCTTCAACACACCTTGACCCTTAAGCCTGTTTTCCCCAAGAGTAAACAGAGGCACACACACGCTGAACTTAACTGTCAATCATTCTGGATGGTGAAATTCACCTAAGTTAGGTGAAAGTGGCCCGGGGATCGTGGAGGGTGTCTGAAGTGTATGTCGTGACTTCCAAGGTGATACCAGACCTTGTTCCTCGGAGTCACTCTCAGGCCGTGAATGGCCCCAGCCACTCTGTGTGGGACGGAGACCTCCAGACACCCAGAGGGTGAGGACCCCTGCGGGGCTGAGCCCTCCCCACCGTGCTTTTGTCCACCTGTGGCTCAGGGCTGTGGCTTTTCTGATGTGACCTGGTGGCCTTGGGTCAGCCGGCAGGGACGCTTGGGACCGGGTGAGCAGAGCGCTCTGTGCTGTGGGTGCCCGGACACAGGCAGGGTGCCCATTCTGTGCCTTCTCTTGTCCCATGACCCCAATTCCCTGCCAGTGGATGGCAGTTCCCCTGGGTGCTATCCAGGGTGGATGCTCAGACACTGTCTCCTGGGGCTCAGCGGCAGAAATGCCTTACACGGCCACCAAGGTGGGTTCATGGTCAGCAGGAATTTCTCTCAAGTGTCCTCCAGCTCCTGGGGATCCCATAGGTGATCAGTGAGCTGCCTGGGCCACATCGTAAGGCAGAAGTCACCCTTGAAGGGCGAACTGAGCACTCCAAGTTTTATTTAGCAACTTCTCTTTCCAAAGCTATCTGTTTCTCTCTCCTCGCCTCCCTGGGAATGAATCCGAAGCAAACAGCATGGTGTGCGCAATGGAGCGGGCACTGTGACTGGAGCAAATGGGCTGCCTGCTGCCGGGGGTGACTTTGATGCCCTCTTCCCTGGGGCAGCCCCACCTGCAGTGATCACACCCGCAGCATCCCTGAACTACAAAGCCAGGGCTCCACCTGCTCAGCGGCTCCGCCCGCATGGAGTGTTTTGAGCTGCCCCACTCCCGCATTAGCAGCCCACAGGTCAGCGTTCATTTCTTTTGCTGCTGGTGGACTCTGAACTCAGGACCTCTCTCTGCTCCCTGCATCGCTGGCTTTGAACTTAAATGCCTCAGTGCCTAGATTATCTCTTTGTAACTGTGCCCTGGAATCTATGTCCCCAGCTCCAGCTGCACAGCTACCTGGACTGTGCCCGATTCCTTGCCTCTGGGCTGCCTGTGTACCCACCGTGCAGGTGGATGTGGGTGAAAAGTTGCTGTCCATCCTCAGCGTCCTCCTTACGTGGACTCATCTTTCGGATTAAGATGTAAGGCCAGGATGGAAGCTGGAGAGGAGGAGGACAGATAGGCAGAATCATCCCAGTGATGCCCTGGTCCTAGCCTTTTCCTTCTTCTGTTCACCAGGATCAGGGACTGAGCTCTAGGCATGGAACGAAGGCAGTGCCTTTTTCGACCCCATCTCTCTCCTCCCTGCCCAACCCCAGTTGTCCGGCAAATGAATCAGCTTCCCTTGGTCAGTGATGATGCCCACTTCTGTAATGTGAGTACTTCTTAAATAGGAAACGCATCCTCAGAGGTGGCACCTAATCCATCCAGGGCTGGTGTTCATGGGGATTTTAGGACTGGCAAGATTCTGGTGCGCTGTCTTTTCTAAGTGAAGGCACATGACAACTACCTGTTTTCCTGCATGAAGTGCAAACCCAGACTTGAGCATAGTTGAAGGTTGCGAAAAACCCACTGAGAAATTAACAGAATCAGACAAATACACAAATATACATAGTGACAACTTGTAAGTGAAGTAAAAATGGACAGCTATGTACACCCTTTCTTTCTTTCTTTCTTCTTTCTTTCTTCTTTCTTTCTTTCTTTCTTTCTTTCTTTCTTTCTTTCTTTCTTTCTTTCTTTCTATCTGAAATCCAAGTTGTACCCACCATCACAGAGTTCTGGGCTTGGACCTGGTCCTATGCCCTTGGCCCAGGAAGGTTATGTGGCTGAGGGCAGAGTCTGGTAACAGGGGTAAGGTGGGAAGTCCAGGTCTCTGGCCGCAGCCCTAGCAGAATAAGGACTTCCTCTGGTGTGTTGGCAGCTGCCTGCAACCAGCCCCTGCCTCAGGACCCCTTTTCCTCTGAGCCTCTTACTCTTGACCCCTGGTCCCTGGGACATGCTCGGCACAAGGCTTCCCTCTTTGCTTCTGGAACTGTGTAACTCAGAGCCAGGATCATGCCTGTCCCAGGAGAGTGCTGGAGAGGTGACCAGGTGTCTGGACACATCCACACTTTCCTGACTGCATGACTTCAGGTGGGCGAGTTTTTCTCACTGGAAAATTCTTAAGCCTTTCTAATTCTCCAAAGACCACTCTACTTTTTATTTCAGTTGAAACATCCTCCACAAACAGCTCACTACCTCCTCCAAGGTCCTGGGGTGCTGGGTGCTGCTCACACAGTGGTGGTGTTCTGGTCTCTCGTGGCAGGGCGGGGTCCTTGCACATCCCAGGAAGGGGTAAGGCTTTGCAGGCCACTTCTGGGCCGGGGCTGGCAGGTGACTTCAGCATTTTTGCACTTTTGGCAAATGACACTACAATGTAGATACAGGGTATAACTACAGAGAGCCAGGAGGTGGGTCACCCGGGGCCATACGGCCAGGCTGGAGGTGGCCAGCCTGAGGGAGAGAGAAGTCACCTGTGTTGTGGGGGACCAGCCGCTGGACCATAAAATTAATAACTACTTGGTTCATCCATTTCTTAATATTGTTATTTCAATCCTAACGCCCTAAGCCACAATCTCTCTCCCAGGAATGAGGAGCTTGGGGCAGTCAGAATCTTGGGCCACCCAAGCTGTGGTCTGTGCAGGGCCGTCTCCACGTCACCTTTGTCCCCAGAGGAGACCCTACATGGGTGTCCAGAGACTCTGCGAGGCAGGGTCTGCAGGAGGAGGGCTCCACCTCAAATCTTGTCGCTGAACCGTTTTCTTCTCCTGAGATTGTGATGGTCCGTGTCTGCTCCTTACCCTGCAACCTGCGCCAAGGGCTTGGCCTGCTCTGTGCCTTCCGAGTCATTTCCCTCTCCTGGCCTTCACCCCTCCCTTGTGATCTGCTGATGCCATTGTCCACGAGTCTATTCATGTTCATTTTACCTCCACTGACCTGATGCTGTGGTCACGCCTGTGCTCTTTAGGCTAGTTCTTCCTCCCAGATCCTCCTCCTCACCTGTTGAAACCCTGCTGAGCCTTGGCAGGGACCTGCCTAGAGTAAGCACTGAGTTTTCTCTGTAAAATGAAGACTAGAATTCAGCCTTGTGTCCTGCTGCAGAACAGGCCGAGCTCGGGAGATAGTGGGTCTCTGTCCGCTCGCTGTGGATTTCCTGTCCTGGCGAGGTCTCTTTGCCCTGTTCTCCTGCCTTTGTCCACGTAGCAACACACTGCCACCTCTCCCTTGGGCTCACCCTGTCGAACCTGCCGGCTCCGTGGTCTGGAGTGTCGCCAGCCCTCTCTGCTACCTCCTTGATCTCTTCTTTTTCTGGTTTTGTGTGGCTCCAGCCCTGGCCTCCACTACCGTGGGTGACGAGGTTTATGACATGAAAACACACATTCACTAAGGACAGAATTGGAAGCACGGAGTGTCTGGGGGAGACTGCATGGCACATCAGCACCTCGGGGGCTCAGCCACAGACTTGGGGGGCCTTCTGGTCTCCTCTGGGTGACATCAGCCCGGCTGTAGAAGAAGGAAGTTAGGAGCCTACAGGTGGGGTGATGATCAGGGAAAAAGAGGAAAATTCTCTGTGTAAATCCTCTGCAGCCATGGCGCCATGTTGGGAAGCACTTGCTGGCTTCTGAGATCAGCACATGGCTATAACCTCATCTTCATGGAGGATGTTGGGGACTGTGTGCTTCTGCCCAGGTGGGTTTGGGGGTACAGCCAGGGCTGAACCCCAGGATGTTTCTCCTCTGCACCTGGCAAAGGATGTGTCCCCCCCCAACAGATCTGATGACCTTGACATCGTCCACACAGCCTGGCCACCATGCTGCTCCACCTGACAGTGCAGGCATCCTCCTCCAGGTGTACTGCTGAAGGGTGAGGCTGTGAGAACACATCCCATCTCTCAGATTTGGAGCTGCTGATCTGCCTTCATTGCCCACAGCCTGCTCTGTGCCCATTCCCATGGGGATGGCGCATTCCGGACCAGCCTGGCCATCTTCCCCTTTCCAGCGATGAGTCCTGTTGCTGCCACTGCTAGGCTCCAGGGGTGGAGGAAGCAGCTTTTGCATATTTAAATTTCACCTCCGTGCACGTGATGTGGGAAGCCCATAAAGGTCCCAGCTGCCCCAACACCGGGAAAATCAGGCCACGGTCTTTGTACTTTTTGGAAGAGTTTACAAAGTTTTATGGGCTGCAATTACTTTTCATAATTTAACTACCCTTGATTGAGATGTTCGCAGGCTTCTCAGCCTCCTCAGATGGGCTTTCAGAACATTCGGCTGAATCTTGGACGTCCCAGCACCAGTGCCGTTCACTCAATTACCCAGCGGTTGAATGTGACCCGGAGTGTAGAGATCAAAGCAGGAGGCTTTCCTCCCTCATGTTTATTTGATAATTGTAGGCCATTAAAAAGATGGATTTGTTTTAAGCCTCCGAGCCCATAAACACCGCACCAGCGCTTCTTTCGCTGGTCTGTTGGTAACAGAAGCAGCATCCCGAGCACCGGAGGAGGCTGTGAGCTGGGCCTGGCTCCAAGAGGCACCTCTTCCCGTCCCGGCTGAGGAGGGAGGGCGCAGGCCTGGGCCCTTCACCACCCTGCCTCTTGCACTCAGTTCCATTATTAGCTTGCTCTAAGCCCTTGGGAAAGTTGTACAACTTTGCTGAGCTCAGTTTTCCCATCTGTGAAATGAAAGTAATAGCTACGACCATCCAGGAGTTGTGGGAGCCATAGGGTGATGCATTGGGAAAACCAAAGGGGTCAACTTGTGAGGGTCACAGTGAAATCACATCACGTGGGTGTCTGATTCTTGCTCCCCGGGCAGAGAGAGACACTGATACAGGCTCACATGGGCCTGTGGTATACACCATGGGGCCTGGGGGCTCCTCTGTGGAGCAGTGTAACACTGAGGTTGGTGCCACAGTGAGCTGGGGTCTCTCCAGGGAGGGTGTAGCTGCAGGCCTCCCCTTCTTTACCGTGACCTTGGGCTCCGCTCCCCCCAAATCGTGTGCCAGGCCTGTGGGGTCCTGTGGGTTCTTTTCAGAATTCCTAGAATGAGTTTCATCTGGTAAGGAGCTTAGAGTTGTGGTCAGAGTGTGGCTACCCAGACAACTGGAGGCTGGACAGTTGCTAAAGTCAGCAGACCCCACCCTTCCACCAATGAAACCTAGCCAACTTCCATCACACCACACAGTACTGAGGAGGGAGGGAAACTCCCCAGTCATGAGAAGGGAGAAGAGTCCTGGAGTGAATCGGATTTTTAAAAAAGCTCTGAAGCAGCTGTCATGAAAAAACCCAGAAGACATTGAGTATCTCTGTACCCATTTCGTGGAGTAGTGGCGTTTTGTTTACCTGAGACACGAGGAACAGTAATGATTTGGGAGTTTCCGGCCTCCAGAAGCTTTTATTTGGCCCTCATTTCATACCACATGTGGAGAGAAGGGTAAGTGGTGCTGTCTCCAGACACAGCACCGGAGGCGGACATCCAGCCACCCTGGGAGGAGACCACTACCAGACTTTCTCTCCTGGAAATAGCACTGGGTGCTGCCTCGCAGAGCAAGAAAGCGAGGAACCTGCACAGGAGGACCCGGTGGCCTCCACTCCTGCTCTGGCTTCACTTTGACTTCCGGTCCTGTGTATGGTGCTGAAGGAGAAAGGGATTGTGTGTGTGCGCTGAGGGTTCAACTAAGGACATGCGCGCGCAGGGCGAGCAGAAAACGGCGGCATTTTCACTCTGCTAGGATTAATGATATGCTTCCTCGAATCACGAGAAGTTGTAAAACTTAAAAAAAACAGTGGCCTGAGTTTGAGTTCATTCTTGCCTTCCAAACCCGGTACCATCTGCCGCAAGTACACAAATAATGCCACCCGAGCCAGAAGGACCCAGCAGGCTGGGAAGGGGGAGAGGCGCGGCCGCACTCAGATGGCTTAAAGGCTACCAGCATTTTAACAGCGTCTTGGCATCTGGGGAAGCACGCTGAATGCGGAAAGTGAGATCTCGTCCTCGTGGTGTGAGGCGAGTCTGTCTCTGGGAGGCGGGTTGGGATGAGATGCGGCCATCCTGGACTGCGTTCCGGGGACAGGAGGAGAAGGGGCTGTTGTGTCCCTCCCTCTGAGTGGGGGTGAGGGCGACTGCAATTCATCCTGACAGTGGGAGCATTTCCCAGTCTCTGGACAAAGGCCCACATCAACAGGGACCAAGGCAAAGCTGGTTTCCAGCCCCTTTTTGGAGAAATGCAAGCAGGATGCCCAGTCTTGGCTTCTGACTTTGCCTGGCTCTGCAGGGGACCCCCCACCCCAGAAACCCCCATGGTCACCCTGCCTCTCAAGGGCTTCAGTGCTTGTTGTCCTGCCCTCACCTGTGCACCACGCACACAAATGCCCCAGGGGAGAAATCCCATCCCACCCGAGACACCAGTGCCTGGTGAGGAAAAGGGGCCCACAGGGCATGCCTAGAGACTTGGATAAAGCCAGCCCTCACTTGGCCACCACCTGCCTGCCTGCTTCTGCAGTCCCACCTTTTTCCCTGCAGCACGATGCTTGGCAAAGAATGCTTCCCTGCAGGGAGGTGGGAGAGCCTCCTGGCGGCCACTCCTGGCTCCTGGTGCCAGCCCTGACCAGCGGCAGGTGTGCTCCGTTTCCTGCAAGGGTCTGAGTTATGCATCAGCCTCAGTGGCTGGTCCTCCACTTCCAGGCTTCCTGGCCACCCTAGGTCCCAGGTCCTCGTTGTATAGGTGGCAGAGGTGGCGCCCAGGCTGTGTTGCTGCTGCCTGCTGCTCACCTCCCGTATCTCTCCCTCTGATGTCAGCCCTGCGCAAAGAGAGTCTGGCCGTGCGTCTTCCCTGCCGTCTGTGGGTTACTGTGCACACAGTAGAGGCTGGATGTGTTGATGGAATGCTCCACTCCAGCAGCACCTTCCAAGGGTTACTGAGTGATAAGTGATAGTGGAGATGCCTCGGGCCCCAGTATGCATGTCTGTGAACCAAGTCTCTCCCATCGCTGTGGGCACGTGTCCCTGAGCCTGCAGGAGGGGTCTTTTGGTGATTAGAAGGGTATTCAATACACCGCTTGTCTCTGGCAGAGTGTGCCTTCTGTGCTATTTAAAATGACTGCACATTGAGTCCTAGCTGCCTCTTGAATACTAGAAAGTATCCTGGGTGGAAGCACAGAGGGTGGGGCACAACTCTTCAAGGCAGAGAAAAGAGAAACAGCGGGACAGCAGCAAGGTCTCGGTGGTGAGGGAGAGTCTCTTGAGGGAGGACAAGGCACGGGAGATGTGGCCTCAGAGTCCAGAACACACACATCTGTGAAGACCATGGCAAGGCCTTCTGAGCAGAAGGACTTCCAAGGGTGCTTATGGGCACTTAGAAGTGAAAACCTGAAGAAAACCACTTCATTAGTGTGCAGTATCCTAAAGGAATACTCGCTCCTTCATGTAGTAGAGTATTGAAGAATGTTTTTATTGTCTGAGTAACAACCCCAATAATGGAGTAAAGGAGAAGAATCATTACATCAGTAGATGCAGAAAAACCATTCCATGAAATTCAACATTAACTTATGCAGAAACTTCTCGGAAACTAGATAAAGAAGACCTCACCTTAACTTTGTAAGGTCTGTAATAAACAAAAACAAACAGTAAGCAACAGTTTGCAGAGAGATATCAGATTGCTTTTTTATGATTAGAATTGAGACATGAATGATGTCAAAGAAACAGGGCCAGTCAGAGAAGTACAAGGTATAGAGAAGTACATCATTTAAAGGTATGGAGAGGAGATAAAACTGTCATTTTTCATGTGATGTGATTATCTGATACAGAAAACCTGCAGAATTAACAGATGAAATATTAAGATGAATACATGAATCTAGTTAAAGAGCTGGATCACAATTAAGCTTACAATCTTAGGAAATTCTTTACCAACAGAAAACAACTGGATTATGTAATATAAAGTAAGCACCATTTAAAAATAGTAATACAACTAAATTATGTCTAGAACTTAACTGACAAAGAATGCAGGAGACCTTCATAAGAAAAATGAAAACTCTATTGTGGAATGTGGAGATTTAAATTAATGGAAAGATGTACCAGGTTCATGGATAGGAGAATTTAACTTTGTGAAGAGGTTAATTTGTCCCAAATTAATGGATAAGTTCAATATAATTCTAAAAATAACTCAATGTAATTCTAAAAATTCCATCAAGATTTTTTTGTCAAAACATCACTGAGTTTTCTACATTAAATTCCATAGAGCAAGGAGAACTATCTCACATGACTAAATTGCCATGTGATTTTTCCAGGAAACAGTTTTTGTCTCTCAGTTCCTCCAGACATCTCTCTTGATGCTAGTTTTGTTTGTATTTTGCTTTTTTTCTTTAACTATTCTTTTTAAAATAAAAAAAATTGAAAAATCCATCAATATTTTTTTCAGGAACACAAAATATTATTTATTTAGAAGAATAAATGTCCATGAACTACCTGGACACTTCTGCAACATCAGATGAAAAAGAGGAAAATTCTCTATTGCATGTGCAGAAGGATTAAGAAACAAGCGGAGAAAAAATCAAACCAAACCATGGACACTCATGGGACCACTGAGGTGGGCATCTATGTGGAAATAGGAATGTGAGTGAGGTTTCCAATAAAGATTAAAACATGGGACAAAAAGGGCGCATTTGCTAGGTTAATGATGACACTGTATTGCCTTTGAGTTTCTGGAGAAAAACAACCATTACCACCCCCCCCACCGTTATCATTACCACCTCTACTATCAGAATCGTCACCATCAACACTACCTCTACCACTGCCTCCATCACCACCACCACCACCATCAATACCACTCACCGTCACCATTACCAGTGTCACCACCATCATCACCATCACCACTACCTCCACCATCACCACCTCTACCATCAGAATCACCACCAACACTACCTCTGTCACCACCACCATCACTACCACTACCTCCACCATCAACATCACCACCATCAACACTACCTCTACCACTGCCTCCATCACCACCACCACCACCACAATACCACCTCCACCGTCACCATCAACAGTGTCACCACCATCGTCACTATCACCACCTCTCCATCAGAATCATCACTATCAATACTATCTCTACCACCACCTCCACCATCACCACCTCTCCATCATCACTACCACCACCTCTACCATCACCATCACCAGTGTCACCACCATCACCATCACCACTACCTCCACCATCACCACCTCTCTATCAGAATCATCACTATCAACACTATCTCTACCACCACCTCCATCAACACTACCACTACCTCCACCATCAACATCACCACCATCAACACTACCTCTACCACTGCCCACCACTACAGTCTTCATTACTTTTCTCATTGCTGAGACAAAATACCCAACACCCAAAGTTAAAGGAGGAGAGGTTTATTTGGCTCAGAATTTGTGGAGGTTTCAGTCCATAGTCAGGTGGCTCCAAGGCAGGGTGGCATGGCAGAGGGGCAACAGTTCACAGCAGTGGAAGACAGCAAAAGCAAGCAAGGGAAGAGTGAGACAAACCTCCTTTTGTCTGTTATACTGTATCCAATCTAATGGGATTAGGGCGGTGCCAGTCTAATCAGTGGCCTGATCCATCAATCATCCACCCTTAATCCCAGCAATTTCAACTGCAGCATTGCACTATGAATCAATCACACACTTTGGATTCAGCCACCTCTGAAAAAAGCCTCTCTCCATGACTGCATGAGGCTTTGGGGGGCATCTAGACACAAATCATAACAACCACCACCACCTCCACCATCATTATTACTGTCACCATCACCATCATCATCACCACCCCTACCTCCAGCACCACCACCTCTGCCTTCACCTCCATCACCACTGCCAGCACCATCCCCATCACCACAACAAAGTCCAGCCATGAAAGAGTTCCCAAAGGCATGTAAGCGAGGGGTCAGTGGAATACGTCCATGGCTAGTGACTGACTGTAAGCCTGCTGTGAGCGGTGAGACCCCGGGAGAACTACACCACCTGTCGGCAGAGGTGGAGGAAGGGAGGAGTGGTGAGGTCAGGGTGCCAGGTGCCGGGTGGTGAGGCCTTGGGGGTGACTGGCAGCAGGACCATGGGAGTGGCACTGTGGCTCTGCGTCACCAGGCTCACTGGGAGAGGATGGTGAGACCGGGAGGGAGCTGGTGTCACTGCTGGACCTGCTCTTGCCGGTCTGTTTCCGGCCAAATGCTGCCTACCTGGACATCAGCACAGCTTTGGTGTTTCCTCCATCCGAGGGCCTCTGCAGAGAAGCTCCATGATGTCAGCTCAGCCTTGGGCTCAGGCCCCACCTTGGCTAATGGAGCCGAGTCCTCCTGCTCCAGCTCCCAGTTTACACGCTTCTGCCTACACGGAGCCTCTCGTGTGAATAATCCCCTTCCATCTTCACCGCGTCTCCCCGAAATGTCTTCTCTGAGTCCCTGATTAAGAGAACTGTGCACACTTAGCACCCTTAATCTTCCTTCCTAAATCAATCTTTGAAACTAGCCCCTTAATAATGTTGCTACTCTGTGCTTCTCTGAACCTCTTCCAAATTGTCTATCTCTCTGGTATCGAGCGGCCCAGCTCAGGAGGCTGAGAGCAGAGCTGCAGGTACAGATCCACGAGTGTCTTCTTACAGCTGTCTGGTGCCGGGGCCCAGGGGTGGCCTGTCCCCTCTGTCCCTCACTGTGGATCCTTCGCATGCAGGATCACTGCTTTCTCAGTATCTCCCACACCCACTGATGGCTGAAATGCAACCAGGACGAGAGGGAGCTCCCGGGTGGGAGGGAAATCGCATTGTCTGCTTGCCACTGTCTAGGAGTTCACTGGCCCTCAGTGCATCCCTTGAATCCCTGCATTCTATGTCTCCATCCCCTGGTACTGTCCCGGCTGCTCCTGCACTGCAGGGTCCTGACTGAGGCCTGGAGGGGGCATGCGCCTGTCCAGGTGCCCGTCTCTCACACCAGCGTGGCCGTCTTTTCACGTCTGTACCAGTTTGCAACTTGGGCTCCTTTCCATTTCATCATTCTGTTCGGATGTGCTCTTCCCAAAATAATCCCTGTAATAGCCTGATAGACATTCCTCGTCGGGCTGCCTTTTACCATGTCCTTATCTGTCCTCTCTGGCGGGCTCTCTGCACAGCTTTAATATACATGACTTATTTATATGTTATAAATGCTAGCAGGAGCTACCAGCAAGCTTTTATGACAGTCTGTCATGCTTCTTTCGGATTAGTTCTAATGTATGACTGCTGATAGTTTCCAGTCCCAAAATATCTGCCTGCAAAAGTCTGCCTTTCACAGCAAGGGCTGCTGGGGGTGGGAGACAGCGAGAAGGCCGGTCCAGCCCTGGCCAGCCGCACTGCTGAACATTACACGAGCCAGACTCTGAGGCCGGCGACCGGCTCTGCAGTTCGCATGCACGGGCTGCATCTTGACAGCAGACCCGGCAGGGCTGGGCATCCCCACCTTCGGCTCCACAGTGTTCCCTGTGCACAGAGAGGAGCTCCTGCTTGTGGGTGGGGCAATTTCCAACCCCGTGTCAGTGTGCGCTTTCAGCTCTGGTCTCCTCCACTTCCAGTCCCAGAAAGCCCCTTCCTGAGCCTGCCTTCTTTTCCCTGACCTCCTGCCCCAGGTGTCCTCCCTTCCTGGCCTGCCCCGGCCCCTCCCTCTGCGGTGGACCTCTTCCTCTGCATGCCCTAGACATATGTGGTATGGGCAACATATACGGTGAATATGTACTTTAAAAAATATGTTACAGTAAAAGACACATGGCCAGGAATCCCCCTCAAAGTCTGCCCCCTTGTATCGAGCAAACCCACCCCATTGTCCTTGCCATTGTCCTTTCTGCAGCAGCTCTGGAGAAAGCCCTTTCCTGACTGTCTTTAGCTGCACTGTCCTGGCTGCCTCAGAGTCCTGAATGGATTAAAAGTGCTTCCCTTTCATGGTGATCGTGACTTTGGGGAAGGGCCAGACATTGCATGGCCCCAGATCTGGTGAATACGGTGGGTGAGGACACAGCGTCATGTATTTCTTTGACAGAAATTCCTGTAAATGGTTGATCAGTAGGCAGTGATCAAAAATGAGGTGAATATTCAAAAGTATGACAGTAAAAGACACATTACCATGGATCCCCTCAAAATCCCCTCCTCACTTCAAACACACTTATGTCCTCAGCAATATGTCTTTAACTGTAATACATTTGTTAAAAAATTAAGCATTCACTGTAAGTTCTTTGTCTTGCTGGTCTAGCCAGGAGCCTCCGAGCGCGGGCTCTGCTGCCCTCCTCCCCGGGCTGTGCTGCCAGGCTGCGCCTGTGGCACAGGAAGGCTTGAATGACTGTTCCAGAGATACTCTTGTCTACTCTTCCCCTGTCCAAACGCACGCTGCAGAGGAGGGGAGCTATGAGAAAAGCTTACTCACTTGAAAATTGTGACCCGCTTGATGAAACATTAGGTTCCCAGAATGCACTCATTTATGGTGCTCAAAACCTCCCTGTTCTTCTCCAGACTTGGCTGGGCCACACGGGAGTGCTGTGCTGACCGCGTGCTGCCCAGGGAGGCCGCTGTTCTATGAGGCCCACAGACAGGTGAATGAGAAGCGGAAATCTCCCTAGCCGTCAGCCTTCTAAAGGAGAGTGTGTGCCCCTGGCCGCTTGGCGATGTGGCTCCCTGGAGCCTGCTCCCATGCCTTATTTGGTAGGAGGCTCCGAATATGGGGGAGACAGGGACTGGTGCAAGAGCTTTGTTTATGGCCCAGGGACACCGGGGACCACTGGCACCACCCAAAGGCCGAGGCAGGCATGGTCTGGATCACTCCCCAGGACTTCTGGCAGAAATACCCCCGGGGCAGCCGTGAGCTTGGATTTCCACCCTACAGAATGCCAAGGAACCAGCTCTTGTCTTAAGCTGTGGCCATTGTGGCCGCAGCCCCAGGAAGTGAAGGCAGGGTGGCTCTGTGACCAGCCAGAGAGCTCTGTGATTGGCCAGGGAGGCCATAGGCTGGCTTCTCGGCCCCTCCTTGGTGGCCTGACTGGCTTGAGTATTGCTCTGTGCTCAGCGTGGTCTGTGCCTTTGGGCCGGTTCCTGCTTTGTCTCGGGGGCTGTCACCAGCCCAAGGGCGGGGCCCAACCAGGGAGGTGAGGCCTGAGGCGTGCGCTGTGTGGCTGCGGCAGGGCTGGCGGTGTTCGTGGTGCCCACACAGCACGGCCACACACAGGCTGGTTCCCCCAGCGGACGTGAGCCCTGGATGTGTGTACGGCTGGCCCCAAATTAGCTGCTGCCCAACTCAAGACCGAAGAGTCCCTGACACCCAGAAATAGAAGTAGCTTCCGTCTCCACATCACCCTGGTGTGCACGTGCCCTCGGTGGTATCCTCCCGCAGCTGCAGTTTAGGCTGAAGAGCTCTGGCCACCCCACCCACGCACTGTATGTGCCACAGGGCCAGGCCTGCTCTCCCTACCGCAGCCCCACTTTGTCCCGTGCCTCTGTGCTGTCACTTTGGAACCTGTCCAGCTACTGGCATCAACCTGGGCAACACAGCCATATCTCCCCAGCTCTCCAGCGTGCTGGGCTTGGGTCAGAGGCGAGTACCCCGTGCAGGCTCACAATGGCGGGTCCGCGGGTACTCAGCGGGGACCTTGCTGCGCCTTTATCCAAACGTGCTGCATTTCACGGTGAATGTCTCCTCATCTCACGCTCAAGGTTGGAAAACAAAGTCGCCATGTTCTCCTTTCCAGTGTCTGGAGGGCAGGTGACTCTGTTGCATCCTTTGCATGTGTTTTTGAGATTATCCATTTCACTGCTTCTCGAAGGTCAGGATTTACTTCACCGTGGGTGGCAGGATCGATTCCCCTCCTCTCAGGCAGGTTTCTTCCTGCTCCACACATCAAGGCCCTGGGCTGAGACCGATCTGAATGGGTGGGTAACTGGGAAGAAGTCCTGGCTGAGTCACACTGAGCAGGAAGCAAAACTGGAAGTCAGTGCTTTGGTGGGGAGGAGGCTGTGGACCCTGGGCCAGGTAGAGCAGTGCTGGAAAGAGCTGGTTCCAGCCCACGGTGCACGGGCAGTGGGGTGTAGGGTGGCTGGAGAAGGGCTGCGGGAGGAGCCAGTGCGGGACCTGGGGGAACTGCAGTGACAGTGAAGATTCAGCCTTGGGGGTTGCCTGGGAGAGACGCCACAGGGCAGGCAGCCTGCTGCGTGTGGAGCTGCATCTATGAGGAGGCTTGAGGAGCTCCACCGAGGTACACAGACAGCGGTGTCTTTAGTATCTGCTTCCAGGGGTGATGCTGTTATCATTTTAATTTCCTAGATGTTTTCAAAGCATCGGGTGCATTTCACGTCTTCAGAGTTTAACGTCAGAAGTAGGTGGCAGTTGTGGCCTTGGTCATCCTGGCCTGTGGCGCAGAGGCTGGACGTCCTCTCCTTTGCCCCCTCCTGGTAGCAGAGCTCAGAGAATGCTGTGTCTTTCACCTCTGCGCAACAAAACTGGGGGGTGGGGGGAGAAGAACTTCAGTGCCTGTGCTGTTGGCATCCGCTTCCGACTTTGCCCTGCTGGGCATTTGTGGGTGCTGCTCACACGGATGGCTGAGAACGCAGCAAGGCGGGAAGAAGAAAGCAGAGCCATCTTAGAATGAGATCATCTTTTCATGTGCGCACTTTAATGATCTCTTTCATTTGGAGCAATTGTAAAGCAAGTAATTATTGTGATTTCTAATAGCCTGATGCCAAGTTGTGCGCCACAAGCGCTGGGGAGGTGAGCGGGTGGGTGTGGGTGCTGACGGTCTCATGTGTGCTGGGGCGGCGGGAGAGATCTAGCGCCATTATATAATTTGATCCGGTAGCCAAGAAATATGTCAGCAGCTTCCCTCACATTTATGTGCTTGTTTGCTCAGAGCTGGGCTCGTCACCCTGGAAAACGAAAGCAATTTGCAGAAGTGCATGTGGTTTAGTGGCCTGGAGTGGCTGCGCCCCGAACACCTGGGGCATTCTGGAAGGTTCTGCCACAGGAGGGAGAATCAGTGGTTTTTCCCTGCAGCCCATGGGGTGCAGCACTGCCTCACAGCCCTGGAAATGCTAAGCAGGTAATTAACAAATCACAAGGCACAGGTGTGCCAGGTGAAGTTTGGTAAATTGCTTTTGATCTAAATTGAGATGCTCTGGGGATTTAACTTCTTAGACAAAAAGGGCATAAATAAATAATCAGGATTTTAAGGTTGGAACTTGCTAGCAAGCTCTAAAACATCTTAATGCACTTGAGGAGGCGAAGCCGGGAGGCTGAGTTGTCGGCTCACCTGAGCAGCTTGGGACCACAGCCGGCGAGCGTCACGTGGGCTGGAAACCGCGTGTCTGCTTGTAAGGGGCGCGGGCTGCTCCGATGTCTGTATTTCATTTCTTGTAACCTACGAGGTAAAAGGCGAGAGAACGCAGTTCCTGGTGGTCAGCCACGTGCACTGCACCTGGCCGTGGTGCTGTCCAGGACCCAGGTCTGATGGGGGAAGGGTGCCCCGCGGTGCAGAGCCCTTCTTAGGCCCCCAACATGAGTGCAGGCACCTGAAGCCCAACTGCACCCCACTTGCGTCTCCTCCTCCCCACAGAGCAAGGCCTTGCGGCTAGGACACGAAGACCCCTCAGCTCTGGGAGGTGTGGGCTCTTCCCGTCTTTCCCCATTCAGGTGCGAAGGGACTCTGTCCTCCCTGACTGCCGTCTTCCTGGGCTCTGCCATCAGGCCCTCGGCCTCTGTGGAGTTGGGGACCCAGTTGAGATGACGAGGCGGAGTAGGCAGTGGGGTGGGTGTTTGTTTGCTTGTTGGGATGGGCAGCGCAGTTCCGTCGACGTGGTGTTTGTGTAGCAACTGTGCCTGGCCCTGCAGAGCTGGGCTGCAGCAGGCTCACCCTGAGTGACAGGCGGGCGCTCCCGCTGCTGGGTCCGCACCTGCCGTGTGCTGCCAACAGTCCTGCATCCTCTGAGAAAGGATGTCCAGCCCAGCCAAAATGCCACCGCCCGCCAGGCACATCTCAATAAAGCCATAGAAAGCATCGCTGTGAGTGACTTCTGCCAGGTGGACAAGAGTTTGGGACAGATGTTCTCAGCTCAGCGCTGGCTCCAGAAACCTGAGGGCTGTGGCTCTGGAACTTGGATCCTGTGCTCTCTCCTCTCTGCTGAGCTGGTCAGGAGTCACGACTTTACTGACCACCACCTGGAAGGTTGGTGTACAGAACTTCCCAGCAATTGCTTCAGAGAATCATTTTTGCGAAATGAGTAATACTTCCCATTCACCGTACCCCGGCTTCGTGCCATTAACAAACAGCTACTTTAAAACCAGAGCTGACAAAAGCAGGAAGCGAATACTGAATCCAGTGGGAGATGCGGGAGAGAGTGGGAGGTCCCTTTCATGCGTGAACTTCAGGAGGTTATCCCAAGGCATCTGGGGGCTCAGCCCGACGTCACTGGCCCAGGAAGAGCTGGTCTTCACTGTGCAGCGGGAAGACCCGGACTGTCTTTTCTTTTTTTTTAAATTTCAGAATATTTATTCCCCAAATTAGGACATGTTTATACTCCAAGATATTTTGTTTGGGGGAATTTCAACACGACACCTGAATTTATCTCAAATCTCCTGGGAAATGTTGAATTAAACAGTGTTACTCTTCCCAAAACAGTTGTGAAATCAATTAGGAACATGCTAAGCGTGATCATTCCCTGTCCCAATACATGGCCGAGTCGATTCTTTTCTTCCTTCTTTCCCCACTCTGAGAACAGAGTTCTTTTGTTTGATTATTACCTGGGCAAATTTGCCATATGATAAAAAAAAATTTATGCCTGCTGTTGATTCCCCTCCAGATAGCCTTAGGATAAGAGGTTCATTTTCATCTTCTGTTTCCCAAATGAAGCTTTAGATCTAATTAGATCTTGAAAGAAAGTAGCTGCGATACAGTTTCTGTAAGTAAAGGGACTCTCATCTCAGTAACGGTCTTATTTGTTTGTGTTTGGTGATTTACCGTAAGGGATGACATGCTTTGTGGTTGGCTCGGCCACTCACTTAAGGGCTCCTTCTCGAAGAGCACTTTGAGTTAGTTATAAACCATTCTAGAAAAATTTAATTGTTGTAACATTTAACAGTGGAAGAGCAGACCTCAGCATGCAGGATGGGCCCTTTCATCGAGGAGGCCCAATAAATATCCGTGGAATAAATGAATTCATATTCATCCATCACCTGCAGTTACAAGAGAGCAGCTACTCTACTAAGGTTTATCTTCTTCGTGTTCACTTGCAGTGGAGGCGTTGAAGGGTGTAATCCTCAGTGCCTTTAACTATTTCAGTCCCTCAAGAGGATGAGTCTGCCTCGGGAGAAGCAGTAAGGGGTGAGGAGAATGCACCGGAGGGGTCTGTCCTGGGCTTGCGACTTGCATGGGGTGTTTGTGCGTTCCACCCCATTCTGTTTGTGTTTTTGGTTTTTTTTTTGAGACGGTCTCCCATTTAGTCCAGGGCGTCTGGGACTCACCATGTGACCCAGGCTGGTCTTAAACTCATAGCAGTCCTCCTGTGTGTGCCACTGTGCCAGCTAATTCTTACAAGATTTCCTCATTCCCAGTAGAAGAAGGTATGGTGGCAGCTGGGACATGGTCTGAGGGCCCCTCATGGGTTCGTGTGATAAAACTGTGCCGTCTTATGAGGTACTGGCGGGGTGGATACTTATCTACGGTGTGTGGAGGGGCCCTCGGGAATCAGGGTTAGATGTGGTCCTCAGGGGAGCCCACGATAGAACCCTGGTGGCTTTCTCTGAGGTGGAGGGGAGAGCAGAGGGTGCCACGCCTGGGCCCCTGGCTCTCACCGCAGGATGCCCTGTGCTGCCCTGGGACTCTGCCCAAAGCACGAACTGAACAAACCTTTTTCCTGGTAAAGCAGCCCGCTGAGTGTTGTGTAGTGTGATACACACCGGCCCGGTGCCGGTGCCTTTCTGAGACCCAAGGTGCAGCTTAGGCCACTGCCTGGAATGCTGACTGCCTGTCATAAATGTTATTCGTGCATCATAAAAATGGGGCCATGGCAACCGCTCTGTGGTGAGAAACGCAAGTGTCCCAGCAGGCTTCGTGGAACAGAGCCATGGGCCACACGGTTCAGATGCGATGACGAGGTCTAGGTAAGGAAAATGGTGATAAATTTTGAGCCGAGCGTGCTGCTGCACATCTGTCATCCCAGCACTGTGGGAGGCTGAGGCAGGAAGACCAAAAGTTTGAGCCCATCCTGGGCAACATAGTGAGACCCTGTCTCAAAACAAAACATAGAAAAAAAGGCTGTGGACGCAGCTTAGTGCAAAGGCCATGGGTTCAAAGCCCAGTGCTGCCAAAAAAAAAAAAAAAAAAAAAAGAGCCGTTGTCGGTACATTAAATATTAACTCTCTTGTAAAGCCATTTTGGAAGGAAAGCTTCCGGCTCTTTGGTTTTGTCCTGGCTTCGTTTCCTTTGCACGCTTCCCCACGTGGTGAATCCCAGCCACGTGCCCAGCTGGGCCTCGCTGAGGGGATTTGTAAATATTTGAGAGTCAAATTGAAGATCAAAAATAAAACTCCGCGCTGCTGGGCAGGTTTTCTCCGAGCCCTGCCTTCGGGGATGGTGCTGTAATTAGGACAAAGGGATATTTGAGATTACGCCTTAAATAAACTGGGGCAGAACTTCTTTACGCTTCACCAACTATTTTTATCTCGGAGGCAGAAAATACGGATTTCAGTGCTGAGCTGCCCCGGACTTTCGCATGAGACAGGAGAAATGAGGGTGTAGCGGCATGCCCTCAGTGGCAGGGGACAGACACTCCGACAGATGAGCAGGACCACCTGCTCCCTCCCCAGCCAAGGCCGGAGCTGTCTTCAAGGAGGGACCCGGGGCCGGCGGGCCACCTTCCCACCTTGGGGCAGGCCCCAGATGCAAGGGTTTCTCGCTTACAGCTCACGGTCCCCCTCGCAGGGTGACCCAAGTGGCTGAGATGGACAGCGGGGTGATGAGCTGGCCCAGGGGTGCAGGAGCTGGGCTCACTTAGACTGCTACGCTCTCGGCCACGTTAAGGGTGGGCTTTCTCCTTCTGGACTCGTCTCCGCCACCTTCCACCTGTGAGAACTGATGTGGCTTTTGGGAGAGGGGTCCTGACTTCACTGTCCTTAGTTCTGAAGGTTCTCGCCAGTGAGGCCTCCTGGTGAAAGAGGAAGAACTGGACCATGAACAGCATTCACAAGTCACTCTACTATCAGACCAGGGTTCCGTCCCCAAGTCACTCTAATATCAGACCAAGGTTCCCTAGAGGGTGAGCTCCTTAAACCCCATCATCGCCCATCAGCGGGGCTATTGATCAGGTACCTGTTAGCCTTGGTGATCAGAGGCAAGGAGGAGGAGGGACAACCAGCTCTGGGGTGAGGTGAAGATTGCAATTAGGTCACAAGATGTACTCTGAGGTCCCAGGGCCCATGCGGGAAGGTAAAAACAGGAAGCTGCTCAGAGAACAACCCCGTGGCCTGGGGCTGGCTCTGTGTGCCGTGGTGACCGGAAGCGCTGCGTCTGCAGCTGTAATTGCTTTGTCATCTGTTCTCACTGCCAGACTCCTGTGGGTGAATGTGGCCTCCATGAGCAGTGCGACCCCCTACCTGGTGGGTCACCCGCGTGCGGCCGCAGCAAGCCGTACCCAGGGTACAAGGAGCTGCATGCCGTAGAAGGGGAGGGAAGGCTGCTTGGGCAAGGAGACGCCAGGAGTCATGATCCACCGGATGGGCCCTCCTGGGAGGCGATGACCCTCAGACACCACGCTGGGCTCTGGGATCCTAATGCAGCGATCGTGCTGTTGAGGAGCGGTCAGGGCGCCCGAATTCAAGAACACTCTGAGGAATGGCACCGGTGATGCAAGGCGGGTGCTGTCCTGGTGCTTCTTCTGTTCTACGCCTGCGGTCACGTTGTTCCCTCCGTGTGACCTTGGCCTGTCCAGCCACCTGCCTCCTCCAGCCAGTGGCCTTGCTGTGCAGAGTGGGGGCTGTGCCATGCTGCCCTGCCTTAGCCACCCACCCTTTCTGGGCTCTCGGTGTCTTCCCAGTCTCCTCCTCTCACGCCAGGGTGCGTGGACGCCCACCCGTGCAGCAGCCTCCATGTGCATCTCTCTCCTTGCTCTCCAGATCTCTTTTCCTTTCTGGTGCTTTTTGCTGGATTTGAAAGTGTTCAGCTTTAAAGCCTCCTGCTCCAGCCCGGACTCGGATGCTGGACTCTGCTTCCTCCCTTCTGTTCCTGACAAATTTCCTAGGTGGCCGCTGGTGCTGAACTGTCCTTACCCGATATATTCCTCAGCCCCTGGGCCTTCAGTGCTGGCCCCCTGGTCCCTGCTGGCGGCGGCCGATCCTCTCCGAGACGCTGGCTGTCCTTCTGCTCTGCCCTGGCCGTCCGACCTTCTCTTCTAGCCTGGTGTAGTGCTGGGGCTCCAGTCTCTGGCCTCTCTGCCCTGGTTCTTCTGGGCCACACCTCCATGTGAAGCCTGGGGTGCTGGTGACCCTTACATCCCCGTCTTCCCTCATGGACGTACAAACTCCTGAAATCATCCCACACGTGCTCCTCCAGTGGGAGTCGTCCATCTGTCTTAGTCACTTTCCTTGTGGCTGGGACACACTGCTCCCCCATGTGGGCCCCACCTTGGCTGTCCAGCAGCCCTGGAAGAGGCCTCTCAGCAACGTGTCCCCCTGACCCCAGGCCGGAACCCGAAATAAACTCCTTCTCTCTGTGTGCTGCTCAGCTCAGGTGTTTATTCCAGGGGAAGAGACTGGACGAACACTTCCGCCAGTGTCTCTGATGAGGAACGAGGGCGATACTGAAAGCTAATGCACGAGCAGGGAGCAGCTCAGGCACAAACGGAGCAGCCAATGCCTGCGCTTTAGCTCCGCCCACACATCTGCTGTCCTCCTCATATATTCTGAGTCTCGGGTCCTGAGATGCATCCCGTGTGCCCTGGTGGACACAGCTACCCCCGGCGCTGGTCCCCGTCCTCCGCCGTGCCTCTGGGAACACACTGTTGTTCTCCCACATAGTCACAGTCTTCTCTCCTCTCTTGTTCTCGTGTCCAGCAGCTTTGCTGACCACAGAGGATACGCGAAACAGGCGGAGGGCTTGGAAGTGCTGTCTAACGTGAACTGTGAACTGTTTATTCTTAACAAAGCAGAATTTTCTTAAAATCATGGAGAGACTCTGTGGAGCAGATTGCGTGGGTGTTCCCAAACTTACGGGGCTCTGGAGGTCGCCCATGGATGCTGCCCACTGAAAGTGAGTTTTAATTTTCTACTTTCCTGTGATGTCTGAAATTGTTTACTATCGAGGGTCAAAAGCACTTAGGTTCGGCCCTGCTTCCAGAAGAGTTTTGAGAGAATTCGGGTGTGTTCGCTGACCGTTACCCTGTGAGTTCAGAGTCACTGCCACAACTGCATGGGCCGCTCCTCGGTGGATCCTGAGGGAGGGGTGCGTAGGTCCGTCTGACCCAGGGTGGTCCTGAGAGTCAGGTGGCACCAGACTGCGGCAGGCAGTGGTCCCTGGCTTGATGGAGGACACAGATCTTGTACAAAGTGCACCCGGTAGGTTCTCACGAGCGCGTGCACGTGTGCATGCACACACACACACACTGCTCACTTCTGAGCTTATGCTATATGGGGAGACTGTCATTTCCAACTGCTGTGAGGCAGGAGCTGTCTGAGCTTCGGGCAGCAGTGAGTTCAGTCACAGCCACACTGAGTTCTGTGGTTGAGGGACACGCAGACTCAGTGCCAGCGCTGATGCCGGCACCTAGCAGCCTTCAGGAGGGCGCTGGGAGCCACAGGTGGGAGAAGATGGACATGGGCACAGCAGGGGGAGGCCCACAGGTGCCCAGAGGAGGCCGCAAGACAGTCATCAGGAGCCATGCCGGCGGGAACGAGCACCGAGCCAGCTTGCCCTGGGCTGAGGCTGAGGGCAGAGGGACAGATCAAGGGCACACCCCAGTGTTAGGGGCAAAGGAATCTGGTTATAACGCTAAATCCTAGCGCTTTAGTTAGAAACGGGACAGTGTCCAACCAATCTTGTGGGGTTGGGGTGTGGCCTGAGCCCCTTGGGAGCCCCTCACCCCTGGACCTGGGGCATCTGTTCCCAAGGACACAGGTTGGGATTTCAGCGGTCTTCACGGGAAGACGCTCTCTGCAGGGTAGGTGCTATGGTGGGCTCCGCTGATGACTCAGACTTGGTCCCGGCTCACAGGCAGGTCTGTAAAGGAGTCAGAGAGCAGCAGAACTCTTGCTGTTGTCATGGTTTCATATCAGGTTAATTCCTAGCAGGCAGACTTGAGATATGGTTGTGAAGAAAATACCCCCAGCTTGTGGCGGTGCACAGTAGCCGGCACTGTATCATTTGATTGACAGCTTTTAGTGACACCTGAGCATCCCCTCCTCAGACTCACCAATGAGGAGCTAACTGAGCTTCTCTCTGTCTCCCTGTGTATGCTGGAAAGTGTGGCAATGCGTTCCCGGGGTGCAGAAAAGGTAACTCGGAAGATGGGGCGCTCCTGCCACTCGCTTTATGCCTGGCCTTCCCGGCTCAGCCGCTGTCTCTGCAGCAGGCAGAGGTCTGTCGGCGGCTTGGAACATGGCCCGGCCTTGTCACTCTTGTCTGAGGGCTTTGGCGCTTTCCTTGCTGTTCACAGTTCAGCCACGCTCGGGCTGCAGACCGTGGGGTTGGAGCCGGTTCCCTGCTGCACCTGCTGGTGGCCATGGCTTTTGAGGTTCGTGGCTCCCACCCCAGGGTCAGAGTCTGGGAAAGTTTGCTGGCTTGAATAGGACGGCTGTCTTTCATGCTTAGGACAGCATTCCCAGCAAGGCCCTCCCAGCATCTTGGTTGGGTGGCGTGTGTGTGTGTGCGTGTGCGTGTGCGTGTGTGTTAATAAAAAAGGTTGGACAAAACCATAAGCTGAACATTTGGTATTTGAGCAGAAATGGGTTCCCTTGTTGGTTTTATCATCAGCCTTGTTATAAATGCTGTGACCATGGGCCACCAAGCCTCTCAGGGCTGCCCGAGGACCTTTCCAACTCTTCCCCTGACACTTCTCTTATTATTGCTGTTATTATCTCTATTGGCAGAGACACTAGGTGAGGGGGTAGTCATGATGATAGCGTGTAGTCACCACCTGAGTAGAAATCTAGCCCCACCATGGACAGCCTCAAAATCATAGGCAGCCCTTCCCATCTATCAGTATATTAAACAAACTGCCACTCAGCTGGCAGGGGTGGCACCCCCAAGGCTCCTAGATCAAGTGCAGGACAGAAACAAATGCTGTGTGGTACCAGGCTCACTCAGCCAAAGCTTGGGGGTTGGTGGAGTGATCATAAACTTCTCCCAAAACGGTAGCTGTTCAGCGGACAGAGCGTGGGAACTGTCTTCCTGAAAGTGCGTGTCTGGACTCAACCTGGCAAATCCAGGATAGTTCTTCTAGGCACGAGAAGGATTTTAAGAAAACATTACCTTGGCTACCAGTGGATCACAGACATCTACCTCAGCATCAATGGAATTTATAGCTAAGACCTTTAAAAATTTTTTTTATTAGAGCTTCCCTTTCTTCCTTAAAATTTAAGTGACTGAATGAAACCACTTAGTTAGCTCACCTGCTTCGGGCCAATCCAGTGTAGGTTTTTGGTCAGTGGAAGTGAGTTTTTGTCTCAGCGCTTGGGACTTAGGCTGGGGACAGTAGGCTCACACGGGGAGAAGGCAAGCGTGCTGGGTCCTGTGTGCTTGGACCCTTTGCCAGTACAGTGTCTGGGTGTTTACCTCGCACTTGATCAAAGAAATGGAGATGGTGAGAAAAGGTGACCATGAGGCCTGGGCTCCAGGTCCAGGACCATCCAAAGGGCCTATCCTTCCTGTGCCTATCTGATACAGAATTTTGAAAGTAGATGACATTTGGTCCTACAGCCTCAAAGCTGGAAAGGGATTTGCCTCGGGACAAATCCTGCATATCCCATTAGATGAGACTGCGGACTTGGGACTTGGGAGCTGGTGCCGTAGCTGAGATTTTGAGGTATGGGATGGGGCGGGGGATGTATTTCACAGTGAGAAGACAGAGCTCTGGGACTTAGGGTGGGACACCATGCTCAGAATGTGTTCCCCAAAGCTGAGGTGCTCAAATCTTAACACTTAATCTAACGAGGCCGAGAGGGGGATCCCACAGGAGGTGGCCAGTGTGGTCACTGCAGCATGAGATTCTGGGAAAGCACCTCTGCCCCGTCTCCCCACCTTGCCTGCCTGGTCTCTCTACCTTTCTGCCTCCTGCCTGGGGTCACCGGCATAGGCTTTCACCAGATGCAGCCCCTTGACCTTGGACTCCACAGCTTCCTGAGCTGAGAAGTGTAAATCTGTATTCTCCAGGAATTTCCTGTCTGTGGCCATCTCCTGCAGCAGTACAGAGAGGACCAAGTCACTCCATGAAGCTCAGGGATAAGGACAAGGTACCTCATTTCCGGAGGCTAAAGCTGGAGCCGGTGTGCTAGGTGTGGCAGGTAGGGCTATCTTCCTCAAAGACAAGCTGAGACAGGAAACCAATGCAGGCATCATAAAGTGCTGAACTGTCAGTGGCTGATACTGTTTATCTATCATGCTGTGACTTCAGGAAGAAAAGTAGGAGATTAATTTTCGGGATGTTCCTAAAAACACCTCTGTCTCTGGCTTCATGAAAAGAAGTAGGTCTGTAATGTTTTTATTTTTTTTAAAAATTGTCTTTAAAATAAAAAAGAAACAGGCATACAGTGGTGCTCTTGTGGCAGTGCCTGGACTCAGGAGAGGACCCGTAACTGTACTCATTTCCATCTCTGCTTACTGGGTACAGGGACTCTTGGTGTGTTAGCGTTTCCCAATGCTGTGACAAATACCTGAGCTAGAGCAGCTTCAAGGACGGAAGGCTCACTGTGGCTCATGGTGTCAGAGGTTCAGTCCATGGTGGGGCTGTCCATGGTGTGTAGAACTGTGGTGGCAAAAGGGCAGGGGCACATGGTTAAGAAAGTGGATCGCTTCACCCTCATGGCAGGCAGGCAGGAAGGCAAGAGAGAGAGAAGAGAAGACAAGAGAGGACAAGAGAAGACAAGAGGTGTCCTGATATCCCCTTCCAGGCCATACCTCTGTGACCTCGCTTCTTCCCACCAGGCCCCGCCTCCTAAAGGCTCCGCTCCCTCCCACAGCACCCCAGGCTGGTGACCAAGCCTTTAGCACCTGCTGCAATATTTCAGATCCAATTCATATATCTTCCAGAATGTATTTCAGAAGATGGTATTTCAGGTTGTTTTCAATACATCAATAGGCTGTATCTCAGATACACATCTACTATCATTTTGTGCTTTGGAAAAAGAAAGGAAATTTGACTTAGAAACTTTTATTTACAGAGCAAAATCTATGATCACCCTCAAGCCCCCAGATCTATGCAGGGCCCAGCTGGGTGCCTGGCACTGCCTGGGATCTGGTACATATCTGTTGAGCATCATGCCAGCCTTGTCTTGGAGCCAGAAGCATCGAGGGTACAAACTAAAGTAGGTGGGGAAGAAGGATACAGGCTCTCTTATTCATGTCTCCTGAGTATCCCCAAAAGCCATGTACATCATTGCTACCTAAGACCTATTATCAATATTATTTCCTAATTTTGCATGAGTACTACATAAAATTTTAATGTCTCCAAATATCCTAGGAAGACTCTAAGTACAGGAGTTTAAATTCATGCTTGTTAAAATTCTATTTAAATCCTTCAAGTGAATCTCTAGGTGACAGGTAATTGGCTGTTTGCCTAATTTTTTTCTGTATTGATTTAACTCAATGCCAGTGGACACAGGTGTGCCGGCTGCTTCTTCTCAACTTCCAAGCACCAGTGTTTGGCACGGATGAGAGATGGTTGCATAATAAGATTCCCCACCCCGCACCCTCCTCTGCAGGTTTAGCCTAAAGTCTTTTTAGTGGTTGCATCTGAAACCTTTGTAGGGAGCTGAGATGTTTTTCAGAGTTACATTTCAATCAGACTGTGCTTAGGGACGTGCCAGCCAACTGGAGACTCGTGTATGTGTGTGTGTGTGTGTGTGTGTGTGTGTACATATATAAGTATACATTTATACAGATATATATACACTCACAGCAAGAATGAACTTAAAACAAATGAACAACCCCCTCCAACATTTTCCTATAAACCTTGGTGACTCAGAGTTTTCTATACCCCTCAAAAGACTGTAAAATTATGGCTATGTTGAGGTCATTAACTTACAGAAATGAAGATCCAGTCCCGTCCAGCTGTCCGGAGGCCACATCCAACTCTACCTGTACACCGAGGGAGTGAGCTTGCCCTGTGGCTCCCTCTGGGCCTCAGTTTCCCAGCTGCAGCCTGAAGGTGTTAATCCGTATACCTGTGTCACCCTCTCCCAAGCCGAGCCTTGCCAGGGTATCAGATTTGGTGGGAAAGAGTTTTGAGGTGGCACGTGTTTGGGAAATGTTTGGTTAGATGCGGTGAAACCGTAGGCCCTCAGGACCAGTGCTGTGATCAGACCATGCTGCCTCCCAGTGCAAGCGGAGCCTGGGACTCTGGTTCCCTGGTGCCTGCTAAGGCCTCACAAGGCAGCGGCTTTGCCAAGCTCCTCCTGGTCACCCCTTGTCTTGCCCTCTCAGGAGCCAGGAGGCTATTTCACCGGCACACAGGTGAGCCACTTTCACCGCCAAGCCGGACGCTGTGGCTTTCCTCCCACCTGGACCCAGGTGTTTGTGATGAGTCAGGCTGCAGCTGTGCTAGGAAAACCTCCCTCTGTCCCATTCGAGGCTTCTAGGGTCTTCATGTCGGAAACCACAGGGCCCGGTGATCTTCATTGTTCAGTTTCCCGAACGTGGAACTGCATTTAGATTGTTTCTGTTACTTTCTATTAGTCCATGCTCACAGTACCTAAGGGCCACATTCACTGTGGGGATGGAGCAGGTAAGCAGCACATTTCAATTCTGCTCTCATCCCCTTTCCTTCCTACCCCTTGCCTTCATCTCTCGGTCCTCCTTCATTTTGCAAAAGATCTATCTCCCTGGGTCCTGTTATCCTATATTATGCTGTTTGATTTATTTACCCTTTGGACTTCTCATGTAAGGGAGACTATGCAATAGTTAAGTTTGTGTGTCTGATTTATTTTACTTCTTTTATGGTGCATCCATTTGACTGTTGATTTTTAAATTGGCACTGGGGGTTGAACCCAAGGTCTCCAGCCCTTCTCAAATTTTTACTTTGAGACAGGTTCTTGCTAAGTCAGTTAGTTGGCCAGGTTGGGCTCTACCTTGTGATTCTCCTGCCTCAGCCTTCTACAGGGCTGGGATTACAAGCAAGCACCATCACACCTGGTTCTGGGTGATTTGGAACTGGTGGAAATCACCCATTAGTCTCTCTCCTTCGCTTCTTTCTCCGCTGATTTTCAAGGCTGTGTGATGCGGGGAGGAGGAGGCAGGGCCGGGTGCACACAGCCTCAGTGGGGAGGAGCCACACGTGCACCAAGGGAAAGAGGCCCTTCTGCTCCCTCCTGGCTGCAGCGGCGCATCGTGTCTGTGCAGTTGGTCAGAAGTAGTATTACTCTCCACTAATGTTAAGTTATAGCTTAGATGACCTCGGAGTTTGCAACAAATACTGCTGTTGGGAAGATCCTCCTGCCAGATGGGTTCTGTTTTTCTACCCTTCGCTCTCTTCACTGGCATTTGTGGTGTTTATAATCACAGGTTTACTTATTTGTTTGCACTTGATGGTCTCTTGGCCCTATGAGACTACACTCACCTCTGCATATTTTGAGGGATGGGCTTCCGGACCCCTGTAGACACTGACATCCAGGGGTGTCAGTCCTCATGTAAGATGGTGCAGGCTTTGGACATAACCTACATGCATCCTCCTGGGCTCCATAAAAAAATCTTTGGGCTACTTATACTACCTCACACACCAGAAATTCTATGTAAATTGTTGTAATGCCATATTTTTAGGGACTAGTGATTCTGTACTGCTCAATACAGAGACTCTTTAAAAACATTTTTGATCTGCAGTTGTTTGTACCCTCAGATGTGGAACCTGTAGGTATAGACAACTGTGTAGGCTGTGTAAATTTCCTAACACCAGGGATCACACCTCACCCTCAACCTGGGTGTATGCCGGCCCCCAGCACAGTGCCTGGTTCACACTGGGCACCCCAACTTCCTCCAGGGTTGAAATTAGTTTCTCATGAGATCCAAAATTTAAACTTCTTATACTACCTCCAGGGTTATGCCAATAAGTCATCTCCAGGTATCATGTGCGTGGCTGGGTTGGGTAATCCTGAGGGTCCCCACAGTGGAGATTCTAAAACTAACTGAGTGTTGGACTGACCAAGTCCTCACATGGCTGAACTTCTCCCTGGTGTTGTGTAGTCACAGAAGAGTGATCGTCTCATGAGGGAGTTTGTGACCTACTCTTGGGGGCTAGGTTGGCTCAAAAGACAATTTTCCATTACAAGACAACAGGTAACTATGGGTGGTTTAAACTGCTAATGCATTCGTTCAGCTTTTCCATTGCTGGGATACAATACCTGACACCCACAGTTCTAAAGGAGGAGGATTTTATTTTGTATCGTGGTTTCAGAGGATTCAGTCCAAGGTAGAAACATGGTGGAAGGGCGTGTGTAGAGGAGAGCGGCTCATGTCATGACAGCCAGGAAGCAGAGAGAGAGGGAGAAGCCAGGGAGGGAGATGCGTCCTTCCAGGTCGCAGCCTAGCAGCCCCCTCCCACCAGGCCCCACATCCTGTGAACCGTCAGCTATGAACTCGCTCACTCACTGATGAGTGGAGCCTGCCGTGATCCAGTCACTTTTAGCCTCCGAACGTATGAGACTTTCCGGTGACGTCTAGCTCTAAACAGTACAAATGAAGACAGGAGGGTTTTAGGAGAAAGAAGGGCCATGTGGCCTGGATTTCGGATCCAGGTTTTGGAGAAGCGATTGGTTATGAACTGGTCCCCACCCCTCCTGCAGCAGGGCAGGTCCCCACCTGGCCCTTCAGCTATGGCTTTAACGTGGGTTTGTGAGGGCAGGAAACAGTGGAGGTGGGGTTGTGACAAGCTGGGCAGGAGAGTGGGGGCATGCCTCTAGGCTACACACTGCGGCCCGGCTCTGTGCCCACCCACTGCTGGTGCCCCTGTGGGACCAGGCTCATGGGCCACTTCTGGCCTTTAATAGAAAATAGTCACAAAGCTCAGATGCACTCAATTTCTAGAGCTTCAGTTCCATTTTGGTCCCGGCCTTGAGTGACTAGGACTGCTGTGGCTGAGGGCTCAGCCACCAAGGTCATGCAAGGTCACATGACCCCAGCTCAGGGCCTCAGGAGTGCCCACAGCTCAGAGAAATCTTTTAGGGACCGAGGGACCTAGCCTTAGGGACAAGCACCAGTTTCTGTGTTTCTTCTTTTAGGCATGGTGGCCATTCACAAGGGGGTAGGTTTTCCATTCAAGGGATAAATTTGGGGACAAAGGTAGTCATTTGGGTGGAGAACTTGCCCTGTGATGAGGGGCTGTAGTCAGAAGGTTCAAAAGCTCCTGGGGCACCTGGGATCTGTCCTGCAGATTCCTGTAAAACATCCACCAGGAATTACAGGCACACTTAGGCAAAACACCCATTCCGCCGCAGTTTTGGTGAAACCACTCCATGTTGCCATAGCAACAGTGCCTGGGTCCTTGCTTATTAAGGGAAAGTATCCACCAAACAGTCTGAGGAGCGCTATGTTCGTTTTGTGGGACTCAGATCATGCAGAGGAGCAAGACCTGGGTTCTTGGCTAGCAGACTTGTTCTGATCCCAGCATAAATAACCCCACCCTACACTCATGGGCCTGGGAGGAACCACAGGGGGTAGAGCAGTGGGGAGGATATCTGGGGTTTGCTGAGGGCTGACGGGAAAGGTTGGGGTGGCGGCGGCGTGGAACGGGAACCAGACCTCAGTAGGACATGAGGGCCGAAGTGGATGAGGGGCTCAGTAAGACTGGTCCTGCCTGGACCCAGGGCCAGCGCTGCTCCCAGAGGTCACCTGCAGGTGGGACAGCTGCTGCCCCTGTGGTGGCCTGTTCTCCCTGGAGACCGTGATGGGCTTTTTTCAAGACAAGCTGTGTGGATGCTAGGCGGTGGGGGGGAAGCCCTGGGCACAGCTGTCCTCTCTGGCTGTCCTCAGCCACTTGCGACTCACACGTCACCAAGCGTTTGCCTGGGTGAGTCCAGAGGATGGGACTGCTGCTGGGGGCGTTGGCAGGAGCTGGGTGACGTGGGAATAGGTGAGTTTCAATCCCCCCTCGGCACCGCAATACCAACTATTTAGAGGCTTTAGTATTTCTTCCATTTTATTATAAGATGCTGTTATAAAATGCATCATGCACACGGAAAAGCACATTAAGCGTAAATGTACAGTTTAGTAGATGGTTCTAAACAAAGCGTGCGCCCTGCCTCCTGCTGCTCCTCTTCTCTCCATGACATTTGTGGTGGTTTTTCTCTCTTTCCTCGATAGTTTCCCATCTCTCCGTGCATCCCTGAGCTACACAATGAAAGTGGGCCTGTGTGGAGCTTCTGTCCGCAGTCACGGGGCCTCTGCTAGCTTGTGCTTTGCTTCTCTCCTGTCCACCATCATGTGAATTCACAGCGCTGACCTGCGCGGCTGTGGGTCGCCATTCGTTTCCACTCAGCTTTCTTTTCTGCATCGTACTTTCCTGGGGTTTGACTGTACCCGCATGTACTTATCCGTTCTCCTGCCAAGTGATACTTGAGTTGTTTCCAGGTCTGGGCTTTTACAGAGAAATGCTGCAAAGCCCATTCTTTCAGATGGATGTTGGAGCAGATATGCATGACATTATTTGGGAAATAAAAGAAGAATGAAAATGCTAGGTTGCAGGATATATATATATATATATATATATATATATATATATTCAATATTAGTGGATCATGCCAAGATATTTCCCACAACATTCCTGGCTTTCCATAACCACCAGCAGTGATGAAAATTACCATGACTCCACACTCAGATTTAGTGGGATGCAGTGGTATTTTACTGTGTTTCTTTTTTTACTTTCAGAAAAAATGGGAATTATTTCCCTAATTTGTCTCTATTTCCCTTATTACTGCATACATAGCAGTGAGAGCTTAGTACTCTCAAAGATCAGGATTAAATACCAAGCTTCCCCTCTCATGTTAAGTCCAGCTTTCCCTAGAGAGAAGACAGAAACGGACGCTTAAGTCCCGGACCTGGGCCCCCTCCAGCACAGATGACCATGAAAGCCTGGTCGCTCGTTTCCTCTGTGTGTCCAGATCCAGGCTCTGGCAAATGACACCAGGTCACTGTTTTGGAAAACACAGCAGTGTGGCAAAAAGAGCTGGCAGTCTGCTCCCCGGACCCCTCAAAAGTACTTTGAGAACTTTTCCTGGGAGAAGTAAAGGGAGAGAAATATTGAGTGCTGCTTCAGGTTAGGGCCGGGTGCCAGATGCACTGAGTGGGCGCCCAGGCTTGAGGCAGGACAGCCCCCAGGTGATCATTTTAAAGCCCAGCAGACTGCACAGGTACTTTTGGATGGCACTGGAGAGGACTGATGGCAGGCAGAAGCTGGAGGGAAGGCTATGCTTGAAATGCAGGCACCACCCTGGGTAATGTTTCCAGCGTGCAACTTTTTACCTGGAGACTCTCCAATCCATGGGTTTGGGCAGGAGAGACCTGCATTGCTCCTGGACAATTCCGGGCTGGCAGCTCATCTAGAAGGAGAAAGAGAAGATCCTGAGGAGAGAGAAATCTACGTGTAAAATCCGTCTGAGCACAGGGTGACTGCTGAACTGTGCTTGCATGTGGGAGGTCGGGTACAAAATCCAGATCTGGAAGCCGGTAGAACTGAACAGACATCTTAGCTGCTGCTCACGGGAGAAAACCGGGTTTGTGTTCAGCCAAGTTAACTACTTGCTGAAATAAAAGTCATTATTCAGGGGAGCACACAAGAACTCAGAGACTCTGTGGTGTTTTATTCCTGACTTAAATTTCACAACAACAGGAAAACCCTAGACAAGGGAAGAAACAAGAAAACACGAGTCAGCCCGGGAAGAAGGAGCTGGAAGCAGCACCCACCCCAGAGTGGGCCAGAGGTTGTGGTGGGCGAGGCTTTCACATGGCCCATCGAGTGTGCTGAAGGATTGGAAGGACGTGAACGCACACTTAGTGACCAGAGAGAGAAGCTGTGCAGGACATCGACGGACACGTTAGGCAGTAGGTGTCAATAAGAGAAAGGAAAGATTCACAGAACTGACTTCCCAGAAGAAGGAAGAATCCGTGCACTTGAGAATCAAGCTATATCATTATTTCCAAAGGGCAGAGAACACACTGATGACAGTGAACAAAGCCCCAGAGGCCTCTGGGACAGGACTGAGTCATCTGGGACAAGACTGATTTGTCTAACAGCAGAATAATTTGAATTCCAAAAGAGAAAGGAGCAGAGAAATAGTTTTGAGGAGGTATTGGCCATAAACTTTCTAAGTTTGATTAAAGACATCAAGTTACAAATCCAAGAAGTTCAAAGAGTGCCAAGGAGGATAAATATAATCAAAACACATCCAGGCATATCATAGTCAAGTTGATGAAATCCAAATATAAATACAAAATGTTAAAAAGCAGTCAGTGGAAAATGGCATGCTTCATATAGAAAGTGATTATACAAATGTCAGTGGATTTATTATTTTTTTTACCAGAAATGAGAGAGGTCAGAAGACAATGGAATGGCATTTTTCACACGATGCAGTGAAGCCTGTCAACCTAGAATTTCATGCCTAAATTTTGTCTTGAAAATTGAAGGCAAAGAAACGTCCCCAGGTTGTGCTGTCTACTTCAGACACTGCTACTGAACTCTGCCAAGCACAGAGGTGTGAGGAATCCGGGTGGAGACATAGGTATAAAACACACCAGATTTCAGAGGTTTTGTGTGCCTTGAATGAGTTAAACTATATCAGTAATGATTTTGTCCTACTTATCGCATGCTGAGAAAGATACTGTTTTGGATTATATTGGTTTAAGTTAAATATCAATAACACTGTGGAAATGTGAAGAAACATTTCAGATAAACCAGTACTAAGATGACTTACACACAGCAGACTGCATGACAGGAAACGCTAAGGAAATTCTGGATAACAAGAAATAACAGGGGGTAACTGGATCTTGAAGATGCAATGAAGGTCACTGGGAATTGCAAATATTTGGCAAACACAGAAGACTCTATATCAGTATTTTTTCTCTTTACATTTTTAAAGGGAGTGAAAGAATTTTTACAGATACAAGGTATAGATAAAGCTTTATTTCAGTGCTTCTTTTGCTTGTTGATACAATCCCTATGAAAACAGCAGCACATAGAGGGATGAAACTATATGGTGTTGAAAAGTCTATTTAAATGAAGTTACACAATAGTGAATATTAATAGACTAAACTAGATAATAGATATATATTGTAATTATTAAACAACCAGTGAAGTTTTAAAGAGATGTAGCTTAAAACCAAGTTGAGGAACTAAAGTAGAATGCAAAACAATTTTTGATGAATCCAAAAGAAGACAGGAAAGGATAAAAGAAGAAACAGAAAACAAAAAATAAAATGGTATAACCTAAATTCAACCATATTAATAATTAGAAGGAATGCAAGTGGATTAATACATCAAACAAGAGGCAGATTGTCAGCCTGAATAAAAGTGCAGGGTCAGCTATATGTTGTCTAGAGAAATGCACTTTAAATTCAAAGACATGAATAGATTTAAAACATACACGTAAAGACACACACACACACACACACACACACACGCACACACACACACATCCCAGAATCAGAGTTGCTACAGTAACACTAGACAAAATAAACTTTGAGACAGAGAATGTTACCAAAGACAAAGAAGAATACAGTAATAAAAAGCCAGATCAAGAAGATGTAAGTTAAAAATTTGTACAAGTTTAGTAACATAGCTTCTAAACATTCTAAATACATGGACCAAAAAAAGAAAAAGAAAAAAGAGAAAGAGGAGGAAGGGATGAAGAAAGAGAGAGAGAGTATTTTAAAATCTTGTTCTCAATAATTTGTCAGCCAACTAGACAAAAATCAGTAAGAATATAGAATCTAAATTATAAATCATTACTATACTAATTAATAAATGCATACTTAAATTATAAATCTAAATCGTGGCATCTAAGTGACTTAACTGGTACTTGTGGAAATTTCCAACATTGCATAATTGACATCATTTTCATGAGTGGGTGCAGTGCTGGTCAGGAACACTCAAAAGATGAGTCAGAGAACAGCTGAGTGCATTCAGACTATCACAGAGAGCGTCTTCTGACCACAATGGGATCGCATTTGAAATCAGTAAAAATTAGAGTCCTAAAGAAGCCCCCAGAATTTTTGTGACACGAGTTTTAGTAAGTTCCGTACACCAAACATGAAATTTCCATGGGAAAAATTAATAATTCACATTGAATGAAAATGAAAATACTACCTACAAAATTTTTATGAAATGGAACTGAGAGGACTGGGGATATAGCTCAGTGGCATAAGCGCCTGCCTGGCAAGCACAAGGTTGTGAGTTCAATCCCCAGTACCACAAAAAAAAAAAAAAAAAAAAAAATGGAACTGAGAAGTGGTTAGGGGGAAATTTACAACTCTGAATGCTCAGTTTAGAAGGGAGGTGCTTTAAGTCAATGATGTATTTTTCCACTCTAAGAAATTAGGAACAAAAATGAGTGAATTAAGTGCCAAGCAACAAAGAGGAAGGGCATGATGGAGATTAGAACAGAAATAGATAAAATAGGAACAGACAAAAGCAGTGGACAAAAATCGATGCCTACCTTGGTGTTCTGAAAACACAACTCATAACCCCTTTGGAAGAATGACTCCGTAAAGAGGGAAACATTAAACTAACAGTACTATTAATGAAAGATGGGTGATCCAGACAGACCTCAAAAGTAAAAGAAACACTATAAACAAATTTATGACAGTGCATTTGACGAGTTTATTGACATCGTAACAATGAATGACAAATTAAAAGGGACAAATTTCTCAAAAAAATTAAGAATAACTCAGGATGGAAGAAAAAGTCTAAATAGTTTTATATCTATCAAAGACCTAAACTTCCTATCAAAATATCTCCCCACAAAAGTAATGGAGGTTCAAATAGTTCAATGATGAATTCTTGCAAACACCTAAAGGAGAAATATTAATGATCCTATAATATTATCTTATAAAACAGAGAAAGAAAGAATATATATTTTTTTTGGTACCAGGAATCGAATTCAGGACCTTGCACCTGCCAGGCAGGTGCTTGTGCTGCTGAGCTATATCCCTGTCAGAAAGCATATTTCCCCAATAATGTGACAGTGACACAGTTATGACATCAAACCTGACAAAGAAGTCACAGTAAAAGAAAACTAGAGACTTAATATCCTTATAAACACTGATTCTGAAGTGTTTGGCAAAATATTAGCACACTGAATCCAAATACAGAAGAAAGACAATATGACCAAGTGGACTTTATCTTATAAGTTGGTTTAATTTTCCAATAATCCACATAGTAATTAAATAAAGAAGAAAGCGATATATTTAACTCAGTGTAGAAAAGAATTTGGCAAAAATTAAAATCCATTCAAGATAAAAACTCTCAGAGAACTAGAAATAGAAAGGAACTTCCTCAGTATGATAAAGGGCATCCACAAAAACCTTTGTGTAACACAATACTTAATGTTGAAAGACTAAATGCTTTCGCCCTAAGATGGGGAACCAGGCAAGAATACCTCTATCATCACTTCCATTCAACATTGTACTACAGATCTCAGCTAGTGTAGAAAGACGTGAGAAAAAAATAAAAAACATACAGGTTAGAAATGCAGAAGGAACTGTCTTATTCACAGGCATGATTATTTACACAGGAAACCCTGAATTATTGACAACAACAAAACAGCAAAAGCTTATTAGGACAAATACATACACTTAACAAAATCTCAAGGTAATGGTTAATAATCAAAACATGCTTGGACTTGTATTTGTTTAGTAGCAAAAGTTGAAAATTAAAAAAAATTAATGTGTAATAGTATAAAAAACCACGAACTACTTATAAATAAAGTTAACCAAAGATATGCAACATATTTACCTTGAAAGCTACAAAACATTGCAGAAAGAAAGTAAAGACTATCTAAATAAATGAAGAGATATACCATGTTCATGAATTGTTGGCAGTCATCTCTAATTTGATTTATAGTTTTCAACTCAATTTCAACCCTAATACTATAAAAATTTAAGTAATTGATTTTAAAACTGATACAACTGATAATGGAAGCACAAAGAATACAGAGTAGCCAAAAAGTTGTGAGTTCATGACAGTGAAATTCATGAGTTGTTAGAAAGACCAATAGTGAAGCAGATTTTTAGGTAATAGACAAGTAGAACAGTGAAATAGAGTGGTGATTCTTGAGTCCACACTAAGGTCAGTGGGTTTTTAACCAAGGGATCTAAGAAATCCAATGAGAAAAGCAAATCTTTTTCTTTTCAACAAATGTTACTGGAATAACTTGATACCCATGTATACACACAACCTATGTGCAAAAATAAAACTTAGCTTAACTCATAAATAGGTGTTAATTTGAAATGGATCATAGGCATAGAAGTAAAACCTAAACTATAAGGCTTTTAAAAGAAACAGTGGAGAGTATCTTCATAAATAGGAGATATGAAAAGATTTCTTGGACAAGGATGCATTAAGTGATATTCAGAAAAGAAAAATAATTGGATATAACCAAACTGGAGAAAACCTATTAACTAAAAGATGAGCATGTCCAACTGGGAAAAAATATTCTTAATACACATAGGTGACACGGGCTTGGATTGAGACAAAAAGACTAGACTCACAAATAAAAAAAATGATTTATTTTATGTAACAGACAAAAAAGATTGTAGCAATCCCATTACAGGAGGACAGACAAATGGCCAGGTGAGCTCACAGAGAGGTGCTCGATGTCGCAGTCATCAGAAAGATGCCATAACCTGTGGTGGGATATGTCTACATAGTCATTACAGGGATAAGAGTTTAAAGTTTTAGAACAGGGCAACTGGAATGCTAACAGCATTCTGCTGAGAATGTAAAATGGTGCAGTCACAGGAATTGTCAGCAATTAGTTACGAAGCCGAGTACTCACCCTGTGAGGAAGTGTGTATTTGCAATCCAGCTTCCCTAAGCTGCAGCTGTGTTGGTCACCACTGACCCGGCTGGTGGCACGGGCAATGGCGGGCGTGAAAATGTCCTGGCAGGAAGCTGGAACATGGGATCCCAAGGTCTGGGCCCTGCACAGACAGGCTGCTGGGGAGAGCCAGGTGGACTCTGAGCCCCTGAAGGAGAGTGCTGGGCTCATCCACTGTTCTCTCCTGCACACTGTGGCATTCCCGGGAAGGAGCCATAGTGAGGCTGTGGCGTCTTGTGGCCCATAGCCTGGGGCTTGGCATTTAAGGCCCCTGCTTTAGGCCTCCTAGGACCAAGTTCATTTTCATTCCTTTCACAACCCACACCAAAGAAAAAGAAAGTAGGCAGCAGTTGGTTGTTGTCTGTGCCCGGAGGTGTACTCTCTGGCCCGTGGTGTGACGTCGGGGGGTGGGCAGTTGATTGAGGAGAGGAGTGGGCACGTGGCGTGAGAGCCCAGTCCAGCTGCTCCACAGCCACATCCACCATCTTCTGCTCTGTAGGATTCGGGCACTGCTGACTAAGACAGTCACGCAGCACGGTGGAAAGAGTACACAGTTTGAACTGTGCCTGGGCTCGGCGGTGCTGTTTATTAGGTAATTTGTGGTTCTTTTTTACTGTACTTACCGTTCCCATCACAGCCCCATTGCTAACGGTAGGTGGTTTGCTTAGTTGAGTCTCTGTTTATGGGAGCACTTGTTGAACATTTGTTTGACATCGCAGATCTGGTCACGGTAATCATTTCCGAAACTGGGTTTCTACTGGCTCCAAAGTTAAGATGTGGGCCAGGCAGGTAGCTCGGTGGCAGTGGCACACTGCCTGGTAAGCGCAAGGTACTGAGTTTGATTCCCCATACAAAAAAGGAGAAAGTTAAGGTGCTAGGTCCATGTGCACAGTGAATGCAGGTGGACCCAGGGGGCCTGTCTGTGTATAAAGCACTGCTTGGGTGGCTTATCCTTTCTGTTCTAAGCATTTCTGTGCTGCTGCTCATCCATAACCCCCCTCCGTGTTCCACCCTGGTCTACTCATCCTTAACTTCCACTTCAGAACCTGTCCACCCACCTCCCTGCTGGTGATGCATGTAGAAGGATAACAGCTCTAAGTCAGGTTCATGTAGCAAAACTGTAACAACATTTAGGGGTAGATGTTAACATGTCATTGTCCCCTGCTCCTCCCTCCAGCGTTCTTGACTTCTCCAGGAGTCACCCCTGCCCAAGAGGACTGGACTGTGACAGCTGGGGGCGGGGGATGAGGCCAGGGACGCAGGTTCAGCTTCTGACATCTCCCGTAGGACCCAACAGTGAGAAGACCGCCACAAAGTCCAGGCTCTGTCTTGGGAGGAAATCGTCTCCAGAGTCCCTTAGTCCCACTCACCTATGGAGCCTGGGTCTGTGGTGAGAATTTGGCATTCACTTGCTCCTGAGCACAGGTGTGGAAGGAGGGCAGGAGGGTGACTGCCACAACAGAGAACTTGCACCCTGAAGGGTGCCCTGGGGAGGGCGTGTCACAGGCAGGAGCACTGCCAGGGCCACACCCAGGGTGGTTCTGCCGTGCACTGGGCTGGTGGGGGCGGGGTGCGTGGAAGTGGTGCTTGGGGCTGTTTGCTGGTCTCCACCAGGTGGGAAAGGAACTCAGATGTCCCCTTGCGTCCTGAAGAAGGGACCTCGGGGTTCTAGGTGGCCCAGTGAATGAGCAGAAGTTAGGACGAAGTGAAACTGTTACATGGAGACTCATGGGTGGAGTCCAGGGTCCCCCACATCCCTGAGGGACCGGATGCAACTCGGCAATCACCCAACATGCAGAGCTGACACCCAGGGCCCAGGCTCCCCAGGCCACAGCGCCAAGGCTAGCCCAGCCCACAACTGGGAATGGTTCAGGACGCCCTGCACCTGTCACCCTTGCCTTAGAAGCCCCTGCCTCTCTGAATGCAGCACATTCCTGATGGAAAGAGTCTGTCCTCTCTCCAGGCTGGAACTGGGAGATCTTCCTGCGCTGGGAGATCTTAACTGTGGCCCCTCAGCCACCCCTGCCAGAGCGCCACAGTCCTGTGTGCTGGTCCCCATCAGAAACAGGTGTCCCTGAGCACTGTGAGTTTCCATGCCAACCATTAGGCCCAGGTGGTGGTGGAAGTTCCCCATCCTGCCCTTCTGCTGCGCCATCCTGCATTTATCACAGTGACATTTACCTGGAGCTCATGCACATCTGCACGCCGCCCGGAGACTCCTTCCTCTCACTGTTCCCTGCAGGGCTGGAGTCTCTGAGGAGGGGGCGCTAAGATTTATTTGGTTCTGCTTAGCAAGAAGCACAGCGATAAATGCCCAATAAATATTAGCCATGGCGGGGGATGTGCAGGGAATCATTAGGGTTTCGCGTAATTGGGGTGTGTGCTCCTGGGAATCATAATTTGGTCCCCTTCTCGGGGATGACTCGTGCCCCATGTGTGGTGTACAGTTCATCCATGCGCTTAATGAATTAACAATATTCGTCTTTAGAGATGCTGATGTGAAATGTATCACTGCTGATTTATGTAAACATGCTAAGTTGTTTGATTTCCAAAGACCTCTTGGAAACAGGCTATTGTTGAAGTACTGGGTAAGATTATTTTTAAAATAGGAAAGACTAGTTGTGCAAACTGCCTTGTGTCTTGGAACGAGGGATGGCCTCCCTCTGCTCCTTGGAGGCCAGACCATAGTGTGTGATGACTGACGGCTTTCTCGGTTTGAAAGAGGAAGCCATTGAATTAAGAAACCATTGAGCTTCATTCTTTAATTTGTTCTAGGTGCAAGGGGAAGACACCTGACTCCCTGATAGCAGGACCTCCACCTTCATTACAGCCCTCTGTCTTTCTGGCCTTTCTGTGCTGTGTGATATAGGTTTGACCGTAGCCCGTGGTGCCTGGACATGAGGTCCGGCTCCTGTGTAGATGATGCTGGGCATGGCTACTCACACTCACCACCATGGTGTAGCTGGGAAGCAGAGTTGTGCACCTGTGTGCACAGGGTAAGGACAGTCAATCCACACTCCCTCCCCACTGCACACGCTGCCCAGAACATCACCCGGCTGCCTCCTTCACATTACAGAGCTCTGGAGAAAGGGATGAAAACTTTCAAATTTGTGCTGCAGAGCAAAAGTCATCCTCTTAAGAATGAGTGCGCGGCTGGGCCCAGTGCTGATGGATTCGTGGCGCAGACCAGGGATTAGTAAGCGGTGTGTGCCCGTGAGGCCCAGACAAGCCCCTGCCCATCGGGGCCCTAATTGCAGTGGTTGTATCAAAGCCCTGCAGACTTCATCACCGGTGTCTAGTGCGGCTCTGTTTTACATAGGTGCGTGGCGTTGGCTTCCCACCTGCTGAAATGAAAGATTCTTGGAATAGCTGAGTATGTAAAACATGTTTGTGATGCAGATATAAAGATGCCCTTTCATCCCTTAGCCACTTTGATGCTGTGATAGGAGCCTCTGGGTACCCTCTGCATCCAGACATGGACGGAGATGTTATCTGGTGTGTAGACCTGCGGGCCCATTAAGTACGTGGGAACCAGTGACAAGATTTCTCTGCATCCAAGGCTTTTACGAGTTTCTCAATTAATAGAGCGATGAGAAGAGGTCGATCTGTTTTTCCTTAAGGTTTAAGATGACAACTGCATCCAGCTTGAGAAGGCAACAAAACTGGGATCAGAGAATTGGAATCCAGGCAAAGGCTCCATGGTGTTTGGTGTGGGGTCCTCAGCCGCACAAGAATCCCTTGGGGATTTTCCTCCCCAAGACAGGCAAGTGGCCTCCTGTGCAGGTAGCACAGACATGCCTCATTTTAATAATATAATTTAAATCTAGAAGCCCAGTTTTTCTCTATACTATATGCTTAGGTCTTAATTTTGGTTAGAATCTCCCAAAGTTTTAATGCTATGACCACCTGGGTCCTCCCCTGAGTGCTGAGACAGTAATAATTTAAAGCCCTCTGGGGGTGGGGCTGGACTGGGTTTGCACAGAATGTTCCCGGGCACTGTCACTGGGCATCATGAGAACCAAGGGTCTGCTGAGTTATGGTGTAATGTTATTTTCCTTGTTTAAAAATAGACTTGTTATTCAATGACTTCTGAGCACACATGCATAAAGAAGCCTAAATTTCCCAAACAAGAATAAATTAGAAACCACAGTTGATATGTTATTTTTGTTCATTAGAGAACCTTTGAATGAATAAATTTAATGTGCATAAAAGCTCCATAAAGATGCCTCAGAGTTTAGTTTTGTCCATGTCAGCTTGGGGTGAAATGGCTGGTAATACGCATGATCAAAAGGGAGGAGTTGAAAGAGAGACATTGCCAGACTAAAACCTGACCATGGAAAATTTAAGCTCACTAGAAATTTGCTTTCAAACTGTCTTCTCATTCATTTTCAAATCAGAAACGATCTTCTTCAAATTACCCTTTTTCAGGAATCACGGTAGCCAGGAAGTCTGTACTGAGTGAGTGATAGCCTCAGGTACTGCAGACAGTGCCAACCCCGGGATGCATAAAACGGGGCGGGCACAGCTGTTCTGGGGTCTGGAGAGGCCTCACCCTGCTGGGAAACTTGTGTCTGTCAGAACACAGATTTCTCCCCGTATCCAAGCTGCATAGGCTAGAGGGTGAGTCTTTCAGATCACTTTTGGGTGATACAATTACATCATGTCCAGTACAATTTTAATACTAAGTATATCTTGCTATGTTCTCACTTTGTAAAAGCTGGCCTTTGGCACAGAGATGTCTCTTTACTGGCCAGAATGTTCAGTTAATTAGAATACCCGGCCTCGCCACCCTGCATAATGAGTTTACTGTACAGCTATTTTTGGTAGCCTGAACCAGCAGAAAGCTCTTCGCACGGCTGAGTACCCAAATCTGCTGATTGTAGACATGAGTAATTCACAATATCCCATCAGTCAGGAGGGGCGCAGACAAGCTAATTGACCCACTTAACGGAGAGAGCTCCCCGAAGAGGGCTGTCTTTCATGGCTTAAGTCCCATTAATCAACAAATACTCGTTGGGCTCCTGCTGTGTGCCTCGCATGATGCTGAAGACGCCACCGGAACGAAGCATAAATCAAGGCCCGAGTCCCGGAACGTCTTTTGATTCCGCCGGGGAGCGAGATCCACCTAGCACGCGGCTGGTGAGGTGCACCGTGTTTATAAAACGAGTGCACAGGACAAGCAGAGAAGGCGGGATGTGCGCAGGACAGAAAGGGAGCGAGAGCGCAGGGAACTGAGAGCCGGGCACATCTGGGCCCCGCGGTCTCAGAGCAGGGCCCTGCCCAGCTGTGATGAACGGCCGCCCAAATGCTCGGGTCTGGGACTGGTGATTTTGCTTATGGTCAGTCTATGAAATTTACTTTTTTATCTAATTTCATTAGTATATGTTGCCGTACACGATGCTTACGTTCATCACGGGGTGGGGGGGTACACGTACAGGGCACATCTCGGTTCTCTTTATGTCCCCTTCCTCCCCTCCTTCCATCTCAGTCCTCTTCCCATTGCACAAGGTACCTCTCCCCTCCTCCTATTGCCTGTCTTTTATTTTGCCCTTTGTTTATATTTGCATTTCTCATGTAGGAGAAACCACGTAATAGTTAAGCTGTGAGTCTGATTCATTTCATTTAACGTTATAGTCGCAAGGTGCATCCATTTTCCTACAAACGGTTCAAGTTTATTCTTTATGGCAGAGTAGCACTCCATTGTGTGTAATACCACATGGACATACAGGCTGCTTCCAAATTTAGCTATTATGAATGGTGCTACTATGAATATGAGTATGCATAGATCACTGGAATGTGATGTCTTTTACTTCTTTCAGGAAGATACCTAGAAAGGGAATAGCTGGGTCCAATGGACATTCTAGTTTTGGTTGTTGGAGGAATCTCCACGCTGATTTCCAGGCAGCTGTATTAGTTTACCTTCCCACCAGCAGTTTTTGTTGGTGTTTCCTGCTCACGCTTGGCTTTTGTGAAGGGTGGGAGCTTTGCATCCCTAACACAAAACAACACCTTCTGGCCTGCAGTGTTACACAAAGGGACCAGGGTGTGGGGACGCAAAGGGACACAGGCCTCCCTGTGACCGGGCAGGAGCTCTCTGGAAATGCAGCCACCAGGCCAGACCCTCCCCCTCACATGGGCACAGGTTTATTTACATCTTTCTTCACTCATGGGTCTGACACTGCGGTCAGAAGAATGAGCTGTGTTCGGTGCCCATGACGGCCGCCTGTTAACCCTGAGACAGGTGTGACTTGTGTGTCCCTGAGCGTGGGGCCCATTCCCGAGCCTCTTGACCGATGGCTTCCACCCCTGCAGCAGGAAGCCTCAGGCCTGTCCCACCCTGAAAGAGGGTCACCACGGAGGGCTGCAGGGCTCCTGGATGTCCTCCGAATGGCTTTTTTCCTTTGATGTTTTGAAAACGTTTTTCCTTGGAAAAATGTTCTGTAAAGAAAATTTATTCAGATGTATGCAATACGATGCTGACCTCTGCCCAAACATCCAGCTACAAGTGTGCGGACTGTGTCAGTCACATGCACTGTGTCCCCCAGAGGGCCCAAGGCACGGAGAGGCACGGAGAAGGTGAGCGTCTATATCTGGAGGTTTTTTTCTGTTTTTTTTTTTTGTTGTTTGTTTTTCTCCGGTACCGGGAACCGAACTCACGACCTTGCGCTTGCCAGGCAGGCGCTTTTGCCGCTGAGCTAAATCCCCAGCCCCTGGAGGTTTTTTCTGGCAGCATCAGTCCCACTGTCCCCGATGATGCGACAGAAGAGAGGGTGAGCTCAGCATAATAGCTGGGCTAAAACAGATCAGGGGAGAGGGAATATGAGGCAGAAACTATTTCAAATCACACCTGATAGTCCACATAGGAGCTCTTCTGGAAGGAAGCCGTTCTGCTAAAAAGTGATTAGTTCACTCCAGGGCCGCCTCTTGTTTTAAAATTCAGCCCCAAAATGCAGGATGTCTCTCCTTCTTCTATTTCATGCCCACTTATCTCTCCTGTGCAAGCTTGCTGCTCATACTTTTGATTTGATTTACAAATTCGCTATTGGATTTTAGAGCATTATGGGCTCTAAGCTGGTGCCAAAACACCCATCACACCTTCTAAGTTAAGCTCTCTGGTACCACTCCGACTCCCACCTGTCATCTTATATCCTACTGGGACACACCCTGAGCATCCACTAGCTGTATTATTGCAGGGGCTTAAATTGCAGCAGGCGAGATTGGAGTTAGACCCAGGCAGTACAGGCAACCATTCAATCTTTGATACCCCGTGTCCCCAAGAATGTGGCACTGTGCAGGGTACACACGTGATATTTGCCAGCTCTCTGAGACGGTTTAGGGATTTTGCTTGTAATTTTGTCTGTTCTGTCAAACCCAGTGTCACACTCAGAAGCTACCGAACAGTCGTGACAGATGATCCCCAAGGCATTAGTCCATAGAAAAGGGGCAAAACATAGGTGCTGTTTGTTACTTGGCACAAAAGAGCATTGAATACTAGAAATGAAGAGTTCCACAGCTGTGGTGCAGGGTATTTGAAGGGTATTCGAAGTCTATTTTAATACAAGGTCGCGACATCTGTGATTGTCTGGGACTTGCCTCCTGGGCTGGGGGAAAACAGGTCAGAGCTGCTTGACTGTCTTCATGACAGAATGGAAGAGGATGGAGGAAGGCTTCGAGGGACATTGCCTTGCCAGACATTGTCCTCTGAAAGCCATTCAGAGGACATCCGGGAGCCCTGCTGCCCTCCGTGGTGACCCTCTTTCAGGGTGGGACAGGCCTGAGGCTTCCTGCTGCAGGGGTGGAAGCTGCGGGAATGGGCCCCACGCTCAGGGACACACATGATGACTCCTATGAGTACAGAAGTCAACGGAACATCCATCTCGGCAGACCCTACTGACCTCACATTCCTCCAGCTCCCTAGCCTGGATGGGAGCCTGTGGCCTGGTCTCCCTCCCTCCTTTCTCTCCTTCCCTTCCTGCTTGCTGGGCTGACCTTGTTATATTTCTTATTGCTGTCATGTGTGCTGTGTAGGAAGATCCCAGAGAGGGTTAGTGCTTTGCATTTACACTTCCGTCTCCCCGGACGCCTCTGCTCTGGGCTCTTCGGGCTCCTTCCTCACTCCAGGCTTCTTCCCCTCTGCACCCCGAGGCCTTGCCGGTGCAGCAGGGCTGGCCCCACAGAGACACGGGGCGGGATGCAGCACCAGCGGCCACAACAGCCCTCAGCCAAGGGCAGGTGTGGGGACCCCAGTCGTCTCAGGCCTCAGAAGAGGCATGTGGGCATATGTCCTGCTCTGCTGTTCCCACAGCCTGCAGCGGGCACTGACAGTTCACATGGCAGTCACCTTCCTTCCCTCTTTCTCTTGCTGGCCTGCCCCACACCGTTCTACCTGCCTGTCTTCAGATCCTGAGCTCCAGGTGTGTTCTGGAGGTGTGAGCTGTGTGTTGCTGTGGCTTAGATCAGATCTGAAATGTCCCCGGAAGCTTCATGCACTTGTGGTGGGGCTTTGGCTTCATGCACAGATCATGGGGCACTGGAGGTGACTTGCTCTTAGGAGGCGGGGCCTGGCTAGAGGTGGTCGATGTAGTCCTGACCTGGAACGGTGCACCTCCCTCCCCACCCGCTCCCTGCCCTCTCTCTTCCTGGCCACCATGACCTGAGCAACAATCCTCTGTCATCCCCTTGCACCACATAGCCCTGCCTTGGAGCCAGCTGCCCACGGACAAAATCCTCTAAAGCGGGGACCAAAATAAACCTCTCCTCCTTTATGTTGTGGATGTCAGGTGTTGGCGTCAGCAATGAGAAAGTGACTGAGATGTACATGCTTACTGTGCAAGCGTCCTGACCAGAGATAAGATCACGGCCAACCACAAGTGGGCCCATCTTCTGGTCTTTCCCCCCGGCCCCTTGTTCCCTCTCTCTGTCTTTCCCCCTCTCTCCACAACACTCAGATATTTTCTGATTTGGAAATCGCTAATTTTGCCCAACAGATACATCTCAGCTTTTCCCAAGTTTTTCGATGTTGTTCTGCAGCATGGTGTGACCCCCTTGTAAGGATCCACAAGAATTTAACCTCTCAGTGAGTGCTGTTGTTCTGGTTGACAGTACTACAGTCAGTGCTCTGCTGGGAGCCTTTGCATCCTTCTGCTCATTACCAGAAATTCCTGGAGGTAACATTTCAAACAAAGTGGATCCTATGTTGAAGCTCTGGCTATAGTTTCCACATTGACTTTGGAAAGGTCATGCTATTTTCCTCAGCATGCCACTGTCCGTGTCCTCCAGTAATGGCCAGAGTGTCATTTTAATCTTTGCAGTGTGGGAAATGCACAACTTGTTGTCTTCACTTTTCTCTGAATATTCATGAGAAATACAATGTTTTTGCAGCATTCAAATGAGTATTGCATTTTATCTCATTTAATGATCTCTTTATGACCATTGCCCATTTGGGGTGGTCATCCTTTTCCGCTGACGATCAGAAGTTATCAATTGCAATGAAGTCCATCTTCTCAAATCTTTGCTTTATGGTTAATGGGCTTTTAAGGGTGGGGGAAGGGATTCTTGTGCAGAAGCCTTTTCCTATCACAAGATCATAAAGACATTTTCTTGTGTCATCTCCTACAGGCTTTCCTGGCTTTCCTTTTTTTTGCTGTTATTTCTGCAGTCTCTGTGTGATTGAATTATATGCATGCTATGAGGTAGTAATGAAGTATTTCTAAAGAACATATTGGCCTAATTGCCCCAGAATTTTTTGAGGATAATAAATCTCTGTCTTGTACACCCTCTTTGCAGTGAACAAAGTGACTGTGCATGTAGGGGTGTATTACTGGCTGTCAGTTCTGCTGCACTGGCCTGCTTGTTTACCATTTAACCAACACCACACCATAGCATTTATATATATTGTAAGTTTAAAAGCTCTTCCTACCTTGTTGCTCTTCTTCAAGACTGTCTCAGCTAATTTTTGCTCTTTTGAATTTTTGTGAAATTTTGAAATCTGCAAGCCAAGTTTCTTAAAAAATCTCTTGGGTTTTGATTGGTCTTACATTTAGTATATAGATCATTTTGGTGTGAATTGATATCTTTACTATGTCTTCCAACCCACCAATACTTGATCTGCTTCTACTAATTTGGTTCTTTAGATGATCGTACATCATGGTTATCTACAGGGAAGTTTTGCAGGTCTCCTGTACAACATGCTCACAGGTGTTGATGTTTTTGGTGATGTTGTGCATGGCCTAAGCCCGATGCGGGAGTTTATTTAGGAGGCAACCTCAAGGCCCAGAGTGGAGCTATGGGCAGGAGGGGGCAGTAAGGCATGTGGACAACTGAGACAGCCTTGCTAGATGCGGAGAGCGAGTATTTCCCCTCCAGATGCAAATGGGGCACTTGCTGGCGACCTGTATCCCCAGCGTGGACGGCACAGCTGTCCCTGCACTTCTGAGTGCCCCTGCACGGATGGGCTGGGTCCCTGGCTGGAACGCAAGCCTGGGTCGGAAACGCAGAGACCCGTGTGTCCTGCTGTGGACCTCGGTGCGGGGAGCTGTCCAGCACCACTGTGCTGAAATAGGGCTGGCTGCGGTGCGTAGCTCAGCACCGCCGGCAACCGAACTTTTTGCAGGAAAAACATTGTTTCCAGATGCGGTCACTGAAAGGAACCCAACTGATGTCTTCGTATATATCGACCACATTCCAGTAGCCCCTAAAACTAGCCAATAATTCAAATAATTTATAGGTGCTTTTAAATTTTTTTTTTAAAAAACTAAATAGTTTGAGTAAAGTTTACTTCTTCTATCCCAAGTCTCATGCTTTGTATTTCTTTTTTTCTGGCTAGTATCTCGACCTTCCAGTAGAGTGTCGGATGGACGTGGTGGACAGGCAGTCCCTGTCTCAGAGGGAAAGTTTCTACATTTCACAGTTAAAGTAGGGCTTCTGCTCAGCTCCTGGCCTCCCCCTTTACCGGGGCGGACAGCATTCTCTCCTGTGCTTAGTTTCTAGGTGTTTTTTGATCACATGTGCATATTAAATTTTACCACTTTTTATTCTACAGCAATATTTTCTCTCATTTTTCCTAATTTTTTGTGGCAAATTACATAAAACTCATTTATTCAGTTATTATCAAAGATCATTTGCAGGAAATAGCAATAGGCCCCTGGAGGATATTTAATTCACCCATTACACTAAGAATGGAAATAATTGTTTTTATTTGATTGATTGATTGATTAATCAGCCATGAACTTTGATGTAACTTGTGGGCCCCATCTCAGAATAAAATTTCTCAATGGATAAAATAAAATATATAGGATTTTAAAAGTAATCATGTTGTTGTAAAGGAAACATGTTTTAAAAGTATGAAACAAATTAGTGATACAGTAATATATGTGCTTTTAAATTAATGTATTATACATATGGGTCTGATTTATTCATTTATGGATATAATCTCTAGTTGCATCCATTCATTTATAAAATCCTCGGGTTTATCTTTCTTTATAACTGAGTACTACTCCATTGTATAAAAATACCACATCTTTTTAATCCATTCCTCAGTTGATGGGCATTTGGGTTGTTTCCAAGATTTAGCTATGACAAATTGTGCTGCTATAAACATGGGTGCACATGCATTGCTGTAGTATGGTGTTTTCAGTTCTTCTGGAAAAATACCCAGAAGGGAAATAGCTGGGTCAAATGGGACCTCTAAATCCTAGTTTACTGAGGAATCTCCAGACTGATTTCCACAGTGGTTTCACCAATCTACACTCCAACCAGCAGTGGAGAAGGATTCCTTTTCCCCCACAACCCCTCCAGCATTTGTTATTGGTTGATTTCTTGAGGATAGCCATTCTTTCTGAGGTGAGATGGAATCTCAGTGTTGTTTTAATTTACGTTTCTCAGATGACCAATGATGTTGAGCATATTCTTCATATATTAATTTGCCATTTGTATTTCTTCATCTGAGAAGTACATATTGTGTATATTGTCCCCCTAGTGTATGAAACTGAAAGAGTAAAATAAAATCTGAAAGGTACAATAGATACCGTGAAAGGGAAAGAAACTGCTCAAAAGGAAAAACAACTGGGATATATACGAGCTAAGAAAACTGAGTTACTTATTTCTATTGGTTTATTGAAAGGAACAGTTAATACTTAATTGTTCGATCAATTTTACATGCCTGTGTCTGGTAATCTTAACAACTACTGTGAAGATAACCATATGCAATATAACAACCATTGTTAATTTCCTATCATCTTGTTTTGAAATTCTGTATCATTTTTATTGTTTTTTATTCTCTTTAAATTTTTTAAAAAATAATTAGTGCAAAGATCTCAAGAAAAGTAGTGTATTAAACAAGATCTAGTGAGAGACACTATATTTCTGAAGTGGCCTTGAACCTGGCATTTTGAAATTGTTTCAGTGACGGTCACACAATTTGAAATTTTCTGTGCTTTCACTGGTGGCTGCTCTGGTGCCTACATTTACAGCTGAACAGCACGAGGGCTCGGGAGTAGGTGAGTGGAAATAAAAACCATATTTTGGCCTAAATTCACATAGCCCTACGTCCTCTCCCTGGAGCCCTTGGGGATTACTTAGCGTAAGGAAGCATCTCCCAGCCTACAGGCATGAGCCTTACGAGGGGATGATGACGACGGCATCTCTGTTCTTCCTGGCCAGCGCTCTATCCCATGTGCTAGCCTCTTCCTCCCTGGAGTACTCCTCCTGCACGATGGGTCCTTTGCACCCATCAAGGCGCAGGTCTGCCGTCACTGTTCCTGAGCCCTCGCATGCTCTTCAGGGCCCCTGCTCCTGGGTTGCGCTTTGCATGTGTGTGGATGCTTCTCTGTTGCCTGCCTCCCTGCTGGACTGTGAACCTCACTCCGGGTAGTCCTGGGACTGTTCCTGCTCAAGAGCACACCACAGCCGGCACAATGCTGCGCACGCAGGAAGTGGTTATCAACGCTCGGTGCAGGAATGGGAATTGCTCTTTCTGAACTGCATTTTAGCAACTGTGGCCCCTGCAGGAACCAGGCTTGTGAACTGTTGTCTGTCCCCTGGCCAATCAGCTGTCCCCATGGGTTCCAGGAGGATATTTCTCTCCGTCTCTTTCCCTCTCTCTCTCTCCCTCTCTCTCTCCCTCTCTCCCTCTCTCCCTCTCCCTCCATCTCTCTCACTCGCTCACTCACTCTCTCACTCTTACTCTCTTATTTTTGAGACAGGGTCTCACTATGTTGTTCAGACTGGTTTTGAACTCACTACGTAGCCCAGGATAACCTCAGACTTGTGGCAATACTCCTGCTTCAGCTTCCCCAATGCTGGGATTCCTGCTTCATCTTATTCTTCATATCCTTATCCTCTCTTTGTTCTAATACTAGTGCGTATTTTTATTTATTTCATTTACTCAAATTTATTTATTGTTAAAATTGACATAGACAGTTACATGTATTTCTCATGTATGGAATGTGTTGAGGCATGCATGTAGTGGAATGGTGAACATGTAACTACCAGATGCACATCACAGCTTGGAGCTAATCTGTCCCCGGAAGGCCTGTGTGTTAGAAGCTCAGTCCCAGCCCGTGGCTCGCTGGAGGCAGTGGAACCTCTCGGAAGGAAGCAGACATGGGGGTGCCCTTGAAGGGCACTTAGGGACCTCACTTCTGTGGCTCTCTGCTTCTTGGCTGCCCTCAGGTGCCAGAGGTCCTCTGCCACCTGCTCCCCACACTGGTGCTCTGCCTGGTCACAGAGCCAGAAACGAAGTGCCAGCTGGCCAGGGACTGAACCCTTCAGAGCCATGAGCTTTTCTTCCTCATGAAGTTGAGTCTTCCTAGCTCTTTGCTACAACAGCAGAGCACTGACTAACACCCGCATTCCTTCCCATACTCAATGCTGTGCTTGTTCTGAAATTCTAGTTTTTGGCTATGCTTATTTCTAGAAGCACCATTTTGTAGTTCACTTTCTAACATGGCGTGTTTTCCATACCCACACTGGGATGTGGCGTGGAGCTAGGTGAGCAGAAGACAGACCTCGTCTTCCTGCCACGAAGGAACACTGGGGATAGTCAAAAGAGGGCAGGGGATGTGTGTCCAGGTGAGTAGAGCCACAGCAGTCCCAGGACTGCAGCAGTGAGGAGGCAGAGATTCTCTTTTCTGGCAGAGCAGAGCCAGAAAGTCTTCCATAGGTCCTTGGAAAGGTGGGCTGGTGACACGTTGGGCAGTTTCATAAACTCGTCCCAGGTTATAAGGGAAGACACCTGGGGGGCCACGAGGCCATTTGTTGGCTTATGGCACAACTGCTTCTTTGTCTGACTACAGGGCTCTCCCGTCAGCTTAGCTCCGTGCGGGCTGAGCCCCTTCGTACGTACGAACTGCTGCGTGGTGCTCTTTGTGAAGTTCTTCATGGACATTCTCCGTCTCTGTGCCTCTCACCCTTCACTCTCCGAGGCTGCAAACAGAGCTGTCTCCTAGCCCTCTGGGGGCAGGTTTCCCTCACAACATGCAGCCCAGGCCACCCAGGTCAGACCCCAGGAGTAGAGAGCCCAGGAAGTCAGGGAAGCTTTGCTTTTGCCAAAGAGGAAGGATGCAAACACTGTCTGTCTCCTTTGCAGCATTTCGTTGTAAATTGCAGAGAAGACGGAAAATAGAATAACATTTGTGAGATTTGTTTTGGTAGAGAATTTACATCATTTTGTGTGCTGTCTCTGTAATAAGGTATGTTACCTGTCAGGCGCAGTATTGATTTGGCAGAATAAATAACATACAGATGACAGGTGTCTTTCCCCAGGGAGCCGCTGCCAACACATGTCACATTTCCTTCCACACGCAGGAAAAAGATTTTTGCCCCTTGATTCAGCATTTCATTCTATTTCAAAGGACTTGCTGGGAATGACACACACTCCGTAATCTCTGCAGTCGCATTGAATTCCAAACACACTTCTGAATCTCCAGGTCTCCTTATCGCTGAAGTCCACAGCCACGCATTCTATCCGCAGAAATTCTGGAAGAGCAGACCTCGGCCTGCATTTGTTTTCTAAGTTGGCCTCAATAAAATGAGCACCATATAATAGCACTGCGTGCTTCCTAGTTCCCGTGACCGCTTCACTGGAAGTTACACAGCCACTGTGTGAGTTACACAAACACTGGATTTTGCAAAAGCCTGTGAAATTCCCATGTCTCATAAATACTTCTTGATGCCATTATGGTCGACACTTGCTGAGAAAGGGATACTGTTGGGGCGCTCATCCCCTTGGGCAGCCTCTCCCCATTGCTCACACGTCCTCTGAGCCTTCATGCTCTGCTGCTATAAGACGGGGTCACAGCATGGCTTCTGCAGGTGATGGCAAGAATCAGACAGGTGTTGAGAACTTCCGGCAAAAATATTCATGGCACATGATGCCAGAAAGCCAAGTGAGAGAGCAATCACCTTCATATAAAGAGGGGACATGCTGGGGACAAGACAAGGACTACAAATCATCTGATCCCACCTTCCCCGAGACCTAGAGGTCAAAGGAGGGTGAGCGCACACCTCTTCTAGCTCAGTAGGGGAGGACCTGCTTCCCAGCCGGATGTGTTTGCAGTGTACTGGCAGAGCTGGGACCTGAGGAAACCCCAGGACAGCCCTCTGGAGCCCCACACCAGCCCCACTGAAGGTGCCATGAAGGCCGGCTGTGCCCAGGCTGTAGGCTCAGAGGCAGAGCTGGGAGATCTTCCCTTCTCAGAAGGGGCAGAGGGCGTTCTGTGGCTAGAAGTGGAGTAAGGCACCCACAAACAGCAAGCTGCACCCTACTCTATGTCTGCAGCTGTAATGTGGTCCTCTGTGCAGGCACAAGCCTTGCAGGTCTCCTGCCCTACAGCCTGCAGCATCAACCACTGAACCTCTGGATGACCTGCAGCCGGTCCTGGATGCGCACGTGTCCCTGGGTCCCCAGCAATGTCTCAGATGAGCTAGCAGCTCAGGCTCAGACCAGAAAGATGGGGTGTGACTCACTTTGGATATGTCACTGAACCTCCCTCTGCTTGGATTCTCTGTATCTACATCACGGGAGTAATTATGTCGTTTTCATAGGGTTACATGGTATAATCCATGTAGAACATTTGGCAGAATACCTGGCACTTTTTAGTTAAAAATGTTAATCTATAAATGTACAATGTAATGTATAAATAACTACAGAAAGCAAAAAGGTTGTCGCAGAAGAGGAACAGCAGTCTAGCCAGCCTTCACGTCCCAGGGGCCCATCACGCTGGCGGCCGCCCGGTCTCATTCAGTAGCCCATGCGCTGGAGTGTCAGGTATTTCACACTGTCTAAAGCTGCGTACCAGACAAAATATAAACACGGGCCCAAGAGGGAGGCACAGGCAGGCTGGAGGTGCTGTGTCTGCGACATCGCAGGCTCCCTCCCTCCAGCTGCAAATGTGGCTCAGGATGGAGACCTGCAGTTTCACTCTAGCAGGAGTCTCCCTGCAAGACCCTGTTGGCAGCACCCAGCTGGATGGGTGCAGACAGGAGCCTGTGCGCTCCAAGGGCCCCAAGGCCACTGGATAGGGAGCCTGGTATCGTGCAAGCTCACACTCCTGTCTGCAGAGTGTGTTTCCCTCTGCTGTGAGTGGCCGCAGTCCTTGCTTAGTCAGAAGAGGATGGGCGGCTGCTTCCTGTGAGTCTGACGTTTAGAACTAGATCACTTTTACCCACAGGCACACTGTCACACATGGCTGCTGGGTGGTTAAAAACAAGTCATGAACTCACAATTTTCATCTCCACGGTGCCTACCCTGTGGGACGGTGGACATAGGGTGAGGTGTGTCATGCTGGGGGTGCCACCTCGACTCTCAGGGAGTGGGCGCCCAAGGCCTGGGTGTGCTGGGCTGGGGACAGGTGGAGTTGCTCTCAGGGGCCCAGGGTGGCCCCCCGGACTCCTCCCCTGGTACCATGGGGGGGGGGCTGGGGTTAGAGAGGACGACTGGGGGGCAGGATTAGTAGGTGGCCTCTTGAGAACATCCCCAGGTGGACTTGTCTTCAGGGAGGAGAACGTTCTAGAAGGTCTAGGGCGTGTGGGTGTGCAGTCCAGACTCCCACAGAGGCCCGCTCCAGGAAGAGGCAGCGCATCTTCCCTTGTCCCTCCTGAGACTGCAGCCCAGCACCTCCTGGACAGTGCTGCCACCTTGCCCGTGCTGTCCCACGGTGCGCAGTCCCGAGGCAGAGAACTCTCATGGAGAGCAGCGCATGGCCTGGGAAAGACGTCCCCCGGAGTCACACTTTGCAAAATCCTCAACTTCCTTTGTTGTGCTGTGAGGCGGAGGCTGTGGAACCTGGAGGCAGAGGACAGAGATGTGTAAGAGGCCCCTGTGCCGGGCATGGTGGAGGTGGAGGACAGTGGGCCCCCGCCGTGGGCAGCCTGCACGGGTGGCCTCCCTGTCCTTCCAGGCTGCTGAGAGTGCTGAGCGGGCCATGGCAGAACTCAGACCACCAGGCATCCCCACGCCATGTCCCCCCGTCCCCCTACTCGTGGGTGCGTGCTTTCAGAGCACGGGCACCTCTCACCTTATGGCTAAGGTTTTTCTTCTCAGGGCCACATGTTCCTGGAATGCAGGCAGAGAGTTCAAATGCTTTCTCTACTGTTCTGATTAAACAAGAATGAGAGGAACACAGGAAACACAAAGGGGCGGGACCCACTTGCGTCTGTCCCAGCGAGCAGCCCTGGGCGATCCTTCTCTTTGGAGCTAATGCTTCTCCTCCTTTGAAGAGTGATGGTATCACCTTAGCTTTTGCAAATGTCTGAGAGTTAAAAGCTGCCTCTTGAACCTGCAGTTCTTTAAAATTTACGGAGGAACATGCTACATCAGGCTCTGCGGGGCCGGCCTCGCAAAAAGTCAACACTCGTCTAAAGCAAACACGGTCTTCGAATACAAGGTCAAAGTGAAAGAATGCCTCTTTCCCAAACACTCGTCGCCCTTCAAAGACCTGGGCAGGGCGCTGGCTCCCTGTGCAGGTCAAATGCGAGTCACAGCAGACACAGGGGTTAATATTAAACTAAAAATTAATAGATTAGATAAAAGTTACATGCTTTTAGTGCCAATTAATTTAATAGCTGTTTTTTATTCCTCCTTTTACAAGGCAGGAAAATAGGGTGCCTGGCTTCCTGCAGAGAGTTCCCAGGGGGACCTTTTGTGGTGTGACTGCACGGGTTGAGTGGGTGACACGTGTAATCTCTCCGACTCAGCTCTGGCACGGTGGCGGGCGGGAGCCCATCAAGCAGGGCTATTAAAAAGCGCATTAAACATGCCCCTTGTTGTAAGATTTATGCGAGCTTATGCTAGAATAACAATGATGCAGTGGTATTTGTTTGAAAATGAAAGGATTATATGGTCTTTGTAAAATGAGGAATTTCGTTCTGGGGAGGGGCAGTGAAATGGTGATTTATTTTTTGTTTATGTTCCTATGAATCCTTTGATATGTCAGCTTCTTCACTAAGTATTAGGACACCTGTAATTTCTTGAATCAACCAAGATGAAATGCATACGGCCTCAAATAATTTGCATCAAAAACCTCAACTGTGCAACCCAAATGCCAGGCTTACTGGGAGACCGGAAAGGGAATGGGGACTTGGTCTGTAAAAAGCTGCACATCAGGAAGGGTGGTGTTTGGCGAGTTCAGAGGCTACCACTGTCCCAGTCAAGATGAAAGACAGCTCTTCAGCCTGGGCTTTGGACCAGGGAGAAACCATGGAGAAGTCACTGCCAGAGCTGGGGAAAGCTGGTCTCTCCTCTCCTTCTCTTCCTCCCTTTTTTTCTTTCTCTGTCTCTGTCTCTGTCTGTCTGTCTCTCGCAGTGTTGGCTTTTAACAACTTGTCTTCAAAGAAAGCGTTCAACGCAAGCTTAGAAATGAAGTGTGCTATGCTACCTGCTGGAGGAGCAGAATGTAGCTGAGAAGCTTGCGAAGTCCTGGCCTTTCTTAGCACTTGGAATGGTGCGGCTACCATGGTGCGGCAAGGTTGTGCAGCGTCACTTCCTCAAGAGACGCTCACAGGGTGCTGGTCTTGGTTTGTGGTGATGCTCACAGCAACCACAGGAGCAGAGCGTCCCCGACTCCCGCAAGGCGAGCTCCGCAAGGCCACCGCAGGGCGTCCTTTCTCCGCAGTGCTGAGGCCCCACGCCCTTTCCAGGAGGCGCATCTGGAGGTGCGTCTGGGTGTTCGGGATAACATTCATCTCCGAGACGGCTATTTTCTCTGGAAAAGAAAATTCATTATTGAGCCATCTGGGAATCAGAAATACCAGAGAGTGGATTCCACATTTCCCAGTATTAATTATGCATCAGGAGCGTATGGCTCGTGAAGTGGAGATGAGATGACGGGCGAGAAAGCACAGATCTCCTTTCCCAGCCCTGCGAAGGACGACTGCAACCCCGCCTTCCTCGCCTCAGTTTACACATCTCTAAAATGGAGGGTGCAGAGATGCTGGAGGAGGAGTTAGAGGAGTAGGAGGAAGAGCCGGTAAACTCTTCCAAATCTGGAACCTGAGAGCCTCGTGGGCTTTTCTCTTTAACTCCACAGATTGCCTCACTCTCCCGGCTCCTCGTATTCCCGTGTCTGTGAGGGGCTGCTCCCCGCCCTTGTTGGCAGAGTGGTGCTTTAATCACGCTGCCCTGTGGGTCAGAATGGAGGCCAGGTGTGTCTGGTCAGAGAGGGCCGCAGTACAAACACAGGAAAGTGGTTTCCTTCATCTTTCTCTCCGTGGATGCACACCCCACACACGTGTGCACACAGAGACACACGTGCTCCTGCCAAGCAACACACACCTTTGCATTTTTTGGTGCTGGTTCCTAAAACCACTGATTCCCTGCTGTTTAACCTTTCTAGCCGGCCTGATTGTAGGTAAAACAGAAAGTTTTTTGGTGGGGCGGGGGGCTGTTTTTTACTTCAGGAATGTTGGGGGAGGCTGTAATTTATTTCTCAAAGGAGCTCCGCTAAAACGCAAAGACATAAAAGACAAAGGAAAATTCAGGATGCAGAGGTGGCTCTCCTGGTGCCTGTGGACCCTGGGTCTGAGGGTGGATCCTCACTGTGTCCAGCGGGAGCCTCTGGAGAAGCTTGCCGTGGTGTCTGGCCGCTCGTCCTTGTGAAAAGACGGTTCTTCCCCTCTTCGGAGTGAGATCATCACAGCACATTTTCAAACCCCTGAGCGGCTGCACTTGATCTTGACCAAGCTGCTGGATGGCTGCTGCTCTGAGCTCTGCTCCCAGGGGAGAGGGCCGTCTCCTGGATGCACCCATCTGGCCCACCACCTGCGGAGGCCAGCTCTGCGTGGCCTTCTTCCTGAAGGCATCCAGGCTCAGACCTCCGCCTGGCTGCTTGCTATCCTGTGCCTGCTTGCATTTACAATTTTATTCAGAATTTATTGAGAGATTCCATTTTAGAATTAGCTATGTAAAGATGGCATTTTCCACTTCCTCCTGTTGAAAAATCACCCCAAATCAGCAAGAAGAATGAGAATAACAAATGCAAATGCTGTCTTTACAAGGAAATCAGGAGACATCTGTAAGCCTGAAACACAATCCAGGAGGGCTAGCTGCCAAGGAGAGAGAAGGTCAGAGAGGCTCAGGAGGTCCAGGAGGGCGCCCACAGCTGCAGGTCTGGAACTGCGGGCGGAACTGACCTCCCCAGAGAAAGCGACCCGCCCCTGGAGAAAACCAGCAAGCGTTTGTTTGGAAAGAGGAAAGATGATTGGACCAAGCGCAGGTGTCCTCTGGTTGCAGTTTGCCATAGAGTCTCAAGAAACAGAGCAGCCAGAGATAATGTGAGGAATTCTTTGGGGTCTCACTTCTAAAACCCCACTGTGTGGGTGGGAAGGGTGGGGAATCTCCTCATCAGAACAGCTCTGCCATGCTGCCTTGTCTGACCAGAGCCACACTGATCTAAATGTGTTTGCTCACATGCATAAGCCCGCTTGCTAGAATCTAGCTTGGATTTTATACCATGTGCAGCTTCATCAGATGGGATATAGGAAGACATCTTCTCATTCAATGATACATTATAATCTAAAAGGCCCATTTCCAAATGCTGTTAGGAAAACATATTAAACTAACAAGATGAACTGATGGGAAACGAAAGCTATTATTTGGAAAGTAGTGTCAAGAAGCAAACACCAGTTATGACCAAACATCTCATCATGAAATTTTAAAATCAAGAAAGAAATTTACCTCCATAAAACAAGAGTAGAAATACAAGATATAAGAGCTCATGTAAAAAATACCTACTGGCAGATAAAATCAACTATCGTCTGGCTGACTTCAGGAATGATTTGAGTAAAGCTGTAGAACTATTGCAGGTAGAAAAGTCCAGGTAGAAGCCTCAAAAAGAAGATTTACTCATGAAAACACTAAGAATCACAGAGCAGAGGCTTAAGGAGATGAACCAAATGAAATGTAAATGGAAATTTAAGAGGATAGAAGATCCATTATACATATCATGGCATTTCTGAAGAAAAAACCCACAAAATTATTATTAAATAAATTTTAAAAATATAATTCAAGAAAATGCTAGAATGGAAAGAGTTGAATAATTTAAAAAAAACATACTCTACCCGATGGCCCGTGAGTGTCACTGCACTTTGATATAAAGGACAGCTGCCTTAGGGCCTGGAAAAAGGCTGTCATCAGCACAGGGCACAGGGTCTGGGTGGGCTGGGCCTTCCTGAGGCAGCGGTCAGTGCTGGGGGGGAGGTGGTACAGTCTACCCAGGAAGTGAGCATGGAACAAAGACTACTCCAAGCCTGTGTTAGTTTTCAAACATCATACTGAAGTAAATGGGCACATTCTTCGATGCTCTGCCCACTGAGAGGTCAGGCCTATTTCTTCTGCATTTCTCTTGCCCCGGAATCTGGGTGGTTGTGGCTATATCTGTGATGGAGTCCGGCAGAGATGGCATTGTCCCTCTGGCAAGAGCTCTGGCCAGAGCCATAGGCAGGTGCCCTGGTCTGTGGTCGCAGCTGAGCCTGGCCATTAACTGTCCCAGGCCAGGGGCCAGATGTGCCCTAGGAGGAGCCATTCGGGAATGGGATCCTGGAGCCAGAGTTCCAGCCTGGCCACCAAAACAAGCCCAGTGGACAACCTGGGCTACGTGGACTGGAGCAGAATCATTTGCCCTGGCCTCTCCCAAATTCCTGATACATAGAACACGTGAGCGTGACTAAGTGGCCTTGGGTTGACATGAGGGTAGTTTTGATACAGAGCAGCAAAACACAGCTGAGCTCATGTTTAGGTACCAAAGGTCACAGGCGAATGCTCTTGTGACAGTCACTATCTCAGACCGCATAATCCCCATTGATTTTTCTTGAACAAACTCCCAGAGCACAGATGAAGGACGCCAAGAAGACGAGTGCTAGCAGTGAGCACTGAACTCATTTGCTGCTGGTAACAAGTGAGGTGAAATGAAACGTTCACTGTGGTCACACAACTAAAAGTAAGTGCGGCAAAACAAAATTCTAGAGACAGGATCACTAGAATACTTGAGAGGAGGCTAGGGACAGAACGTATGCAAAGTTTTATGATTTTTAAAAAGAGCTTGTATGCTGGGGTCAAAATAAATCATTAAAAGAAAATCAATCAGCTATTGTATGCATAGCAACTGTGAAGGCTCCGTGATAGCATTTACAAGGAGTAGGATGATACACTAACATAGGGGTGGAAGGCAGAGTCGTAGTTACTTTCTTCTTGCTGAGACACAATACCCAACAGCTGCACATTGAAGGAGGAGAGGTCTATTTTGGCTCAGTTTGTTAGCTGCAAGGCAGAGGGGCACGGGGAAGGAGAGCCAGCTCATGCCATTGTGGTAGGAACCTGGGGTCTAGGGAAGAGGAAGGGGGTAAACCCTTCCAGACTGTGGCCAGTGACCACCTCCGCACGCCAGGCTCCACCCCACAACACCTTTTGCTATAAGCTCATAGTGGGATGATTTGGTGAAGATCACACCCTCAGGGTCCAAACACCTCCCAAAGCTCCGCCTATGAGCACATAGGCTTTGGGGGGACATCTGGATAGAAATCATAGTGGGCAGGCAGTGGGTGGGGCTGAGGAGAATATTATTGGCTTGCACAGATAGTGGCACTATGTGCCAGGCTTGGTTTTAAGTGATTTATTGGTGATAATTCTTTACTCTTCAAAACAATAGTGGGTTCTTGTGTATCTTACGGATGAGGAAAACAGCCACAAAGGAATGAGCAATGCTCCCTGGGGACTTTGCTTATAAGGACAAGGATAAGGTTTGGGGCATTCTTACCCCATGTACCTCGCTGCCACCCTGGCTGCCTTCCTACAGCAGGGGCCTTGGAGTCCCCATACGTGGCTCACAGTTGCCATGTTACCTGAAGCCGAAGTGAAGAAGAAAAGACACCACACACGAGGCAGAATGCAAACAAGTGAAGTACGATCAACTGAAGTCAGTTCCCTGGGTGCAGGAGCCCCAGCCTGAGCAGCCAGTCATCCTCACATGCCACCAGGCCAGCTGACATTGGACACTTCTATGAGCACAGGTTCTGAGAGGTTTAACAAGTGTATGGTCACAAAAGCCACCATTAGAACAGAATTCGAGACACTTAAAATGAGAAGAAATCATACTAATACAGACAGGGCAAAGGCCAAGAGATCAAAGAAAATAAGGGATGAAAAAGATTAAAAATAAACAATACAACAAAAAAACAAGAGAATGAGCTCCAAAGTCCCTGAGTGTTAACAGGCTAGATTCGCCTATGAAGATCTTCAGGTTGTAGCAGAGAACAAAATCTACTTGTAAATGAAGTGTAAGAGACATGCCTAAAACAAAATACCTCAGAAGGGCTTTCTTTACAAGGATGAGTGAAGACATAAAAGGTAAAGTTGCATTCAGGACTGAGGAAGGACAGTGGTGCACCAGTCATTGGCTGGACCGTGCTGTAATGGACAATGTTATCTCGGGAGGAGGAGTCGCAGAGCGCAGCCACAGAAGGCACCAAGTGTCTATGAAGACCAAGAAGCTGAAAACAGAGAGACAGGGCTAATGGAGACACACTTGGTACTGCATCTTAAACAGAGAGAGCACATCCTCAGGTACTTGGGGGCTATTTTCCCAAAATGGTAAAATACCAGGCTGCAGGGATTTCCTGAAATCAGGAATAGCACACATTTTTCCGACTGTGATAGAATGAAACTAAGTAGAAAGGGGGAAAAATGGTACTGCCCCAGTTAAAGATGTCTTTGTTTAACAGTTTTTGTATCAAAGGTAAAACTAAAGTAGATGATGACCTGGGCAGGTTCACGCCATGTGCTCATCAGACGGGGAGGTGTCTTAATGTGTGTCACTGTGGCCTGAACTGTCTTCCCCAAATTTCATACATGGAAACCCCAGTCCCTACTGTGACCGTGCCTGATCCAGAGACAATGCCTGGAGGAGGCAGTGGTTACAGTTCAGTCAGGTTGCCCATGGGGTCAGTGGCCAGTGGAGAGGAAGAGGGGCTCCCCTGCCTGAGAGGTCACATCAAAAGAGGTCACATGGGCATGGGGGCCACCCACAAGCCACCCTGTTGGTAGTCTTTTTACTCTGTTGGTGAATTCTTTTGTTGTATAAAAGCTTTTTTTGCCAATACCATGTTGATTTTATCACAGTAGCTTTGTAGTATAATTTCGGGTCAGGGATTGTGATGCCCCTGACTTGCCTTTGTTGTCCAGAAATGCTCTTGCTACTCTAGGTCTCTTCTGGTTCCAAATGAATTTTAGGAGGATATTCTCTAGATCTTTGAGGTATGCTAATGGGTATTTTGATTGGGATTGCATTGAATCTGTATAACAGTTTGGGGAGTAGGACCATTTTCATTATGTTATTTCTTCCTATCCAAGAGCAATGGATAGCTTTCCATTTTATGGTATCTTCTTTGATCTCCTTTTTTTTTTTTTAGGGTACTGTATTTTTCACTGTACAGATATTTTACATCCTTTGTTAGATTGATTCCTGAGTATTTCATATTTTTAGATGCTGTTGTGAAGGGTGTGCTTTTCCTAATTTCTCTCTCTGTGAGTTTGTTGCTTGTGTGCAGGAATGCTATTGATTTTGGAGTGTTGACTTTGTATATGCTACGCTGAATTTGCATATTAAATCTATAAATTTTTTGGTGGAGTTTTTTGGGACTGCTATGTAAAGTATCATGTTACCTTCAAATAATGATAATTTAACTTCTTCCTTTCCTGTCCTTATTCCTTTTATTGTTTTATCTTGTCTAATTGCTCTGGCTAATGTTTCCAGAGCTATATGGAATAGGAATGGTGATAATGGATATCCATACCTTGTTCCTGATTTTAGACTGAAAGCTTTCAGTTTTTGAGCATTTAATCTGATGCCAGCTGTTGGTTTGTCATAGGTAGCTTTTATAAGATTTTGGTAAAGACCATCTATTCTAATTTTCTGTAGGGTTTTTATCATGAAGTGATGTTGGACTTTGTCAAGTGCTTTTTCTGCATCTATTGAGATGACGATGTGATTTTTGTCCTTGGCTCTGTTAATATGGTGCATTACATTTACTGATTTGTGTATGTTGAACCATCCTTGTATCTCTGGAATGAATCCTGCTTGGTCATGATGTATAATCTTTTAGATGATTTGCTTTCTGTTTGCCAGTATTTTATTAAGGATTTTTGCAGCTATGTTCATTAGGGAGATTGCTCTGTAGTTTTCTTTTTAGGTTGCATTCTTCCCTGTTTTGGACTCAGAGTAATACTTGCTTCCAGGAACGATTTTGGAAGTATGCTTCCCTTTCAATTTCTTTAAAGAGTTTCAGCATTAGTGGCATAAGTTCTTCTCTAAATTTCTTGTAGAATTCAACAGTGAATCCATGAGGACCTGGGTTTCTGTTTGTTGGTAAATTTTTAATTACATTTTCAATTTCATTGGCTGATATCTGGTTGTTTAGAATTTTTATATCTTCTTGGTTTAGTTTTGGCAATTCAGCTGTGTCTAGGAATCTGTCCATTTCTTCCATGTTTTCCATCTTATTAGAATATAGTTTCTCATAGTAGGTACTGATGATCTCCTGAATTTCTGTGGGATCTATTGTGATTTCCCCCTTTTCATTCCTAATTGCTTGAATTTGTGTTTTTTCTTTCCTCTTTTTGATGAGGTTGGCTAGTGGTTTATCAGTTTTATATGTATGAACCAACTTTTTCATTGTAAAGAGAATAATAAAAAACACAAGCAAAATACAAAACCAACTTTTTGATTCATTAATTCTTTGTATTATTTTCTTAGTCTCTATTGCATTAATTTATGCTTCTATCTTTATAATTTTCTCCCTTGTATGAGCTTTGGGTTTGATTTATTATTTTTCTAGAAGTTCGATGTTCAACATTAGGTTGCATATTTGAGCTCATTCTGTTTTCCTGATATGTGAGTTCATCACTATAAATTTCCTTCATACTACTGCTTTCATTGCATCCTATAAGTTTCAGTACATTTTATTGGCATTACTGTGTAATTGTGTACACTGTTTAATTTTGTCTTTAATTTTCTCTGTGACCCATTGGTTGTTCTGAAGGATATTGTTTAATTTCCATGTGTTAATGTAGTTTTTGTGATTTCCTTTGTCATTTATTTCCAGTTTCACTGCACTATGGTCAGAGAGAATGCATGGAAGGATTTCAATTCTTCTACATTTACTTAAACATATTTTGTCAGCTAATATATGGTCTGTTTTGGAGAACATCCCATGTGCAACTAAGAAGACTGTATATTCTGATGCTTTGGGGTGAGACACTCTGTAGACATGGACCAAGTCCATTTGTTCACAGGCTTGTTTTAATTGTAATATTTCTTTGTTGATTTTTTTGTCTAGCTGATCTATCTATTTGTGAGAGTGGGGTATTAAGGTCCCCCACTACAATGGTGTTAGTGCTTATTTGGTTTTCCATGTCTGTTAATATTTGTTTTTAAGGTAGCTGGGTAAACCTGTGTTTGGTGCATAAATATTTCTGATTATTATCTCTTCTTCTTGGAGTTTTCCCTTAACAGGTATGTAATGACTTTCTTTATTTCTTTTGATCAGTTTCAGCTTAAAGTTTGCATTATCTGCAAATAGAATATCTACCCCTGCTTTTTCTGTGTTCCTGTGGCATGGTGAACTGTTTTCCATCCTTTGACTTTTAGTCTATGAATTTCCTCGTGGGTTAAATATGTATCTTGAATGTAGCATATTGTAGGATCTTGCTTCTTGATCCATTCTGCCAGTCTATTTCTTTTGATTGGTGAGTTGAGACCATTTACTTTGATAGTTATAACTAATATGTATTGGGTTTTGTTTTTCATGTTGTTTTCCTGTTGTTTGTTCCCCGTCTTTCTCCTTTGTTTAATTACTTGCCCTGGTGGCTTCTTTCTATTTGTGCTCATATGTTTGTGGTCTTCATTTTCTCTTTCCAATATATTCTTCAGAGCATTCTGTAGAGCTGGTTTGGTGGTCATAAATTTCTTCAGTTGTACTTTGTCATGGAAATGTCTTATTTCTCCACCACCTTTGACAGATAGTTTTGCAGGATACATCAATCTAAGTTTGAGATTATTTTCCTTTAGGGCTTGAAATACCTCACTCCAAGCTCTCTTTGATTTGAGGGTTTGTGTTCAGAAGTCTGCTGTGATTCTGATGGGCTTTCCTTTATAGGTGATATGTTTCTTTTTCTAGCTGCTTTTAATATTTTGTTTTTGTGCTGAATTTCTGGAATCTTGATTATTGTATGCCTTGGTGTAGATTTACTTTGGTTATGGCTATTTGGAGTCCTCTATGCTTCATTTATTTGTGTGTCAAATTCTTTATCCATGTTTATGAAGTTTTCTGCCATTATGTCTGTGAAGAGGTTTTTAATGGCATTTGTGCTGTCTCCAGCTTTCTCACTGATTCCAGTCAATCTTAGGTTGTTCTTCTTTGCTTCATCCTCTAGCTGCTGGATTGATTTTTTGTGGTTTCTTGTGATTTTTAAGATATCTTTTCTTCCTGGCCGCTAGTCACATTCCTGTCTTCTACGTCTGATATTCTATACTCACCTTCATTCAATTTGCTGCGTATACTTTCAGTGGAGTTTCTAATCTGCATTTCTGTTTGGATCTGTTTCACTGATTCCATTTCTTGTCTATGTTTGGCATTCATAGTTTCCATCATTTTCCTGATTCATCTATTTGTTTATCTGTGTCTACTTTAATGTCTTTTACTTTGGTAGTCATTTATTTTTGCACCATAGAGATTATTTTTTCTATGGCCTGTTCCATTTGTTTTTTCATTCTGGTGCTATCATTTCAGAGAGTTCCTTTTTTTTTTTTTTTTGGAGACAGGTCTCACCATGCAGTTCAGGCTGGTCTTGAACTCATTTTGTAGCCCAGGCTGCCCTTGAACTCACAATGGTCCTCTTGCCTCAGCCTCCCAAGTGCTGCAATTTCAGTCATTCACCACCATGCCCAGCTCAGAGAGTTCTATTCATTGACTTCTGCTTTCCTCTCTCTCTTTGTGCTCCAGTCTTGTCCTGGGTGGGGTGGGCATTTGGGTTTTCATTTTGCTTCTTCATCTTGTAATTTTCTATCTTCTATTTTATTTTGTTTTCTGTATTGATGCTTGTAGATTTCTTATGTCAGATAGCCTTATCACTGGTGTTGAGGCTTTCTTAGGTATCTGATCCTTTGGATGTCTTCCAGATATAGGTGGTTCTTGGTCTTTGTGTCTATCCCAAGAACATACCTTCCCAATATATGAAGTCTGAGGAGTTGCTATTAATTTGACTTAGGGCCCATTCCTTTGATACTGGACTATGGTGATGGTTATGACTCCTACAATTGCAGTGTTGCCATATGGGGGAAAAACTGGTTATAGCATGTATGACATCCTGGTTAAAGTAGTTCAGTTGGCAATAATAATATACTCAAGTAAAGCCTGACTACTGGCAAACTGTAGTACCTATTAGCCTGATATCTAGAACTGTAGAAGGAAGTGTACAGGAATATAATATAATCCAACTTATACCAGGAACTTGTATGTAATGATTTTCCACTTAGAGTGATTTTCCCCTATTGTATGGGGGAGTTCAGGAGGATAGGGGGTAGGGTGGAGAGATGAATGAGATTGAACACAGTAGGAACAAAGTTAGAGGGTACAAGATGATCATCCAGGTTTTGGGTAACTGTGGGACACAGGGGAGAAGGTTGGAAGAGAAGGCCTAGGGGTTCTGAAGTGAACCAGAACAAGAGACAGTGTTTACTCACATGAAAATACCATAAAATCAAGCAATATAGTTGATGAAAGAGAGGAAGAGGATGAGCAGAATAAAACAAAAAGAAAGGTTAGAGATCACATGTTAGCTCATATTGCTATTGTGCATGGGATATTTCCACACTTCTAGTTCTGCCTGTTTTGTGCACATTAGCCAGGGTCCTACCGTGTTGTCGGCATTCCTGCAGGTCTCTGGGCCCTGAGTCCTATCAGTGGAGGAAGGGATAGGCAGATCTCAAGACTTCTCTCTCCAGCTGTGCTATCCCGGGGCACTGAAGGAAGGGAGGGGCATGAATCCACACTCCACTCACCAGCCGAGCTGTCCAGGACCCTGACTGTCTTTTCATGGCTGCTTCTGTGTCCTGAATCCACTCAAAATGCTTACAGCTATGTCCTTCAACTTACAACAGGACGCTGCGTCCTCATCTACCTTATTCACTGGATCAGGCACCATATGATTTCTGGCTCCTCCTCAAAACCAAAATGACCCTAAAAGATAAATAATTTCTGCTCTGATGTTTATACTTTCCTCCCTTCTTTGGGCTTGACTTGCTTTTCTTTTTCTGGAAGCTTGAGGTGCAGCATAAGTTTGTTTATTTGTGCTCATTCTGTTTTCCTGATGTAAGAATTCACCAATATAAATTTCCCTCTGAGGACTGCTTTCATTGCATCCCACAGGTTCCAGTAAGTTGTATCTGCATTTTTGTTTGATCTGTAAATATTGTTTAATTTCTTCTTTAATTTTTTCTGTGCCCCATTGATTGTTCAGGGGGGTGTTATTTAATTTCCATGTATTTATGGAGTTTTTGCAATTCCTTTTGTCGTTAATTTATAGTTTCATTGCACTATGATCCAATAATATACATGGATAATTCCAACTCCTTTGCACTTACTTAAGCATGTTCTATGTGTGAGTATATGGTCTATTTTAGAAAACATCCCGTGTTCAACTGAGAAGAACGTGTATTCTGATGCTGCTGGATGAAACACTCTGTAATGGTCTACTAAGTCTATTTGTTCTCAAGTATGGTTTAGTTCTGTTATTTTTTTTTGTGTGTGGTTTTTTTCCGGTACCGGGAATCAAACTCACAACCTTGCACTTGCCAGGCAGGTGCTGTGCTGCTGAGCTAAATCCCTAGCCCCTAGTTCTGTTATTTCTTTGCTGATTTTTTGTCTAGTTGATCTATCTCTTTGTGACAATGGGGTGTTAAAGTCCCTCATTCCAATTGTGTTAGTATTTATTTGATTTTTTAGATCTGTTAAAATTTGTCTTATATAGTTGGGTGCTCATGTATTTGGTGCATATATATTTATGACTGTTATCTCTTCCTCTTACAGTTTTCCTCTAACAAGTTATATAGTGACATTCTTTATTTATTTTGATCATTCTTAGTTTGAAGTTCACATTGTCTACAAACAGAATGGCTACACCTTTTTTTGGGGGGGTTCTGTCACATGTGGTATTGTTTTCTATTCTTTGATTTTTCAGTCTATGAATTTCCTTTTGAGTTAAATGTATTTCCTTTATACAGCATATTGTTGGATTTTGTTTCTTGATCCACTCTGCCAGTGTGTTTCTTATGATTGGTGAATTGAGGCCATTTACATTAATGGTTATAACTGTTATGTACCGGCTTATCATTGTTGTGATATTTTTCTGCTGTTGGTTCTGTACTTTTCCCCTTAGTCTGATTACTTGCCCTGCTTGGTGATTCCTTTCTATTGTTGTTCTTGGAATTCTTGTCATTTTTATCTCTTTCTAGAATATCTTTCTGTATTCTTTGTAAGTTTGGCTTCGTGATCATGAATTTCTTTAGTTGTTCTTTGTCATGGAAATATCTTATTTCTCCATTAATTTTGAAAGATAGTTTTGCAGGGTGCATCACTCTGGCTTGGAGGTTGTTTTCTTTCATGACTTGGAATACTCCACTCCAAGCTCTTCTTGACTTCACAGTTTGTGTTGAGAAATCTGCTGTGA